>NC_052963.1:20227633-20578432 GCF_013358895.1 Oreochromis aureus | reverse complement strand
AGACTCCTTAGGTATAAAAAACAGGGATTAAGGTTTCTGGACACCATACTGAAGCCAACTCAAACTCAACTCAAAGGACCCTTTTGCCTCTATTGGTGCATTCCTGAATAAGTCTGAAGTTGGAATTGCCAAATTCCCAGTGAGCATTTGAGACAGCAGTGTCCGCTCAACTCAGATTTCCCACTCACAAAGTTGAACCACCCAAGAAACTGCAATCTAAAAGGTATTCATGTTTTGGGGGGCTCTTTAGCCTTTACTTCACTAGAACGGTGAAGATAAGAAAGGAAGTGCAAACAGAGAAAGGCACACAGTAAAAACCAGAAAAACAATTATTTCTAGTCTTCTGGAATTTTCTTTCCCATCTGTGAGCACACACAATCAACAATGTTTCAGGAACAGACACATCTTATCTTAAAACCCAAAGTCACTATCTCCTCACCACATTTTCATCTCGTTCACCATCCCTTTTATCTTAAAAAGAAGATGGCTTTATTGAAAGCTATCTTCTTCACTTGATTTAAAAATAGAAAAGACTATTTTAAAGGATGAATCATGAAATTTGCCGTATGTGAAAAGGAAACTTCTTAAAATAATGGACCCTATCTTCCTTCCTTTTAAGTTAACCTTAAGATCAGCCTGTTACTTTTCCCCTATCACGAGCACAGCGTACAAATACTGATTAAACAGTGTGAGCTTTATCTTTGCCCACCTTGGATAACCAAGATGCCCGGATTACGCAAACTTCCAACTTGCTGCTTGTGGCAAAGGATGGGGACAAGCCTGAACCTCACCAGGGAATGCCGTCAAACGGGCTCTGTGACAGCTTGCTGTACGTGCCGTACCAGATGTGATCCCTACTGGGCTCGTGTCTGTTTTGAATACCAGAGGTTTTGATTCCCTCGGGCAAAACTGAAACAATTTTGCTGTAAGTAATGTGTTCGCTTCTCACATGAAAACATTGCTGGGTAAAACAAAAACAAATCACTGCTGCTGGTTTTCTCGCCATTAAATCTAACTGACTGATTGCAGTCAGTCCAGGCAGCCGGTTTCTGTCGACCTGTGTCAAGAGGGCACAGAGCTGGAAATCTAGTGTTATTGCTATTATGAATCAAAGCTTACATGGTTGTGGTGGAGGTGTAGGTTGAGTGAGAGGCTGAAAAACTTGAGTCAGACTGAAGTCAGGACAAACAAGTCCACACCTTGAATTTTGTGTGCTAAATGAGCTATGGCAGTCTGTTAGGTTCTCTACATGAGCAACACAGAGGTTATCTGTATCTTCTTTGTTGTTCGTTGCACATAAGACGCCAACATGTTTGGAAAAGGTTTGGTAATTTTGCAATGTAACGTAATATGGATGAATAACCGCTTTCCTCACTCATACGTCCCAAATATCAGAATCTAACACAATCTCCTGTCGGAAAGACGGAGATGACTGTCAACTGCCTGGAGACAGTTTAACAATGAGTCCACACAGGAAAACAAAATAAAGGTTCAGGTAGCAGATTCAGTGTCAAATGAGGCACAAATAATTGTGTTGCTGAGGTTTGTAGGTCACATGTCGCAGACCCTGTTTCTTAAAGAGTTTGCACACTGACAACAAACACCTCTTAAAGCTGATGATGTTAACAGTGGTAGTAACATGATCTTTTAAAAAAGGAGAATCAGAGGGGCCGCGTCATTTTAGAAGTAAAGGTAGGAAGAGGATTACCTGTCATGGCTCTGGGTCCGTTGGACCCAGTATGTTGAGTTTATTATATTATGATTTGTTCTCGTATTCTCTTGTTGTGCTATTAGTGATTATGATGATGATGATTATTACTTCTGGTTTAGGTTTTGTTTTCTCCCCCTCATGTTTAGTTCAGGTTCCATGTGTTTTATTCTGTCTCTCTTTCAGTGTCCTGTCTGCATCCTCGTGTAGTGTTCTCTTGTTTCCTGTTTTATGGTGAAGGTCTGCGTCTCTTGTGAATGTGTTCAGTCTTACCTGTTGTCTCGTCTTGTTAATTACTCCCAGCTGTGTCCACCACCTGTGTGTAATCTCCCTGTGTTTCTCTGTGTGTATTTAAGTCGGGTCTTCTGTCTTTGTAGTTGCTGGTTCGTCTGCGTTATTTGGTATGTTATGGTCTGCGTCTCTCCGTCCGTCATTCTGTGTATTTCCCCGTGCCTCCCTGCATCTCTGTTTCTGTTAGTTTTTCCCAGTTTAGGTTTTCTTAGTTTTACGCTCATCCTCGCCATCTCTGTTGGATTTACTTTTGGGTAATAAACTCACTTGCACCAGAGCTGCCGCATCTTGGGTCCTTAATAATTCACACACGGCTTGCCCCGGCAATCCGTGACATTACCACTCTAAAAAAGCTTTCTCAGCATAAAAGTGTAAAAAAAGGATGGAATTTATCATCTAAGTCCATAATCTTATTAAAGAACGAATAAAATCCAGACACATTTATTTATTAATACTAATAATAACAATAATAATAATAATAATAATAATAATAACTTAAGGTTTGTACTGGACAAGATAAGCTTTGAATATCTTTGCCATCATTGCCTGTGAAGGAGTAAAATTCCAGTCCTCTAGAACAGCGGTCCCCAACCTTTTTTGCGCCACGGACCGGTTTATGCCCGACAATATTTTCACGGACCGGCAATAAGGTGTCACGGATAAATACAACAAAACAAAACTAGTGCCGGTACCGAAAAAAAGAAGATTCATTCATAACACACGTGAAAAGACCCAGGAAAACTGAGTTAACGATAAAAACGATAACAAAATAACGCTGAAAACCGATAAAAACCCTGAAAACCATACATTTTACACCTGAGCCTCAACTCTCGCGGCCCGGTACCAAACGACTCACGGACCAGTACCGGTCCGAGGCCCGGGGGTTGGGGACCGCTAGAATACAGCCTTGGGGGGGTCACAATTAGGAGATCTATTTCATTACTTTTGAGCTTGAGTAAATTAGATGACATCCTTGTTTTAATTTCAGACAGCTGACAAGTGACTATGGAGTGTGATAGGTTTGGTAGTGATAAAGTTTAGGGTCATCAGCATAGGAACGGAAACAGAGATCACGGCGACAAATGATCTAGCCAAGGGGGATCATGTAAATGAAGAGAAATGGTCCAAGCACAGAACCTTGAGGCACACACCTTGGTTAACCAGGGCAGAGCGAGGGCCTTCCATTGTGTTTGGTTGGACACAATGGAAACCAGGAGAGTGCTGTACTAGTGGGTCCAAGATAGTCAGATAGATGTGAAAGAAGGAAAGGAGGAAAAAACATGTCAAAGGTAGATAAGGCCATAAGGCTGAGGATGCTAATGTGGCTAGGGTCAGCAGCAATGAGAAGGCTGTTACTTGTTTTGATGAGAACAGTCTAAGTGCTGTGGTGTCCTCTGAAGCCAGACTGGAAGGCTTCATAAAGCTCTTGGTTGGACATGTTGATAGAGTTGGCTGGGCTCTGTTCTTTTGAAGAGTTGGGTCAGTAAGGTTGTTTTGCTCCAGATCTGGCTTATTGAGGACAGGACTCACTTATGCAGTTTTGAAAACTGAGGGAACCACTTCAGACACCAGGGAAGTGTTACGGCCCCTGGCCTCGGAAGAAGTGAGCCAGCTTCCTACAAGCAAATTCAAGCATGCCAGCACCCACAGACGATTGGCTGGCTGGGAACCAGTGCCAGCCTTCCTGCATGTAAATTCGGATGTGACAATCCACACAGACAATTGGCTGCCTGAAAACCAGTGGTTTGCACTTCCAGTGAAAGGGACCATTTAGCGACTGACTGTACTCACCTATGTTCTACAAAAGGCCGATGAACATTCATTCAGGGGTTGCTGCTTTGGACTGAGTGTGCAGTTTGCCACATATGCTTCTGTCTGTGAGCCTTGCTTGTGAAACTCTGTTTAATGTGTGGAATTTGTGTGGATAGTAATTAGTCGTGTTACTGCCAGTGAGGCTAGCTTTAATTTCTACTCGTACATGAGCAAGTTATTTTTGTATTGGTTATTTTCCTAGTGGTTCACTATTGGTTTTCAGTTCTGAGTTTTTTTTTCTGTAAATAAAACTTTGCCTTAACTGATCTCCCTTGTGAGGGTCTCGTTTATGTTACCTCCCTGTCCCCTAGCAGAGCCGGGTCGTAACAGGAAGAGATGATGGCATCATCTATAAATGGCCACAGACATGGCTTGACCAATGGTGTCTGCATGGGGTCCAGAGTGCATGTGGAGGCTCTGGCCTGAGAGATCCACTTGGTGACCTAAGAGGAATCCAGAGGAGAAAAAGGAAAAAGAGCATCCCACAAGGTGGGATGAAATCCTGAAGCCGATGTGTAACTGTTGCAAGCTGCTGATGGATAGAATTAACTTTTCTCGGAATACTTAAAGAAAGTCGTAGCAGAGGTCAGGGGTACCTGAAGAATGAGGTGGATCAAGGGGGTGAAGTAGCCGGTCCAGCAGTCTGGAATGGCTTTGCTGATGACAAATGAGGAAAGAGTAATAATGAGTCTTGGCCTGAGAGAGAGTTTCTTTACAGGACCTGAGCGGGTCAAGGGAGTTGAGGCTGCTGGATATGCTGTTATAAAGTTTGACAGTCTTAAGGTTCTTTTCCATTAGCACCTACTCAGCTCGACTAGACCACTCAGTTTTTAGGGCTTTCCATTAGATGGTAGTACTTGGTACCAGGTGCTTTTTTAGGAGTTCCAAGTGAGCTGAGGTGAGCCAGAAATGTGACATCAAAAGACTGCATGCCATTGATTGGCGGGGGAGTGAAGTCACTGGATGAGTCATGAGAATAATTCCTTCACAAGAAGCAAATCCACCATTTTCAAACCCGGCAACAGGGAAATGGCTGCAAACACACAAGTCCACTGTTTCTGTCAGTAATTGTATTTCAGACAAGTGATGCTTTATTGTTGAGTGAACGGGCATTCAACAGCATGCACTGCTGATGTTGGGACAGGTCTAGAGGGAGTGGTGCTGTCAATATAAACCAGTGGTCTTAGATTGCTCAGAGCACTCCCACAGGGATACTCTGTGAAGAAATTACGTATTTGCAATCAACAAATCTGGTTAAAAACTACAACGCATTTCAGCATTTTCATGGCTGTCAAACTGATATTTAGATTAGATTAGATTAGATTAGATGAAACTTTATTAATCCCTCGAGTGGTTTCCTCCAGGAAATTCAGTCTTATATGCTTTTTGGAGTCTTTTTTAGTTTACAGAGTGCAAAATCTTGGGAGGATAATATTTAAATGAATCACATAAATGTTTTTGACAAAATTTGCTGCAAACTGTACTAAGTCTAAGCCTGAAAAGCACGTCCCATGAGACGTTATCAGATTGGGTGTGCAAGAGCAAATGGCTTAAAGATGTGAGCATGGTGTCGAAACTTTGGTTCCATCCTCTGACTCTTCAGAGTTCTCACCCTGCATGTTTAGAGGAAGTCCCACACATTCTGGCCTTTACTTATACTGGTGTCTCGATTAAGCTTAACCAAGGTTCACACCCAGCATTGGAGGGAGAAGGGAGGCCCAGCACAAGTCATGTAAGATGGTCATTTCAGGCAACCAAGTTCATTTTTATAGCAAGCTCATGATCTCTACTCAGAGATTAGTCCACAATGTAAACTAAATCTCTGGCTTCTCTGGATGAATCCAGAATGAGCTCCACCTGTCTCGCTGCTGTCTGTCAACACCACCCCACAGCCCTCATCAATTTCTAACAGAGAAGATCACTCAATCAAAATATATTGATTCTCCATTCGATACCTCTCAAACAAGTTTAATCATGTCCTTACACTGTATTAATTTTGTTAGCAGACACTCACTCCCTAATTCTGCTCATTTTTTGACCCACTAATCTTAAAAGATGTCAGTAACTGCTGGTTTACAGCAGTAAAAATAACAAGTAAAAATAAAAGGCATTTTGGAGCAGTTTAAACTGTGACAGTTAACCAACATTTTTCCTTTCTACCAATAGTCAACGAATGGATGAAGAAGAGACGTATGATGCTACGGCATTTTGTTTCCTCACCGTGTCGACTCCTCCCAGCATCAGCTCTGTAACGCTTATGTAGACTTCCGCTTTGGTCAGCTTGTCAGAAGACAGCAGGTTGGTCAGGTACATGCCCTCTATAGGCTCATCCCTGCTCACCTGAGCTTCAATTTCAGCCATTCGTCTGTCGATAAGCATCTGAGCTGCCGTGCAAACACATAGAAGATACAAATGAACTTAAAGCGAACCCAAAACAGCAGAAATCTTCCCTTTTGTGTTTTTTTTCTGTTACATACCTACTTCATAGAGGTCATCCCAGGCCTGAACGAAGCGTTTCCAGAAGGGGAGGATGTTGCGGGTCCATCGTGGGAAGAGAAGCACCATGTCAGCAAACGTCAGCATGTCGTTAACAGCCTTGATGAAGCGAAGAGTCTCATGGGGAATCTCCTCCTGCAGGCACCCCAGTCTGGTCTCAAACAGGATGGAGGATATACCTGTAAATAAAATATTAATAAATACATAAATAAAAGAGTTGCAAACCCTAACCTGCACCCCTTTTGGGTTTAGTTGCTGTCCCTCTCACCTTCAAAGCCAAACTTGTAGAGCTCAGCTGCCACGTCCAAAACTGTGGCTTGGTCCTGACTGCGAGTTCGTAAGAGCTCAATGCGTTGCAGCAGATCTCCAATCACCTGCTGGATGGTGGAGGCATAGACCGATACCTCCTGTAGCTTCAGCATCTTGGGGTTCAGGGCACTGCGGATGCGGTACCACTCTGGTCCTGTTCTGTAAAATTAAAAGGGAAAAAAGTTAAAAGGACCAATAACAAAACTCTGAGGAACTCCAGTAGCAGGTTTTGCCAAAATCAAAGGACAATTTATCATTTATGGCTTTATAAACTCTGTGTTATGGTCAGTATCAATCAGCAGAGACCATCAAGGCTCTTTTATAGGTCCTCAGCTGTTTTGTCGAGAAAGGATAATAACAATAAGAAGAAGAACAGGATGCTACCCCCACGACACAGAAAAAAAGTTGATTGATTAACTTTATTAGAGAATTATGGCTGTTTAAAAAACTTTTGGCCAGTTTCAGTTTCAGCACTCCTTTATGGACCCGCAGTAGATTTTTGTAAATTTTTTCTCGTTAAATGTTCTTAAATACATACCTGTACTATGAAGGACCCCTGAGGAACGCCAGTACTCTTTTATGAAATCAGACTTTAAAAGTTTTTTAGCTTAAAAACATTCTTCTCAAGCACCCGATGGATGCCTCCACAATCCACCAGGTTGCTGCATGGGCTTAACTTTACCAATTTTTTTTTCCAAAAATTGAAGAATTACTTTTAGCTTATATAAGAGATAAGATAAGATAAGATAAGATAAGATAAGATAAGCCTTTATTAGTCCCACACATGGGACAGCAGAAAGTGGAAAGTGCAAAATTACAGCAGCAAAATGGAACAGGATAAGATAATAAGAATAAGATACTATATACAATAAAACGAAATACTATATACAAATACTATCTTGTCATAAAATGGCTATTTGAACTTTTCATTTGGTTATTATAAGTCAGAGGAGCTCTTCTGGGCTCCTTTCTGGGTCCCTGGCTGTTTGTAAGGAATTTCGGACACATGAATAAAACTTTTGTTGACATCATCCACACTCACTCTACATGGAGTCCATAGGCCTGGCCCCTCAGCTCCCTGTACTCCTTCCAGTGGGGCATCTCCATTCGGACTGGGTAGCGGCCTTCCTGCTGGATCACCTGAGCAATGAGGTCAGGAGTCGCCACATTGACTAAGTCAAAAGGGCCAAACTTGGAGCGCCAGATGGGCCCATACAGACGCTTCTGTAAGCCCTACAAAATTGAGTTATTTAAAAGTGTAGTTTACAGTAACAAAGACAATGAGGACATGAATATCTGTTTAATTACAATCACTAATTCCATTATTTTTTAGATTTAATTAAAACTAGACTTTTATTCAAGCTAGTTTTAAATAGATTAATCTAAATAATACTTAATATGATTAACACTTTGAAAAGCTTTTTTGTAAGGAATTTGGGAAGCTGCTTTCAGATATTACTGTATAATTACTATTCTATAGCTAAAAACGTAATACCAAACCTGTTTAACTTTTAGGTCATACATCTAAACTAAGTAAAATGTTTAAATGAAACCATCTAAAAGTATTGGTCCACACAAACATTCTCTCTGTCCCACATTTAGTTTGCATGGGTCGATCACCCTGTCGGCAACTGTTTGCGAATTCTTTTCATTCTGGCTGGACGTCATATAAAATCGAGCCAATACAAATAAAAGTGAACAAAAAAGCCAAAATGTTCGTTCAAAAGTTTGAAAGAAAGTAACATCCCTGAATGCGTTTTCTCGAAACACTAGCAGCAGCCGTGGAAACAGTTTTTGTTGTCGGCTGAAGGTCATCTCACACTTGTTCTACTCTTTAGTGCAAATGTACAAACAGTTAAAAAGTTGTTTTTTTTAAGCCACTAAATTCTTTTCCAGTACCTGCAATAAGTGCATCTTTTCCGCGTATCCTTTGACCAACAGCCAGTACATACTGGTGGACCGGCTGGGCCCCGGTAAGTCATCAATGCTCTTCAGCTTAACCGCCTCAGTTGCTGTCTGCACGTTCAGGTTTCTTCTGGCCGGGATGGAAGCGAAGGACGCGGGTCTGAGCACCGGAGCGACCCGAAGCGCCGTCCCGGAGCAGAGCGCTGGGAGGCAGCGGTACCAGGTTGCAGCAGCCCGGGAGCCCATAGTGGAAGCGCTGTGTGAAAGAGCCGATTGTGTGTGTGCAACAGAGCGTGTGCGCATTTATATGCTTGGAGCGCAGTTTGATTACAAACCTTTCATTGTACAGATCCACCCCTTCAGGCAATGCAGATCAGGTTTCATTAGCCATGGCTGTGACGCCTGTGGGGTTCACATGTCACACATTTTTTCATTAACACAACTTACCAGAGCCTCTGGCATTAAAGAAAAAACACAGACCCAAGAAAATGATGAACTTCCTGTTGTAATTACATATCATCACGGTAATACTTCCACATGAAAGGCGCATAAGTAAAGCTGTACCTGTGGTGGAATGTTGACATCTAGTGGGCCCTACAGAGGTTGCACAGGTAGAGGTGGCACATCAATACATGCCATTGCCAGAAAACAAACCAACATACTGGTCTAAAGAGCTTGGAAAGAAAAGCGTCTGGACTTCTTTAAGTTGCTTGAAGACGTTTCACCTCATCCGAGAAGCTTCTTCAGTTCTAAGGTCAAATGGTGGAGAGTCCCAGATTTAAGCCCTATGGGAGTGTCCCCCCCTTCACTGCTCACATTAATGCTGTGGATAAAAACAAAGTTCACCAGGTAGGACACAAAGGTTAACTGTTTGCCATTCCTGGACTGTGCCATAGGCATTGAAGCGAATAGGAACCTCAACATTGAAGTTTACCGAAACCCCACGGACCAGTACCTCATCTTTGACTCTCCCCACCCTCTGGAACACAAACCTGGAGTAATCAGGACCTTGCAACACTTCATCAAGTCAGCAAAGAGGCACAGAAAAGAAGATCAGACACCAAACTAGGGAGGATCAGAAAGATAAACGCAACAACAGTGTCATCTCCTATTTTGCCGGTTTATCAGAAAAACTCAGGAGAGTCTTCTCCAAGCACAACATCCCAGTATACATCCCAGTATATATAGTATCAGACCCAGCCGCACTCTCAGACAAAAACTGGTTCATCCCAAAGACAAAACTCCTAAACACAAACTTAGCAACCTAGTATATGCTGTACAGTGCAGCGAGGAATGCCCAGACCTCTACATTGGAGAGACCAAACAGCCACTTCACAAGCGCATAGAAGAGCCACCTCCACGGGACAAGACTCAGCGATCCATCTGCATCTAAAGGACAAAGGTCACTCTTTTGAGGACGCCAATGTTCACATTTTGGACAGAGAGGACAGATGGTTTGAAAGACGACTGAAAGAAGCCATCTCTGTCCACTGTGAACGACCATCTTTGAACAGAGGCGGTGGTTTACAACACCAACTGTCTGCCATCTATAATCCAGTTCTGAGATCCCGTCCCAGACACCTTAACACCCATGCACATCCTGGGCCTTCTGACCTCAGGACATCACATGATAGGGTGGGGTTAGGTTTCACAATGAGCCCACCCAAAACCCTGGCTGATTGTGAGCTACACCCATTTTCACACCTTGGCTTGTATGATTAGTTAGGGTCCATTGTCCCTCTTTGGGGGGGCACTACCATAGGGTTTAAATCTGGGGCTCTCCACCATTTGACCCTAGAACTGAAGAAGCTTCTCGGATGAGAGGTGAAACGCCTTCAAGCAACTTAAAGGATTCTTGACGCTTTTCTTTCCAAGCTCCTTAGACTACGATGACCTGGATGACTGAGAACCTTCAGTGACATAAACCAACATACAAACATTATCTATGTTTTTTTTAAGCATTCTTACACCATTAAAGTGATTCTAAAACAATACTACCTGAAAACTCATGATGTGCAGCGTGCCCTTAATTGGAAAAAACGATCCCAAACACACTGCCAATGCAGTAAAATCATACCCAGATAGAAAAACACTATCAGTCATGGATCGGCCTCCCCAGAGCCTGGACCTCAGCATTATTGAGGCAGTGTGAGATCATGTTGACAGAGAACAGAACAAAAGGCAGAAACATCCAAAGAAGAGCTTTGAATGTCCTTCAAGAAGCCTGGAGAACTATTCCTGAAGACTACTTAAAGACATGACAAGAAAGCTGCCTAAGAGAGTTCAGACTGTGCTGAAGAATAAAAGCGGTCACGCCAAATGTTGACTTTCAAGCTCGTTAGAATTGTACAAACTGTGTTTGCCTTCTATGCTGCATTTACATGTATGTTGACACATTTCAATAAGTAACTTTTCCTATTTTACGTTGTCCTAACATATAAAGGAATCATAATTTTGCACAGTACTGTACATCTGTAGAAGTGTAACAGATGTAAAAATGCAATGCCAACTTACAAAAAACTCCAGCAAACCCGCGATGTGAAATAAATATCTTTTATTGTTGTCATCGTCATAATTGTTTTAATTATGAACACCGAGCTGTTGCAATACTCCAGAAATTTTGCCCAAAAACAGCAACCATTCAACGGCACCGCTGCGTCTCTCAGGACCCAACCATGCATACAATCTCCCATTTAAAAGAGAAAAAAAAAGGAAAAATAAAAAATATATTAAAAAATTATGCGTACCACTGATATACAGATCTGATATAAACAGGCATATTGGTCACAAACCAATTAGAATTATAAACATGGCTTCTTTTACAATACACAGACCAAACATGTGGGATACAAGCTTCCTTTTAAAAAAAAAAAAAAAAAAGACAAAAGAAAAGAAAAAAAAGTAGTACAATTTCATTTTTATACATTTGTACATGATTTTTATTTTTTTATTTTAACGCTCTCACCCCCTACAGTCAGAATGCTCAAGGCATTTCAGGCGCAGTGTCCAATGAGCAACATCTGCAGTAAATGCACATTAACACACTCACACGCGTTTATTCATTCACTCATTCATTCAGGAATGGCAGCAGTGGCTTTAAACGAGAACTACAGGTGTATCTTGGCGCTCCACAGGTGACAAATACTGGTACCGAAGAGTTAATCCACTGTGGTGAACGAGGCCAAGAATGAGACGTTACATTCATGTCAAGGTTAACTGAACCGCCATCATAATCATCATCATCATCATCCATCTCTCTCGCACTCATACACAAAGTAAAAAAAACAAAAAACAACAACAACAACAACAACAACAACAACAAACAAAACAAAACGAAAAACAGTCTTTAAAAATGTGCAAAGAAAAAGTCGCCGAGCCGAGCTGCACGAGCGTCAGGAACTGTAAGGGGGGAGGGGGAGGGCATCAGCGAAGAACCGATAGTGCATAATGGTAGTGCGTATCTATGATGACCAGTGCTGGCGATCTCCATCAGTACCAGATGGCTTGCCGTAAGCCGCCTGAAGAGCCAAAGGAACGTACCACTGAGAAGATGCATAATGTGAGTGTAAAACTGAGTTTCCACAGAGCAAGAAAGGCTTGAAAGTGACTTCACAGGAAGTCGGGGCGACAGAGGTCAAAGAGACTGTTCCCTGCCTGTTTTTACAAAGGTGCAGTCAGGAAAATCCGACTCTGTAGTAACACCTAAACGTCACTACGAGACATCAGAAGTGCATAATGTTTGTTTTTTTTAATACTACTAGGGTTGGCCCTAAGAAGCTGATCCGAGTCTTTGAAGCTTCAGCAAGGATTATTTGTAATTATTTAGAGCTTTTCTTTAGCTACGGTGTTTAAAGAGCCATCATACTGTATAAATGAGAAGGCCAAGTAAACAATGTGATATTAGTCCAGACTACAGACTGAAGCAACAACCTTCAGGTATGTTTCAAAAACTGCGGTTCCTCCAGTGGCCACTTGAGGCTGCTTCAAAAATCCCTTTACAGCACAAATAAACATGTTCACAGCCTGATACAACAAAAAAAGAAAAAGGGGGGGGGCCTCTAATGGTATAAAATGTGTACAGCAGGTGGCATTTGTTACAACTTCACCAATCAGATTTAAAGAAAGGGGAGTGGCCACACAGGCAGCTGCAAGCTGAACATCTCAACTGCCGTTTGTGCTGTTGGAGCATTTTTAAATGTGGTTATTTAATAAACAAAACAATCTGAGCTACAGCTCGTCTGAGAAGTTTGCTGTTCATTTTTGGCTCCAATTAGCATTCTGCAACAATACGTCATGAACGCAGCTTGCTAACATGTCGCCACCCGTAATCGTGCTACAAGTTACCACATCACTGAGAGACTATTTAACATCCCAATTTAGGAACACTTATTAATATTGGGTGTAATCAAAACAAGTGGATAACCATTTGACAGTTTTTGGATTTGCATATATAACAGAAAATATGAACTTCACAATCAAATATCTGGACAATGAAGCTTCAAAGGCCTCCAAGTGCTACAAACAATGTTTGGATCATTTCTGCATATTAATTCATTAACAAGTGCCAGAAACACACAAACATGTGACTCTCTAAGCTAAAATCTAAGTTTATTTACTATCACAGACCCAATAATCTATCCACCACAAAAAAGCTTGGTAAAAAAAACCTGGTCATGGCTCACTGAGCAGTAAAGACGACCAGGAGAGGTGCTTTAGATGTGTGTAGGAGAGCGAAAGGTGGGGATCTGAGCAGGAGTTTAATTTTAGAGAGTCACCATCACTTTTCTCTGCTGGTCAAATGTTGCTGAATGCACCAGAAACGCTTCCTCCCCTGCTCTGCAGAAACCGGCTCTGATGATAATAAAAGGTTTGCATATCGTGTCTTTGAACCTAGAAACATTTCAATCTTAGCAGCACAACAGTAACTCCCACCAGGACTCTAATTCACATCATTGTTTAAGCATTTAGAAGCTTTCTACATGGACTGCTTGATAATCCACCTGCTGCAAATGGCCAATATTTAAGGCATAATTTGAGCCCTAAATAACTATTTGATTGGCTGCTGGCAGAGCTGCTCAGAAACGTCACCATTACTAATCAAAAAGTGAATTAAAAGAAGAAGAAGAAGAAGAAGAAGTCGTCAGCACAAGCTGAGGTGCCACCTGCTATCCAGCGTGTGCATAGTCAATGCTTTAAAATCAAACGTGCTGAACGGAGCGTTTGTGGTTAAAGTGACGAGTCTGCTTTGATGCATTTGATTCGGTGGTGACAGCGACTGCAGTACCAAGCAATAAACACGAGAATGAAGCTCTGCGAGTGTCTGAAAACGGCGACAAACATACCGACTGCAGTGGCAGAGCTCCAGGAGAGGCTGCGTGTACCCTTCAGTTAAATGATGAGCAGCTAAAAACGTTTAGTTTGAAATGAAACGGACAACAGAGCGAGATCTTCAAGTTTCCCCCCACTGCTTCTCCGATCTGATGGCAGAGACTCACTGTGAACAGATGAAAGCACCAAATTAGCAGCTTCTGTCTTATCAAAATACTCAGGCTGGCTTGATCTGAACATTTAAAAAGGTCCAAATTTAGATGTTAGATGAGATGTTAGATGAACTTCCATGCTCTACATGGAAGTTCATGCTGAGGAAGAAGATACCAGAAATGTAAAAACTTCCACAATCCATCCACAACACGAGGTTAGTCCTGAATATACTGCACGGTTTGAAACACTTGCCATGAGAAAGTTGGAAGCTGATAAAAAGCTGGAAAAGCCAGCTGCATTTTGGGGGGGACTTTAAGACAAAGCACTGCAGCACAGCAAAAACAGGGTTGAGTCATCACTTAAACTAGTTCTTTCCCTCTCTCTGACACGGACGTATTCACCAGAAAAGATGAACTGCTGGTGAAGTTACACGATCTCGTCTCCCTGCGAGGACCTGACCTGTCCATGGGATGGTGTAAGCTCTACAGGTTAAAACAAACCCTGCCCGGCCAGCTTTCGCTTACCAACGACTTCAGTTTCATTTATCGACTTGCTCTCCTTAAACTAGACATCCAAATCAGTCACGTTCCAGAATTAGCTATGGTGGTCTGAAGAGGATACGAGTGTGTTTTAGTTGAGTTTTTAAATGTTTTGAATCAACAATCCTGCACGCTGCACCTTTCAAGTCTGGTCATGAGAGTCGTCCCTGTTGCTTTCTGTGGCTTTACCAGCAGTAAATTCATGAATCTGCTGCAAATATGCCATGCTGAAGAGGCATCCAATCAGATCAGAGAATCAGGAGGAAAGCGAGCACAGGTACCGATGCGGCGCTTCACTTCTACACCAGCACGACGACTTTTCTAAACGGAGGATATTTGGTTTCCAGCCGGCGGCGCTGGTACAGCAGGCGAACGAACAAACCGAAATGATCAGCACAGCGAGTCCCCGTCGCAGAAAGGCAGAAACGGCTGAACTGGGATCAGCTGGTGTGAAGGCAGTTTATCCAGGAGGCAAAAATCAAAACAAACAAACAAAACAAAACACAAAACAAAACTGTGAGAACAAAAAGCTGAGACTCATTCTCAAACATAAAAAGGCACAGAGACGGGGACGACGAATCAGAACATTTCATCTGCACTTCGTTCAGAAAAACGGAGTGGACTTCGGCGAGGGATGAGGGCAGGTGGGTGGAAAATTCTCGGGGGAGTGTTCTCTGGATCTGGGATTCAGGTTTGTCTATAGCAGCGCGCCCGTCACTCTGGGTTTTGGCAGGAGACTACATTCTGGGGTCGGGTCAGCAAGACATTGGAGGAGGATGAGAAGGGGGCAGGGTGGGGTTTACTCCAGAGTCAGGCATCAGCTCCTGTTAGGTCCACAACACCGACACCATCCCGCTTCAAAACGCTCAGAGCGAGAAACCGTACAAACATTTTAAAAAACAAAACAGTTTTTCAGAGAGGAGGAAGTGCTCAACCTCTTCCTCCGCATTGGAGACGTTAAGGTGCAACTTGCGGAGAAAAATAAAATAAGAAATTGTGTCCTTTATGGCAGTCTCATACAAACAGAGACAGGAGGAGCGCCCCCACCTTCTTCCAGCCAGTCTTTCCTGGTCCAACGTGGTCTCAGTGTAAAGGTGGAGGGGGCGGGGTCAGATAAGGCCGTATTTGGCAGTTCGGCAGGCAGGCGGGGGTTCAAGATTTGAGGAGGGGGCGGGAGGGGTTAATGTACAAAGATGTGCCTGAGCAGCTCTTCTGCAGACGGCCGCTGCTTGGTCTCCACGAAGATCCGTTTGAGGAACTCCCGGCAGTGGTCCGACACGTGGGCGGGCAGGACGGGGTTAGTGGGCTGCGTGGCGATCTTAAAGATGGCCGCCATGGCCTCGAACTCTGCCCACGGAGGTCGCTGAGTCAGCATCTCCACGACAGTGCAGCCGACACTCCTGAAGATGACGAAACAAATGTTAAGCCCAAGAAAGAACTGACGGGTCATTTTATTAGCTTTATTTGGTTTTGACCAAATAACATTGCCTCACAGCACAGGAAATGCTCTCAGCTACAGCTTCCACCTTTCTGTGGCACAATAACATTAAAAGGCAACCCAGTCTTTACTTTCCTACCTGCTTCTTTCCACAGTTAAAGTCACGATTTTATAAAAAGCCATTCAACAACATTGTCTTTCATCTTTGAAGCCACATGTGGCCAAAGCTTCCTGTTAGTGGCTACAACGAAGCGTCTTCAGAGGTTTGCGCTGGTTACATACGTGACCAACATGGTCTCGTTTGCAGATTCTCTAACAAACAGAGCATTTCACACACAGGATAGAAGGAGCTCTATAGAACCAACACTGAACTCTGTAAATTATTAAATCGTATTAAAAGGGGTAAGCACGTGTGATCTTCATCCTACTCCTTTAGGTGCATCTAAACTGAGTGGTATAGAGAGATATTCATGACAACTTTCTCTTCACAATGTGTTCTGTTATTTTATTTAAATTTAGGCTGAAGACCCACTTCGGACTCATTGTGTTACCACCATAAAAACTACCAAAAATCCCTCAATGTCTTTTCTTTTTTGCCAGTCATATCTGTTAGATCTGCAGCAGTTCGGTGTTATTTTGTAACATGACAAAAACTGAGGTGATTTGTTGAAGACATCAACTTTTCTGTTAGGAAGTGCTGCCATTTTTGACAGTGTTAGCTACTATTAGCCTCTGTTAGCTGGTGTTAGTAATACTTTCAAGTCATACTTGAAGTGCATCTAACATTGCTGGACTGAGCCTTTAGCAAACAAACTCTTGTACAAAGTGAGCATGTAATCGGAATGTTTGAGTCCAGCATTAGTCAGCATAACTAACAGCTGCTGCCGTTTTGCTGGTTTGTGGCCAGCTGTCCCGAGATAGGAAGGTCACATGTCTAATCTGCTGACAATAATAAAGTGTCTCCTGATCTGAGCCCTGACTTCAGATCAGGAGATGAGGCTTAAGATGAAGAGGAAGCGGAGGACATTTTATTAAGATGTCAATCTCATTATCCCTTTCCTTCATGTTTTCCTTCCTTTGGTGACGGAGACCAACGAGTTCTCTTCTCCTCCACCTTTGGTGTACGGTGCATGTGGCCGGTCTCACAAACCAGTATTGTTCCCATGAACTTTTAATGGTTTAATTCTAGGTTCATGAAAACCTTTTAATTTCTCTGAAGACGTAATTAAACACTGATGTACATTTATGAGCAGAATATTCCTTTATATTAAATAACCTCAAAACTGACTGCACCTTTAAAGGTTACATTTTCACAAACTTGGGTGTACACACTGCCAGCCCAACCGACCGCCCACGTACTTGGCAGGGTAACGACAATGCCTCAATCAAGAATGCATACCAGAAGCAACACAATAGAAAACCACAGATTTTCCTCAGTCAAATTAGGCTTTGGAGGTTAAGTGCACACATAAGCAGGATTGGTCTAAAGACTTAAAGGAAAAGAGTTTGTGTTACCTGACTTTTTCCTGGTATTTCTGACCTTTTAGTAAATAAAAGTGTGTTTTATATTTGGCCAAAACATCTTTGGTTGGTGTCCTGATTTTTGGGACTAAAACCCCTACACTGGAAGCAACACTAATGGATGTTAGTGTTGATGAGGGAAGCTGTTGGGACATGGAAGTTCACTGCTGCGTCTGCTCAAGACTGAGGTACAGAAGCATCACTTTGTAAAGTCAGTTTGTAAAAATTCATCTGAATTGGTACCACTTAAATGACTTTTTACGTCACTTTCATGCATCCTGCACTGAATAATGTAGTAAAGACTTTTGTGGGTGGTCTTACCAGATGTCTGCCTTTCTGCCGTACCCCTCTCCGCTGATCACCTCTGGGCTCATCCAGTACGGGGTACCGGTCACCGACTTCATGCCTGTTCCTGACAGACAGATGGTCTGCAGCCGCCTGCTGGCCCCGAAGTCTCCCAGCTTCACGTTACCCACCGAGTCTCTGAGGATGTTTGCACCTGAAGGACGATTGCACAGTTTCATGCTCTACTTTTCATAGACGACGTATGGTCCCAAGTATTTCCCCAGCGGGAGCGAAAACCTCAGCTCACCTTTGATGTCCCTGTGGACGATCATGTTGCTGTGCAGGTAGGAAACCCCCTCCAGGATCTGCCTGGTGTAGCGGCGCGTCACATTTTCCGTGAGCGCTCCGTACGACTTCAGCTGGTCTTTAATGGATCCCTGAGGGTCACCAGAAAGGAAGGAATCATCAGAAATATCCCTGCTGTTCCTCACATTAAAATTTAGCATTTCTAAAGAGAAACATCTTTCATTTCCACTCAAACAAAGGGAACTTTATTCAAGTGGAAATCCATCTACACTCATGGATGCCATGGAGCATGAGATTTTTAGCTTCACACACCCACGTAACTGGAAAAAGTAAACTGTTTGTGTGCACTCACTCCAGGCATGTACTCCATAAAGATGGAGAGCGTTCGCTCCATCGTGTCTCGCAGACAGCCGTAATATTGGACGATCTGCTCATGGCACAAGTTCTTCAGGAGCTGGATTTCACATTCCAGTGCGCTCACCTCCTGCAGCAGAAACAGAAGGGCACATATTCAAGCAGAATAAATTTAAACCGATTTCACCTCTACATAGAACAAATTAGAGGCTCTAACAGCAGATACACGAGAGGACTGGAAAGATCTTTCTCAACTGGGACCGAAGTGTCTCTAGTTTGAATTTACTGCGTTGTATCCTTATTTACAGCCCTGTTTTTCAAATTAACATTGTATGATTTTCTTTTTTTCTCCTCCCTGGCTTTTTAAAAATCAACAAGGCGTTGACACAGCATCTAGATCCACACTTCCACCCAAAGCAATGATTCATGGAATTATTTAAGGTCTTTTTTTTGCCTTGTCTTTCCATTTTCCTACCACTGTATTTAATATATTCTATGGTGCTGTGTACGTACCTTGCTGGTCTCGGGACTCTCTGGATCAAACTGGACTTGTTTAACTGCCAGTTCCCGTCCAGTATCGGCATCGTAACACAGGAAGACCCGCCCGAAAGCTCCCTGACCCAGAAGCTTCCCCAGCCGCCAGTTGGTTGGCGCTCGCGGGGCTGTGCACAAAGACACATCAGGTTTGCTAAAAACGCAGAAAAACAAACATCCTGAGGATGTGTCGTGTTGCGAGGACTCACAGCGGCTGGGTGGACTGACGTCCATGACGGAGAGCGTCGGAGCCACGGCCGGATTGGGGTTTGGCTCGATGTCGCTCCCCCTCCGCGGCCTCCTGGCGGGGCCGGGGGCCTCCTCCAGGTCAGGCGTGAAGACGCTGCTGCCACTGCTTGTGCTAGGCGACTGCTCGGTCGAGCTGAAGCTGATTGGAGAGCGGAAACCGTGAACCTGCGTCCGCCGAGCCCGAGGGAAAGTCTTCCTCCCTGTTCAGAGGATGAAGGAGAGTGATCATTTTTAAATCCCTGTTTAAAGTCAATTTGTCTAAGGCATCAGTAGGAATAAATAAATAACCCACCATCACTGTAATCCTGAAGGCCAAAAGGAATGCCGTACCGGCGAGGATACGTCCCTCCTTTTCCCGACTTCTCAAACACCGGAATATCGTACTCTGCAGAGGGAGGAGGATACAAAAAGATGAAATTTACAGGCCATGGCCTCAAAACAGCTTTCAAAGATGGCGACCTCGACATAAGAATGTTTTGGGCCTTTTAACTGCAATCTATAAATTGAGAGTGCTCGCTTTCCTTGGAAAATCCCATTTTTACCATTTCTTCCTGGCCTCAACGTGACGAGCAAAGCATGGTGTAGGTTAGTGATCATAAGTCTAGTTCTACTTGGTCCAGCAACACGATTTAAAACCTGCATCTTGCTGTTACATGAGCTTAAAACCAGTCGTGCGATTTGGACATGCTAGTACATCAACTATAGAGGGTTAAAGGTTTGTCTCTTAGTCTGGTTTAAGTTTTAGCCTGTTAAACTCTTCACTGCCTGGTAGATCAGATTGTTGTTGTTGTTGTTTTTTTTTTTTTAAACCCTTAAACAGTCTAACACCCGTGAACTAAGATCTGCTCTCACCTGGAAAGTCCTGGTGGTTGTCTGGGTAGCTCTGAGCCCTGGGCATCCTGGACTTTGGGTAATCACTGCACAACACAAAGACAACAGCAACAAATCAGAGGGATTTTCTCCACGGCAGTTTTTGGTGGTTTCCTGTTTTATTCTGTGACGCAGACCTGTCCAGTGGGCTGTCTAAGGAGGGACAACTTCCAGAAGCTGAGTTCTCCGGACTGCTCATGGACAATGGATCCAACATCTGAAGTAAAACAAGAGAAATGAGAGAGAGAAACTCACATCCTCTCAAAACTAATCAAATTTAATCTCATTAGCTAACAGGTGAATTTAATTTGACAAACTGATGCTCAGAGCAACTTCAGAAAACTCAATAATAAATACATTAAATTTAAGCTTTTTACAACCTCCAAAACAGAAAAATAAATCCTTCCCTCATCTCTCCAGACCTGCAGTAGTCACAAGTTATATGCCACTTACACTGAAGCACGTGACACTTTAACGAGGGCTGTTTGTGATGTAACACAAACTGCCCGTCCCTGCGAGGGAGCACGCTGACCTCCGCTATTCACGCCTCTACGACCTCACCTACAAGTGTGCCGACTGCACGTGTGCGAAACACGTCCATGTACCCAGAACTCGATGTGGTATGAAAAGAACCCAGATACGCATCCACCATCTGCCCTGCTGTGTGCGCCCAGGTCCGTTTGGGAGTATATCAGGGACTTAACCTGTCCTCCACAGTGGCAGGTACACCACAAAACTCAGTAGTCACAGCAGGGAGAAGAGGAAGAAAAGATCAACTTTAATAAAATACTAAAAGGCCAGAAGGTTCTGCTTTAATGGCTACTGTAAAGTCCAGCGTGGCAACTTACAAAAAAAAAAAAAAAAACTCTTAAAATATTGGCTTTATGATAAAGCAGCTGGTGGAAATTAATTTTACATTTAAAATGTCCAAGAGTTTACATTTAAATACTAGATTTGCAGTCCGCTTTGTTACATTAGAGCAGCTCCTTTTCATGTAGAAAACACTAAAGTGGACTCTACTGAGCATCAGTACCTGGTCCATGCTCTCAGGAATGAACTCCCCCTCGCTGTTGATGCTGGTGAAGGAGCCGTTCCTCGCCACCTGCTGCAGAGCGTCGGGAATGTATCCTGGAGGAGGAGAGCTGCGGTCTGTTGAGTGGGAACCTGACAGGACGGCGGTCAAAGAGAGTGAGAAAATTGTCCTGTGTGCGCCACAGTCACAGTTAACCTAGGTGTAGGGCTGCACGATTTTGCATAAAATGAGAATCACGATTTTTTTGCTTAGAATTGAGATCACGATTCTCTCACGATTTTCTTTTCCAATATAAATATTTATTGCACTTATTAACTGCACATAAATGTCTCACTTGTCTACTCTTACGCACAAAACCTTAAAATACTTTTAACAATAACATTTTGAACAGTATTCTTTCCGTGTGTAAGGTGATGAGAGGGGTAAGTGATAGCCTCCGTAATTTCTTTGTGCTTGCGGGAGTTCGACGGGTATGGGGAAGCGCTGTATAAGGTTCCCGTTATTGATGCTTGGGTGGTTGACCGGGACGGATTTGTCCTGTCACTTTCTTGGCCTTTACAGCTTCGTCATATTGCACTTTATGGTGACGTTTAAGGTGGTTATACAAATTCGTAGTGTTAGCTTGCGGTGCTGCTACGATGGCAAAACACAGCTTGCAAATGATATCTTTTTGCCTCTCATCGTCTTCTTTTAAACCAAAAAAAACTTCCACACGGAGGAATGAGAACCTTTTCTTGGAATTAATGTTACAGTGCGGTTGTCATTCTCACCGCCATCAGCGAGCTTTTCCTCTGCGCTCATTGTGTTTTCTCCCCTCAGACAGTTTCTCTCACGTGCTCTCCGTTGTTTTTTCCCTGCCAGCTGGCTCTGTATCACGTGGTATAAGGCTCCGCCCTTGTCATTTATTGAGCAGGAAGAGTGAGCGCTTGTTTTCATGCAGATTATGTCCCGGATCAAAATGCGGTACAATCGTCATCTTTTTTTTTTCCTTTCTTTTTTTAAAAATCGTTGTCATTTGGAAATGAGATCGCACATAAGTATGAATTGAGATTGCGATTTTCTAACGATTAATTGTGCAGCCCTACCTAGGTGACTCTTATTTTCGCACAAAAGATTCAGAGTTTCATGCATTCATATATTTTTCTTAACACTGGAACCACTGAGACAGTCAATTTAAAATTCCAAAATTAAAAAATAAATAAATCGATCATCTCATCGCCACGACTTTTCCTACAATAGCTTATTCATCAAATATCGAATATTTATTTTAGTGCTAATACCACATTATGCAAAATTTATTTTTAACTTTTGAACTGTTTATGACTTTATTTTTTATTTGTATTTTAACTTGAAATGATCCAAATCATTGAATGGTTAGCCTTTTCAAATTTTACTTAAAACTGGATGAAAATAAAAACTTAACTTGTTCAAGTAATTATTCACTTGCCATTACTACTGTTGTTGCAGTACTGGGCCAGGAGCATGTTCACCGCTTACCTACTACCACACTGTGGTGGTCACTAGCACCCGTCCCTGCAAGCTTTGAGTCTGCATCACTGTTTAGCAAACATTTACCTATCAACGCCAGCATGCTCTTCTTGTCTGTGACCCGGAACCCCGTGTTGTCCAGCTCCTCGTGGGACGGCAGGAGGTCCATGTTGGATGACGAGTTCTGCATACACAACACAAAATAACATTAAAAAGAAATTCTGGACAAGTTTAACAACTCCTTTGTTTTCCAGCTAATCCTATGGTAACACTGCTATAACATAAAGATTAAAAACATTGCTATAAAAACACCCCAATCAGCCTTTTACAGCTGAGGGGTAAAAACTGTCGAGGGGTTACAGCACAGAAAAACAAAGCCGGCAGAAACTACCATTAAAGTCAGTGTAGTATAACCCACCTCAGAGGAGACCTGCAGCACGAGGAGAATCTTCAGACTCTTCATGTGAACACTGCGATCCAGCAGCTCTACAGCTTTGTCCAGGTCGTCCTGAGTTGTCAATGGAATCACCAACTGCAAGAGGAGAAAAAAAAAAAAGAAGAAAAAAAAAAAAAAACCCAAAGGAAATAGAATGACTTGAATACATAACCTTTTAAAAATTGTGTGATTCTTTTTGACCACTTGTGGAAATCAAAGCGCACAACAACAAAAACATAATCCACACACAGGTGCTTCATTGATCCAATCAGCTGTTCACAGCACTTCCTACACTCCAGTGTCTGTCATGCTGTACCATCATGGGGTTTCATGCATTCCACTAGATGCAACAGGAAGTGCCATCATTTTCTCAAGAACACTGCTCCACTGGTGCTATTAGAAAGTGATGTTTCACTTTGTGCCTTTCTGTATAAGTTCCTGGGACGCGTAGAACTGTGACTGCACCATTTCAAACACTTCATGATTTTCAATTCAGTTGTGAGTCATTATTTATCTATTGTGTATAGGAAGAAAAAGCTAAAGCATGCAAACCTGTAAAGCTAAGCTCTGGTGGGCCTGTTCTGTGGTAGGTAAAACAGAGTTACAGGTTGCTGTCATGCACAGCTCTGTGGTTAACAGTGTCATGTTAGTTTGCAGAACGTGCCTAACCTTGTGGAGCAGCAGCAGGTTAACATCCACACGCCTGTGCAGGATGTGGTCACACGCTCACACATTCACTCAGTTCTGTTTTTATTCCCCTAATGCAGCTTTCGTACAATCGCTCATTTTCTACATCAAAGCCGGCAGGATGGCACTGGTAGCACAACTGTGGTCTGCTTTCTTGAAACAGACCACAGACCACGATCCCACTCGCCCCTGCCAACAGGCATCTTAGAGCCAACAGGTAGCTGGTCGTGTACATTATTTAAATATTCATTTAACCTACTAGTATTTCTGTTGCAGACTAGCGATTCAGCAACATTTAAACATCTGGCTGATGAATCACAATGATCCACCACCAGACCCAGAGGTGGATCTTTGCTCCAAAATAACCAAAGAAAACAGCAGAAAAGTTGTGTCAGTCTGCAAAGAGTGAGACACACTGCCTCTGAAACACACTGGGTGTTCTTAAAAACTGCACAGAGGGAAGAACAACATCACAGAGGGGCACCGAGGGCAGTTGAAGGGACAGGTTTAGGATGGCAGGAGGGGGATCATAGCACAGCTACAGAGCCTCCACATGAAAGGGATCCAGTCTGTGTGGAGCTGGAGAACGTTTCTTGCTTAGAAGGCTGCCCTAAAGGTGGGGCTGGCTGTAGCTCAGGAGATGGAGCAGGTCATCTACTAATCGGACGGTTGGTGGTACAATGCAGTCTGCATGCTTGGGTAAGCTACTGGACCCCAAGTTGCTCTCTAATGCAGCGGTCCCCAACCTTTTTTGGACACGGACCGGTTTAATGTCAGACAATGTTTTCATGGACCGACATTTAAGGTGTCGCAGATAAATACAACAAAATAAAATGATACAACCAAGACAAAAACTGTGGTCTTTGGTGAATATAATAATAAACGCGAATTCACTGTGTAATTGTGTAACTTTATTAGCAGCGTCCTCCTGAAATGCGCCAACAACATTGAGAGTAACATCCTCCTCTCTGCCCCTTCATGCTCTGTGGTCGCTATGCTAACACGTAAATATTTCTTTTTAAATAAGACACAACTACAACACGGGAAAAGACCCAGGGAAACTGAGTTAACAATAAAAACCCTGAAAACCCGAACCTCAACTCTCGCGCCCCAGTACCAAACGACTCACAGCGCAGTGCCCGGGGGGGTTGGGACCGCTGCTCTAATGCATCCATGACTGTGTGTGAATGTTAGATAGGAAGCACTTCAGCATAGAAAAAAGTCCCTGTATGAGTGGCTGTGAATGGGTGACTGAGGCATGTTGTATAAAGTGCTTTGAGCGCTTAGGTAGAGTAGAAAGGCGCTATATAAGAACCAGTCCATTTACTACAGGAAGCAGAGGAAAATTACATTTCAAGTTTCGTACCTCATTGTTTGTGTAGTGGAGGTCCATTGTCTGACCAAAAGCCACTTTAGCTTTCGACCTCAGGTCCTCCAGCTTGATAGGTCGAGGGAACTGCAAAATCCTGCAGAGAAGAAGACAGGTGAGCGGTCAGAGACGGGCACTGCTGCTGGTCTGCACTGACAGCACTGGAGGGAGAAACACAGCAGTGGAAACCTCACCTCTTCTCCCCTTTGAACTCGAACTTCACTCTCACATCATTCTGTTGGAGACAGAGCACAGAGTTAAAGACAGCCAGAGCAAAGATGAGCCAGGCTGAGCCTTTGTGCTTTCACTTGGGTTACCTGGTTCTTGGGCGACGAGGCTTTGGGTTTGCACAGGTCTGACAGGAACGCGGCAGGACGGCTGGAGCGGTGCAGTTCGGCCAAGTCCTGCATGATGGAGTTCAGCGCCTCCTGCTCATCTGCGAGACAGCACGACTTCTGCTTATTCAACAGGTTTTATCATTGAAAAACTCAACTTGCTAAAGACTCCTCTAAAAACCTGTCTTGCGGTATGAACACAAAAAATGAAGTTGCCTTGTTTGCATTTATCTCTTCAGATAAGCCGCTTCCACTTAGCCGCACAACACAAGGGACTTATTGTCAGGCAAAGATGTCAAAGAGCCATTGTTCGGGGAAAAAAAAAAAAAAAAAAAACCATTCCTCAAATTATAGGTCTGTCAAAAGATGAAGCTGACTCGCTGCCAATGAGTAACACTGTCTCACAGCATGTACCTACCCATCTTAATGGCACGGCGATTGACCCAGGAGGCCAGGAAAGAGGATTCTCCCATCAAAGGGATTCCTTTCTCCTGAAACACAAAAACATCATCATAAATCCTTACATGCAGTTAAAAGGGATCATTACACATAGTGTGTGAATAAAAACATTTCTGTTAACTGAAATTGTCTGAAAAATGCAAATTTATTGTAACTCGCCTTTATTTATTTTTTTCAATGTCAAAACAAGCATCTGGAGGCTTTATACATATTTTAAGAGTGTTATGTCTACATGATAGTTCTATTTCCCGATGCACCAATCCAGCATTTGGATCAGATACAAATCATCTATGCTGTTCTATGTCTACTATGTTACATATCAGCAGCAGTTGCTCCAACATAGCCTGGAGGACACCAGCAGCAACGAGGGTCAGGGGTTTGAGTACTGCTACACCAGCAGCTTTTCTCTGTATGTTTGCAGAAGTTTTTGACTTAACTGTGAGCTTCCCTGTCAGCTTCTCATTCTCACTCTCGGTATGTGTAAGGTGTAAAACTTGTTAGGAAGCATTTATTGCATTTTTATGGTAACATAACATGTCGTCATCAATATTTCTTCACTTCACGCCCCACACAAAGTGCATGTGTGAGTCAGGAGTGCTCCCAGCGAGTTGAAAGAAGAATAGTGCAAATAAACTAGGGTGAGGAATTCAGACACATTTGATTCATTTTACTTGTGCTGGCCAATCATCTGTCTTTTTCACTAATAAACTTCAATAAGTTTATATTCTTGGATGTATTCACCACATTTCTTAAAATAAGTAAAATAATGTTTGAGTCAAACGCAACGTTTTGATCAGCAAAAAAGATTCTCAGTATCTTCCTCACAGTGAGGAGCACATATGATTAAATTAACACTGAAACCCAAACCCGGTACTTGATATCAATATACAGTGCTGTGCAAAAGTCTTGAGTCAGCTCTTGTTTCTTTACATTTTGCTTCCAAGAAGCCACACTGTCATTTTTTAAAGTGGCCTTGAGTAAAGAACCAATTTCTTAGTAGAAGCCTGTCACAAAACATCATCTGTTTTTGTATTTCAGCCAGTGGTGTCAGAGATTAAAATCAATGAATAATGAACACAGAAAAAGTACCATGCAATCCACCATGCAATACCATCTGGAACACATCTAATTGCCAACGCCTTGTTTTTTCAGCATGACAATAATCCCAAACACACTGCCAATGCAAGTAAAAACAATTATTCTTTTTGTGTCTGATTATTCTGCACACTACAGACTTAAACCATAAGAATATCGAGCTCAACTGTGAGGTTGCTTAAGTAAAAATCCCACACGTATTCTGAATATCAGCCATAATCTAAACACCTTAAGCAGGCTTACTAAATATTATTTACATACAACCCTGGTTTAACAAAAACCTGTTTTACTTATGACACTGCTTACAAGAACTACTCTACCCACAATCCTGAACTGAAACAGCAATGCCTCCAATCGGTGGAGGTCGCTGTTACTGTTGAAATTCTTTAAATGTAGGAACATCAGCACAAAACTTCAGAAAAACAAGCGAGCAATGATTGCAGCGAGGCTAAACTTTACTACACACACACCATGAATTACAACATATAGTCAAAACTGTTATTACGCAACACTAAAACAACCCAAAGGATTACATTGAAGGAGGCTGGAATTCATTCACTGTGAAATCTAGGATTTGCAGCGCATTATGGGGATGAGCAGTTCCTGTACACAGCCTCGTACCTTTGCCTTCTTTTTTTGATCCAAATCAAATCTTTTTAATGGCCATGATTCACCTCATAGCTGGTTGGTTTGGTCTGAGGATTAAAACTCTTTATATAAGGATTTTCTGAAACATCAATAGAGAGAATGAACAAGGAACTCACTTCTGGAATGGGAGCCCTTAAATTGCTGTGTTCCCTACAAAGATAAATAGTATATTTGTGATTTTATAAGGGGAAAAAAAAAAAAAAAAAATCACATGAGAAAACAGCAGCGACAAAATCTTTAATACAAGTGTAGTGGAGTAAATGCTGACCCTACTTTAAGAGCCCTTTTCTTCACATTTAAACTACCCACACTGGTGGATATTTTATTGCCAATTTAATGTGAAAATATTGGTTAATGTGGTTCCATTCAGATGAGTCAGTTTCCAGACCATACCTTTCTACTGATCACTGATTATGTTTAACTGGGCTCCGGATACCCACACTATAGGAGGTCAAGCATTTAGCTTTTGAATTTGTCACTAAACTGTATATTATACTATTGCATTGCCATGTATAGTGAAATATGCAATGACTGTAGCTATGAGTGTCCAATAAAGGCGCTATAAAGGTTGCAGCATACGCTTGAGTGTGGAATAAAAGTAGTTTATTGTTCAGTTATCAATTAATATTATTGAACATAACCTCCAGAATTTAATCTGTACAAACATAATTAGCCCTCATCTTATTGTTATTGCAAAAGAGTGGAAATTTAAGTCAAGATGGCCTCTGCTGACGAGGAGTTGATTGGAAATTGGTGATGATAGTCTGTGATCATCACTGATTGATGAGAGAGCTGCAGCATTGGTGCTAGCTTTAGCTTAGCGTTTTTTCTTCTCTCTTTTACCCTTACATACATCATCCTCCTGATGAGCATCATCTTCTGTGCCGACTCTTGCTCAGTGCTCACAACAAAGTTGATATCAACAGCACAATTATGGCCTCCTTTGGTAGATAATTAGCTCGCTTTAGATTCTCCTGCTAGCGTTAGCCGAGTAGCAACATAGCAACTGATGCTAGCATATTTTTAGCATTTACAGCCGCTTTGATGAATAATTATAAGACACTTTTGACACTTACGCCCAAAATACTGTTTGTTATCTAATCAGAGAGCCGATATGTGAAGCTAAGCTAGACGTGTGCAACTAGCTGTCAGGCCAGGGAAGTTGTCAAGCTGAGCTAATGCTAACAGCCAACCGCACAGCTAATCAGCGTTCACCTGCGCTGCACGACTATAATAAAAACAAACAGCCCTTAAAGGAATAAATAAACCCTTCAAATGGATCCAATACTTCTTTAGTATCGTACCTGGGCGCTAATTAGATGTGTAGTCACTTCCTCATCCACAGGGCCGGTGACAGGAGCCCCGGGCCCCGCGGAGAGCCGCTGGAGGAAGCAGAAGTTTGGCAGTCCGCTCCCAACTTCACTCGAGTGCTGCCGGACCACGACGACGACGAGGCCTGACGACTGTCAGAGGAGCCAGCTGAAGCTTTTCGACCACAAGACGACAAAACGGCGGCTCGTCTGACTAAGTAGCTCCTTGTCTGTGCAGTGGTTAAAAGGCTAACTTAATCAGAGGCGCTCTTTTAGCTGTACTTTACACCCTGGTTAACGGTAGCTCCGCTCGCTGCTGACCCCACGACGCCATCAAGCTGTCACTTATTAAAAATAATTTAACCGGAAGTAGAGACAGAGAATAAAAGAAGATACATTCAAGTAACTATTATGTGTTTTATTTTGACAACCAGTGCCAGGATATCATATTTCATTTACGGAAACTTGAAAGGTCTTAACCCCAACCTTGTCGGAAGAGTCCAATAAAAACACGACCTGTCACGTCAGAGAAATTTATGAGTTTCCTGTCAAAGAGTAAATACATTTGATTGGTGTTTAATCACTGAGTTATTGTAGTTTTATTTTTTTTTAATAGTTTTATAGATTTTATTACAATTTAATATAATTGTTCAACATATTTAGAGATTTAAGAGTTTCTATTGATTAAATTCATTATTATTAATTATGCAAGCACAAAATTATAGCTACACTCTCTCAGGGTGCATAAAATTAAAATATGCATATATATATATATATATATATATATATATATATATATATATATATATATATATATATATATATATATATATATATATATATATATACATACACACAGGGCCATGCCTACAAATGCATAAATAATATATCACCATACGTAGTTTTGAAGGAAGTAAATAATGAGACTGGACATCAAAATATTGCACATTAGAATTGAACATGAGTTATTTACAGCTGGTATATATCTATATACACTTTGACATCTACATGACTGTAGATGCCTTTGCATATTTGGCTTGGAGATTAAAATGAGCCTGCATGACTACTCTGGCACATTTACATCATAAACCTGAGCGCTCATGTAAATTAATGTGCATTGTCCCATTTAAATAAAGTAAATATAAATTTAAATCTTTTGCTTCTGCGGATTTGCTTCTTTCATTTTAGTTTAGTTTTTTATTATTTTTAGTATTAGTTTGGAGGTTTCTTTGTTATGTAATGGGTGCTATTTGTTGGTATTGTCAGGTAATGGTGGTATTTACTGCTATTATTATAATTAACACCTGAGGCTGACGTGTTGCTGAAACTGGACTAAACTGAAAAAGAGTAAATTTGAAGCAATTGATATTTTAATTCTGTTTAAATTAGTTTTGCAAATGCATAATATGATTTTAATTTTTTTTTCTTTCCTATACAGCTCTAGGTTGTTTATTTTTTTAAATAAAATTTAACAAAATGTTTAATGTATTATAAAAGTATTTTGTTATATATCCACATCACCAGCATTTAAAAGGCCAATAACTTGATGTCACTAATGGACTGATCAATATGTATTGTATTGATCTGTATTTATAATTTAAAATGTGAATTTTAATTTTAATTAAAAGCCAAACTCTTTAATCAACTTGTCTGGGTGCTTAAAAATAATGTGAAACATATATAGGGGCAGTTTAGACCAAGCACAAATGGAAATTCTGATATCACTCAGGTGAGACAAAACTGATTTTAAAAACCTCAAACTCCAAATAAGCCAGTGTTTATCTAGTTTATATTCATTCTTATTAGCCAGATAAAATGAATTTGTTAATAAAAAAAACAAAAAACAAACATATTTTAGAGCTTTAAAATGATCCTGCAATAAAACACAGTGTCATTGTGTGTGTGTGTGTGTGTCTGTGTGTGCGTGTGTGTCTGTGTGTCTGTGTGTGTGTGTGTGTGTGTGTGTGTGTGTGTGTGTGTGTGTGTGTGTGTCATCCTGACATTATCAAAATTTAAAAAACAAAAACAGCCCTATGTTTTCTGCAATGTGCCTACAACTTGTATGATATGGAAAGGGCCCCATTATAATACATTTCTCCATCTAAGAGTTTCTATATTATATTTTAGTGTCAGTTTTGTTCATGTTGTCTAAGTTTATTATTGCATTTAGACCCAGTGTTATCTAGATTGTGGTTTATGGTTTTGGTCTTTGGATTGTTACACCCAGCTTGATAAAAGTCAAATACAGAGACTGCAAGCATTCCTTCCATAAAAATATAAACATTGTTCTTTAAAAAACATAAAACGTCTGTACTCTGTGCTGCATATTCACCACATTATTAGTCCGTTTTCAAAAAAAAAGTTTTTTCTGTGCTATAAAAGTACACTGAAAAGGGGCAAGAGTCCATAAAAAAGTACAATGTACCATTTTAAAATAAAGGAATTTTCCATTTAAATGTTTTATAGATATTTTTCCATACTTTTTAAATAAATACCGGGTTTAATTATTTACCGTGTCCATAAACTTGCATTTACTATCAGCAAAGATTTATATCACACTCTAATGGTCAAACATTACATTATACATATATTATATTGTAAAATAGTCTGCCTTGGTGACCAGTCGGGCAGATGGCCGACCCTCCCTCAATCTGCTTGTGTTGGAAGTTCATTTCCTATTAAAAGGCAGTTCTTCCTCCCCACTGTCACCAAGTGCTTGCTCATACGGGGCTGTCTGATATGGGGGGTTTCACTCAGTGTTGTAACAATTTGTAGATTTAGAATAATCAAAACATTTTCGAAACAACACTTTTGGCTGTGCCTTTATTTTCCCAAGGGTGTGCCACAGCCGATAGATGTGCAAAAGTTGTTGCCTTGGCACAGAGTTCACACCAGATGTCCTTACTGACACAACCCTCCCATTTATCCAGGCTTGGGACCAGCACGTACACTAAGGACACTGAGTGGAGACTGAGTTTGTGTCTCCACCCTCTCAAATTTTTTGACCACTACACCACAGAGCCACTTGTTGTAAAAATAACCTGTTATGGGGAAATTCAAATTTATGAAGTTACAAAAATTTATATAGTTCTTCATGTGATATGTTATAATACAGCTGTCCAATATGTGGACCTTTGCTGGCTTTATCTTGGTCAGCCTTCTTGGACAGAAAAACCATAGCCTGGCCTCATAACAACAGGCCACAGTTTCAGGGTCACAAACCTGCGCTACATATGGCTTTTTTTTTCTTTTTTCTTTTTTTACCCATCTCCGATGGCTTCCTCTTCTTTTAAAATAACAACAAAACACTATATAAATGTGATCAGTGGATATTCATTTTTGGAACTTTATTCAGCACTAGTGTAAGGAACTCTTCATATTCTATGATTGTAAAAATGTGCAGCCTGTTCGCTGAATTCTCAAGCCTTGGGTCTTCTCAGCTAACAATTCAAGATCCATAAGGTTAAAGAAAGAAAAATGGTAACTAAGTATGTGGACAAATTTGGCTTCTTTCACTTCCAGCAAGGTTTATCTACATCTGTACTTTAGTCAAAATTACATCAAAACTGGCATTTAAAAAAAAAAAAATTTTTTGTTTAAATTGAAATTAAAATTATTTTTTTTCTTTTGTAAAAGTAGCCTATGTCAAATTTTATATATTTGTAAAATCACAAGTAGGGCTCAAAGTGGTTTGCAGAGCATTTTACTGGATATTTTGTACCACAATTATTCAGTTTATTTGGTAATAAAGAAGATAGGAATACATTTTAATCATTTACACCTATTAGTAACATTGATACAAGGTAATTTATATGTAATAGGCTTTATTGTAGGGCTCAAGTGTGTTTTTTGTTGTTGTTTTGTTTTTGGTTTTTTTACAGTCAAAATAGGGTAAAATTAGCTCTTTTGAGAGTAAAGATTAGCGACCCCAACTATATTTTTCAAAATTAAACGATCATGTCTGTGCTTCACTTTGGAGAGACTCTTATTTTTGAAAGAAGCAACCCCATGCGTCAATTCCGGTTGTCGAATAACATCAACCCGGAGCTGCGCCTGTGAGCTAACGCTTCATCTATTGTCAGTGTATTTTCCTCGGCACACACAGAGAAAAAGCATGTCAGATACGGTAAGAAATGCGCTCCGAAGGCTCTGTGTTGTTTTATCACCAGCAGAAAACGGAAAAAGGCTGCTTGCTGTTTATTTATGCCCGCTGCCTCGTATCGAGTTATCTAATATGCTAGCTGTTAGCTCGTGTAGCTTCGGGCCTGAAGTCACAGCTTATTTAGCCGCTAGCGGCTAGCTCTGGTTTCTTATTTAAAGTTCTGCTGTGGAGCAATGGTTGTTGGCAGTAATACGAAACAGAAACTGTTACAAAACAGAGTGACATGGTTTTCCAAAGCAGTGACACTCGGGTGTCGGCCCGGCTTGGAATTAAATAAATATTTATATATATGAGTGTGTGTGTCGTGCTTGGAGGTGTTTTGTTTATTTACGGTTTTTTTGTTTATTTTTAGGAGACAAAACCATCCAGCCAAGACGGAGGGGATAAAAAAGATGGAGAGTACATCAAATTAAAAGTGATTGGTCAGGTGTGTATGTGTTAGATGATATTAATGATGCTTTCTTACATATTTTTAGTGTTATTTTTGTTATATTTTCTTTTTGTACCAGTGTCAGTGTAGAGTCAGCTCCAGGGAGGAGGGAGAGACTGTTAGAGTAAAGGCTGTCACTTTACACTGTCTTATCAGACATAACCAGTTTTTTTTGTTATCAAAATCCTGCTACACTCCATGACCAAACATTTGCATATTTGCATTCGTAGGATTCTTATACTTTAATAAGTAAATAAAGTGTACATAAACTGAAACTACAGATCCACAACCATAAATCTACTCAGTGGCTCTTTTAACAAAAATATAATATTTGGCTTTATCTTGATTGATGCTGCAATATCTCAAAGGTGGTGGTCCTTTAAGTTGGTTCCTTTATTACGAAGCAAGTTTGACATACATGGGGGGTGTCTTTCTGTTTTATTCACTTACCCTTAGAACCTGACTGATTTATCAGCAAATTGAGGTTATCGGCTATTATTGGCTATTTATTATCTTTTGGTATCGCTGTGTTTAACGAGTGATAAGGCAAAGTTTAAAAGCAAACGAGAGATGGGGGAAACAATCTTCAACCATGTTTTAAGGGTTGTTACAACATAGTTTTATAGTTAGGCAGAGCATTAATGAGACAATATACTATTGTAAACAATGTGGAAGCATTACGCAGAAAACAGACAAATTTAAATGCAGACTGTGCAAAGACATGACAGCACTTGCAGTGCATGAGGATTTAAAATGCCGGCACCCTGGAGCTGTGACCTCAACTCTTGACTGGGACAGTTTTAGGGACCTAAGTTAGTGTGTCGCATTGTTACCTTGTTTATGTTAGTGTTTGTACACTAATATTTATGTTAGCTTACCTGTTGGAAACTTCTTAGGGTGATGCTAGCTAAGCAAACATGTTTTGTTAGCCAATGAGTGAAATGCGATAGTAAACCTTTAAACAGGAGTAGCTACACTGTCTCCTAGTTTGTCTTTTTTCTTCTCACATTAATATTAGTGTTTATTCTGAATAGTCAGGGGTGCACAAAAGTGGTCCGCAGGTGCACATTCACTGTCAAAATAAAAGACGCGCACCAGATAAGAAGTTGCAACGCGCGTTTGCGTACATATAAAAGGCACTGTTTTTGTCCGCTAGAGTGGGATTTTCACAGCATATTCTGCACCACATCTCTGTGCGTTCATCATTTGTTTGAAGCCAGCTCACCTCCTTCAACCACTTTTCCAAGAATACGCGCTTCTTTTGCGATTCGGACTCCTGACATTTCTTTGGAGGTGGAGGAACACCAAAGTAATTGCTTAAAGGAGCTTGCTTCTTCGACATCTTTAAGAGTTCTAAACAAATGTCTGTCCTCCAGAAAATCATATGTACGCAAACGCGCGTTGCAACGTCTTATCTGGTGCGCGTCTTTTATTTTGACAGCGAGTGCGCACCTGCGGACCACTTACGTGCACCCCTGTGAATAGTAAACCTCTCCCACCTAATGTTAGGTAGTTAATTTGTGGTTTTGCCCATATCAGTAATTAATTATGTATATAGTCAAACAGTTTAACTGGCATTGAGCACGTATAGATGAGCTTGTTTATGTGAACAAATGTTTCCTGGGTCATTATTTTAATTTGCTGTGGGACAAGACAGCAGGGTGATATTCACAGGTGGGCAGGCTTGAGCAGCTGAAGTACTGGAGCCTAGAACAGGAGGTTTGCCCAAAGGAAGTGGAGATAAGAGTTATTAAAATAGTCATTGATCAACTGACTAATCAAAGAAAAATTGGCAGATTAGTTGTCTACCAAAATAGTCCTTTAGTTGCAGCCCTACGATATACACCTGTATGTCACAAACGTCAGGGAAATCTGTTTCTCTGTTGTGTTTCTGAAAGGGAAAACAGACTTTGAGTTGATAAAACCAGAGCTGTGATAAATAATTGATGCCATGCTTTTTCTTAGATATTCAGCGCTCGCACGCAGAAAGTGCTTGAGATGAAAACAAAACAAAACATGACTTTCCTGAAAAAGTTATATGGTAACACATGGCATTTGGTTGCTGAGGAACAGGGGGAAGTTGTGGGAGTGATGGTGCTGAAAAAGAAAACGGCAAGTTGAGAGATTTGAGATATTTAGCGTGTTTGTAGTGAACCGTTAGTGTGTAGTGTCGAAGTTTTTATGTTTGTTTTGCTTTGTGTGGCATTAACAAAACAAAAAAGACCACTGAATGTCACAGATGCTGGCCACAAAGCCATCAAAGATGGTCTGCCATGCACCTTGAGATGTGACCCCTCACAGTAACCCCTGCCCTTCTCCATATACGCATGAGGCAAACTTCTGAAATTGACCTTATATGTAGGACAGTCCAGTATGTCTGGAATGGTGAATGTGCGCTGCTTTGTTTGGCTGCTGTATTGCTGTGCAGTATATTTTTAAGATCCTATTCAGTTTGGGGTGGGTTTTTTTTTTTTACTATGAATATTTATATAGACAGATTTTTCCTCTATTATTACATGTAAATATCCTTCTTTTTTTTTTTTTTTTTAATGCTTTATACCTTACAGTCTCATTGTGAGTAAATGCACCTAAGTTTCATTCTGATGTGTGCAAACTGGTCTATGTTCTGATTGACAAGAAAGTAGCAATTCTGTTCTGTGAAGCCTTCATAAAAGGTTACAGCCGTGCAAACTGTGCATCGCTTTAATTCTGAAATTTAAATGAATTCAGTCGGTGATGCAGAGAATCTGTATGTCTTTTTGTTAGGCCGTAATGCTGCTGAATCTGCTCTACACTGCTGGATTTGCAGTTAATGGCATGGATTAGAAAACTGAGCGGTTACATTGGGAGGTTGCTGCTCACATAGTTCTGTTCAATCAATACAGATAATTTAACTTTGGCCTGGCAACAAAGCAGAGATTTCCTCCTTTATTACGTTATTGGAGACAGTCAGATGTGAACATACTGAGCAGTCTTGAGTATCACAGCTCTAATGTGCAGTTAATATGCTGACTGAAAGCACACTGGGTGGTAAAATGGATATATTTATTCATAAAGTAACTCGTGAACTCACTAATTAATGAAAAGATCTCAGTGATGATGTCTCTGATTGGAGTGGACGGTGCTCAGTTGATCCATTTTGTGAGGAGGAAGCGTGAAATGACACAATGAACAGTCCCTTTTATGTTAACATGCGAGGAGGGTGAAGCAGAAAGCCTGAGTTAATGGAGAAAGATGATAGTGTCATGACACCCACTATCTCTGGAAGAGCGTTTAGGCTTTGTCAAGCCCGCTAACACAAAGCAAGCTTGGATATAGGGCCGTGCGATATGACCAAAATCTCATATCCCGATATTAAGACATCTATCGTCCAATAACAATATAAATCACAAAAATGTAACATTTTCTGTAAATTCTGTGAATGTCGGGCAGCTCGACTTGCGTGAAGTGTTTCCAGCTGGGCGTCGCGTACCTGGAGTCGAGTGTTTTAACTGATGCATGAAACGATACATTTTTAGACATAGGTTGTAACGGCCGCCGTTTTCTTTGTGAGTATTTATTACACAGCGTGCTGCGGGGAAAAGCCTGTTCTAACGTTTGAGTCTAAGATTTATTTTTTAGCACCTGACGGCTCTTTTTTGCTTCTCATCCGTAAATACTCTGCATCTTTCACGTGATTCAGTTTATTTTGAAAAGTCTTAACAGGATCTTGAGCTTTATTGTGAAAGGTTTATGTGGAAAATAAACAAGCGGACACGAGGTGGTTTTACCGTCGTTGTTGCTAACGACAACGCATAAAAACAAGCACTTGTCCGTCTGTAGTGTGGTTATATTAAATATAAGAGAAAGAGAGAACTTTAGGAAATTAATATAGCCACTACAGTGACCATCAAAATAATGAAAAAATATTGCCGTAAACAGTTTATTTTGCGACACCACGAAACAAACGATAGCGTAAAATGAAACGATAGGCGTTTTTATATCGTCATCTGATATATATCGTTATATCGAACAGCCCTACTTGGATATGTATCCTCGTAGTTTTATTTTCTTTGGATTCACATCTCTGCTGTCAACTGTGAATTTTTCTGGGTGGAAAGAGCCGCACGTATAGGTGCATTTAAATCACCCTGAGGAAGGTCATCCTCCTCTCTTTCACAGTGGATTTTAATAACCACACAGTTTCCTACAGCAGCTGAGCATCTGTTTGTTTTAGCTCAAATTTTTTCCAGGCTCGATAAATCCCATGAATCCTCCTCACAAAGAAGTTTAGCCACTCAGTGAGCACATCATTTTCACATCATATTTTTTTTTTTGCTTTGAAATTAGTTTCAATTGGTTTCCATAATGTGTTCTATTTTTTGCTGCTTAGTTTTGTCTGAAAATGTTCAGTTATTTTAGGATTTTATAAGTTTCACTACAAGCTTTAACAACTATAATGTAGGGATGATTGGCACTTAATGGATTACAACATAAACAATGACAGTCAGTCATGTTTCTATCCCAGTCCTTTGACCCTAATGGCTAAAGACATTTCCTCTATATTTTTACACTCTGTCTCTGTTTGTAAAAGTGTGTTTTTTAGCCTTCAGCATATTGAAAACTTTGTGTTCAGGCTGCTGAGATCTGATCACAGTCTATTTAAGGGCTAGGCTCGATGCTGTACACCATAATGACAGTAACTGTGAAATCAAACATCTTAAATAATAGTGGAATTATTCTTTTTCTATAGTTTTAGACTTCCTCCACCTTGCTTTTCATGTATTATGAGTATAATGTATTTCCCAAAATGAGACAAAATGCACAATAAGACAATGGGTTTTTTTCTTACAGTGTCTTTATTTATTTTCAAACATAACACCTGTACACAACCACTAAAACATAACAAAACAAGTAACTAAACTTACATACACTACAAACTACACATACTGCAGTAGTACATATATCACCATAAAAATGAAAGAAAAGGCGGGGGGTAACTGTGTGGGACTCCCACCATACATTACTCACAGTCGCAGGTATACGTTACACGTAAATTACAAAGTAGTCGTTCAATGCCAAGCAATAAACATATTCCCAAATGGACTGCAGAGGGCCACTTATGAGTCATCTCCAAAAGCTTCCACCAAACGGGCAAGCCTTTATTTGCAAGAAAGTTTTTTGAAGATGCTATCAGAGCTTTGTTGTTTACCCCTGATTGCGTAGGTTATCTTTTCTAAGGGCAGAGTTGATGTTAATTCTGAAATCAATTTACCCATCCTTGGTCTATCCACGGGCAGCACGGTGGCGCGGTGGTTAGCACTGTTGCCGCACAGCAAGAAGGTCCTGAGTTCAATTCCACCATCAGGCCGGGTTCTTTCTGTGTGGAGTTTGCATGTTCTCCCCGTGTTTGCGTGGGTTCTCTCCGGGTACTCCGGCTTCCTCCCACCGTCCAAAGACATGCAGCTTGTGGGGATAGGTTAATTGGATAATCCAAATTGCCACTAGGTGTGAATGTGAGTGCGAATGGTTGTCTGTCCCTGTGTGTTGGCCCTGCGACAGACTGGCGACCTGTCCAGGGCGTACCCCGCCTCTCGCCCTATGACAGCTGGGATAGGCTCCAGCGCCCCCCGCGACCCTGAAAAGGATAAGCGGAAGTGAATGGATGGATGGATGGATGGATGGTCTATCCACCTCTTTCCAAGCAATTGCAGACATTCTCTTGGCCATCAGCAGCCTTATGTCTAAAAATAGCCGATGCTTCCTTGTTATGTTACAATTAGCTGGGTAAATACCCAGCAGAAAAAGTTTAGGTTCTAAATGTATTTTTATTTCTAATATTTCTTCAGTGCATTGTTTTACTTCTTCACAGAATTTCCTAATTTCAGGACACTGCCACAAACAGGGGAAAATCGTGCACTTTTCCTCGTCACATTTTATGCAAACATCCAGGATGGTACTGTAGAAAGCGTAAAGTTTGACTGGAGTCATATAAGTACGCTTTAACCAGTTGTACTGCAAGAAATTTAAATGAGTGTTCACTGTTTAAGATTGTACCTTGGCACAAGCCCTCTCACACTCTTCAATGGAGATGTTCTCCTGTAAGTCCTCTCTCCAGGGGCGTTTATCAATATGCGTGCTTGTGCGTGCTGCGTTCTCGTGTACTCGTGATACGTCATCAGTCGGAGACCAAGTACTGTTCCAATTGGCACGCATCAAGCCGAGAACGCGAAAAAGTCCCGGATGTGTTCTCGATCCGCCCGCTTTATCGAGCATGCATCGGTGTGGACTTGGGACAGCTACATATCCCAGAATGCAGATTTCGTCCAAAACTCAACAGCGGACTCCCGGCACATCGTTTTCACCCCCCGCTCATGGACTTCTCACTACTCAGGTTAAAGAAACTCCAGCAGCTGTCTATAGTATTGAGTGTCCACTAGAATAGAAATAAAAGCGTTCTAACATCTCACCTGCTTCTTTTTATTAAGGTATGTACACGTATGTACATGTACACTATTTTTATTAATAGAGGTTTCACTACTGAGGTTAAAATGATATATAAGTCACTTAGATCACTTCTAAATGTTAATGTTTGGTTTATTTCAGTGTTTTATTTGTTCCTGAGTAAACCGTTTGGCTGTGATTACAGTTAAGCTTCATAACATGTTACTCACAGTTAAATTAGGAGGGGACGGCAGTAAAACTCCGGACCTGTGACATCATCACGTACGCAGGTGTTCCAATTGTACATATCGCGAGTCCGTGCTCGTGTTCTCGGCGGGTACGTACTCCCGTGCGTTCTCAGCGGGTACGTACTCCAGTGCGTTCTCGGCGAGTACGTACTCACCGAGAACGCGAGTACGTACTCGCGTACTTGGGCATTGATAAACGGCCCAGGACTCAAGCTTTTTTACTGATGTTTCTGGCGAGGCAGCCACCAGTTCATTATACACTTTAGAAGTCAAGCCCCTTCCCTGGCAATCTTTCACCATCATTTCTTCGAGTGTTGATACGCCAGGAATGGACAAGGACTGATTTGCTATGTTCTAATAATATCTCTCAGTTGTAAATATCTAAAGAACTGGCTGCGGGCTAAGTCATACTTGGCAACAATTTCATCAAAGGACAGAATAGACAAAGTTAAAGATAAATATTACTGTCACTGGCATGACCCAGGTCCTACGCCACACCAAAAATGGAAAGGACAATAGTGGGTGATTAATATGCATGTTTAATGAAACCGGTTTCCAGACAAGCGAGAATACAAGCTGATGCTTGTAAGTAGAGCTGGGCGATAGAACGATAACGATATGTATTGCGAAATAATTTTTTCTCGATAGAAAAATTAAACTATTGCGATAGGCCTCATCTCCCTTGTCCTCTTAAAAAAAAGAAAAAAAAGAACAGCCAATCCAAATTAAGTAGCGCAGAGCCGAACCAATCACAGCCGCAGCGTCACGTCACGTGACGTACAGCACAAGTGCAAAGGCACACGTCTATTTGTTTTTGCAGCCGGGCTGCCCAGGTAATGAAGGAAATGAGATGCCGACTAGAGAAAAATCAACCGACAGCGTGACGGAAGGTTACCGAAAAGAAAACCGATGATGGTTCCAATGCCGGAGAGATTGTCGAATGGAAGGGCCACAGAAGTTCCGTAGTGTGAAAGTATTTCGGCTATTTCAAGTCTGACAAAAAACAGAGTAGCGCACTGTAAATTGTGCCGAAAGCAAGTCTGGAAATACAATAAAGCGGTGCATGCTCAGTCTCTGACTGAAAGCGCTAATTCGTCATTCGGCTTTTGTCAGACTAAAGTAACTGTTAAAAGTGTTTGAAAAGCTAAGCTATACAACAAGGAGAGATTGAGAATTTCCTTTTAGTTTCTCAGTTTATTTGATATTGACAAAAGTTAGTCAATTTTGTCTGTTCTTCTGTAAAACAAACTAAGATTTATTTTTAGAATTAAAATTTTGTTTCTAAGTGAAATTGACAATTTAGTAGTCTGTTTTGTTTGTTCTATTTTGAAACTTAAATGCTTTAGCGGCTGCCTTTTGTGTAGTTTGCAGTATTTGCCTTTATTTATTTGAAACTGAAGTCTCATGTTCCTTAAGTACATCTACCCTGTTGAACTTATTATGGGAAATAAATATTTAAATCAAAACAAGCTGCTGATTATTTCACATTTTACTTGTGAGCAACGGCACATTTAAATCTTACAAATATAGTTACTTGGCTTATATCGTGATATATATCGTTATCGCCTGAAATAAAAAAAAAACATATCGTGATATGAAAAAATCTTATATCGCCCAGCTCTACTTGTAAGAATAGTATGACTGCTGGGGCTTAGAAGCTAGAAGCTAACTACACGAGTGGTTCAGGGAAACTCGGATAGTTTTTATTCCCATCTCTTCACAGACTCTGTTAGGCAGCGTCGGCACATCACCTTTCAAGTGAGCGAGTGCTGTACATTTCTATGTGGTGTTGTGATATTTTTAGTCATAAAAATGTTTCCTGCCATGAATAGTTCAAATATGCCTCCCCTACTACTGCCCAATGGATGGAAAAATGTAAGTCTGTGTTTTTAAACTTTGACTTGACAATCAAGGCTTCAACTTGATTGTGATTTCTGATGTTTCAATAGTAGTTTGGGTGTCTCTGAGGTTATCAGTGGTAAAAACTAACACGACTGCACAATTGTGGCTTCAACCCGGCTGTGGTGGAAACAGCACAACTTGTGAGGTTACAAAAATCAAGAGGTGCGTGCCTGGCCCAAAGGAGCCAGGTGAGATGTTCCAGTCAAGTCCTACCAGGAGGAGGCCCAGGGACAAACCCAGGACTCGTTGAAACGATTATATCCAGGGGTTCACATAAGTGGTCCGCAGGTGCGCATTCGCTGTCAAAATAAAAGACGCGCACCAGATAAAAAGTTGCAACGCGCGTTTGCGTACATATAAAAGGCACTGTTGTCCGCTAGAGTGGGATTTTCACGTGTTCCCTCTGATAAACTGGAGAAGGTGGCTGGGGAGAGGGAGGGCTGGGTTTCTCTGTTCAGGCTGCTGACCCTGTGGAGATGTGGAATATTTTAAACTGTGTCAGACTCTCAAAACATTTAGATTTCTGAAATAACTGGAAAAAAAGAGTTGAAAAATTTAACAAAGTATTAATTAGAAGTGGAAAATTTCAATAAAGTCTCTTGTCTTTGACACACCAGTGAACCAAATCCTGTAAAAACTTTGAGACATTGTAGCAAAATTCATGCTAGGAAACGCTTTTACAATGAAAAGCACAAAGAAGTGTATGACACGGAGTCAAGTTATTAAGTGTTACAGTCCGCCTGCGCTGTGGAATCTGACTTAACACAATATAAAGTGAAGGTTATTTTCAGGCAAGCGGCGGTTCATAAACACAATAAAGTTCCTGGGATTGTGTTTCTTATCACTGCCTTGCTTGCCTCCACAGGACAGCAGTGAAATCCACTTTAAGGTGAAAATGACAACACATCTAAAGAAGCTGAAGGAGTCATACAGCCAGAGACAGGTAAATCAGTCACTCCCAGTTACTCAGTGACACAGGTTTGACTCCAGGCCACACACAGAGAGGGCTGAGAGCTCAGGAGTAAGTCACTTTAAAAAAACAAACAAAAAAAACCCAACCTCTGTGCATTTGTGTTTTCCCTCCAGGGCGTCCCAGCGAGCACGCTAAGGTTTTTGTTTGAAGGACAGAGAATCGCAGACAACCAGACTCCCAAAGAGGTAACCTTTCATCTTTAGGCTTTACTGTCCTCTTAAGCTCTTCCCCACATTTATCCAGAGTCCCTCCTTTCTGTAGAGATGCATGTTCCTTCATCCTTTCTGTTAAATTACTGAAGTTTCCATAAACCTGTCCTGGATCTGGATTCCTGATGTGTGTTTTAATACCCTGTTATTCACTGTTAAAAAAAAAAACAAAGAATCATCACAGTGTAACATAGTCAGTAAAATCAAAATGACAACAGGTACACTGGGGAGCAAACAACAAGACAGTTTAGCACATGATGGACACAGACCAGTACTCTCTCCTTATTCCTCCTGAATGATTTTTCTATAGTTTAGATTTTTTACTGGCCTCATCACTGCTGGTAGCATGAGATGGTGGCAGGCCTCAGGTTGCACAGGTAGTCCAGCTTCTCCAGGATGGGACGTCGCAAGATGATTTTTTTTTTTTTTCACCAGGGAGTTGCCTTCCCAAACCATCACTGACCCACTGCCAAACAGTGGCAGGATAACAGTGCCACAGACAACATAACACTCTCCACGGCTTCTCCAGACACTTTCACATCTGTAACCTGTGTTCACTGTGAATCTGCTCTTGTCTGTGAAGGCAACGGGGCACCAGTAGGAGGACCTGCCAGTTCTGGTGTTTTCTAGCAAGTACTGCATGCCGCTGTGAGTGCATGGCCCTCATATCATCCTCATGAAGTTGGTTTCTGATTGTTGGTCAGAAACATGCTCACCAACAGCTCGCTGGAGGTCGTCTTGCTGCTGGATTGGTCTTCTTCTACTGAACTGTCCACCTCTGCTTGTGTGACAGCCCATCCCCTGATTATCTCCTCCACTCTTGAAACTGTGCTGTAAGACACAACAAACTGTTTTGTCTTGTCCTGGAGGAGCTGGACTACCTGATCATTCTGAATGGGCTGCAGGTCTCCAGCACTGCTACCAGCAGTGACAAGGACACTAACACAAAGCTAAACTAGAGAGAAATCAGTCTGCTAAACAGTTACATTAAAGCAGCTGAAATGGATTCAGGGTGGTTTCTGCTTCCTAACTGGACACACTGATATCCCTGAAGTTTAACTGACTTTGTGTTACACTGTGGTAATTGTTTGAATTTGCAGCCCTGTGAACGCTCCAGTTCTTTCCAGGTTTCTCTCATATCTTAAATCCATTTCATGATTTCCTATTTTTGTTTTTATTTGTTTTTTCCCTTGGAAACTTGTGTAAAACTTGTTTGCATGGCCCTTAAACTTTATTATGAATACTTTAAGCACATATTTGAATGATTTTTTTTTTTTTTTTTTATGTTAGTAAAACATTCTGATGTATTAATGCGGCTATGCATTTATCCACTGCACTAACAGATTACATCAAGTAGAATAACATCAGGCATTAGCTCTGAGAACCATGTTTGTAGGGTTGATGGACGTGTTGACAGATGAGGTCAGTTTGTTTGCAAATGACACTGTGACCTGTAGTGAGAGTAGGGAGCAGATGGAAGAGAGCCCAGACAGGTGGAGGTGTGCTCTGGAGAGATGAGGAAATAAAATCAGTACAAGCAAGACAGAATACGTGTGTTTGAATTAGAGAAAGAGCCAAGTGGAAAGGTGAAGGTAGATGAATTTAAATACCTGGGGTCAATCATCTAAATCAAAGGAGTGGGTGGGGGCGAGTCTCAGGGAGAAGGTTCATGGACGTAGTGAAGAAGGGGTTGGGGTTGGATGTGAAGCAGGATTTGGTGAGCTGCAAATAACAGGAAGTGAATTACTGTTGTACTAAAACGTGTCTCTGTGCTGTGTGTTAATGCCAGCTGGGAATGGAGGACGAGGATGTCATCGAGGTGTATCAAGAACAGACTGGCGGACTTTGGAACGATTAAACCTCCCACATTTCTAAATCCTTTTATTTCTTTCTCTTTTACTTATTTTGTATTTTATTTTTTATGTATGTACGTATTTTTGTTCAGTTTCAAACCATCTGGATCAAAACGGACTCAATTAGGGCTTCCGCGTGTGTGGGCAGGCTGGCAAACAGGCTGAGGACATGGACCACCGGTTCTCTGAAGTGCAGGGATGAATTCAGCCCACATTTACCAAGAAAAACGTTCTTTTTCCTTCCTGTTTTTAATCATCCATGTAGTTATATCAGAAGAAATAAATGATCCTATAATAAGCAGCTGCAGAAAAAGGAATAGTTCACGCAGAATGAAAAGGTTTGCTCTGTTTCAGTTCACCCCTCGAGTTTCAGGTTTCCTTGTTAATCTCTATTTTGAGTACTCGCTGTTTTTTGTTCGGTATGGGATTTGATAGTTTGAAGGTTTGAGTTGATCATCTTCTTTTGAATGTGCCCCACCTCTTTACCAAGATAGATTAAATGTAACTCCTCCTGACAAAAGGTTGGAGCAAGCTGTCAAGTTTAGCAGGTTGGATTGTTTCTGATCGTGCTGAGAATGCCCGATTTGAGGTCTTATGCTATTTGCCTTCTATAATCCAGTAAACATGGATCTTTGGAGTAAAAAATTTGCCTATATCCTTTATATTTGTACATTACACAGTACATACACAAGCAGTTTACTTGGGTTATATTGGAAAAGAAACTAAATATTGGGGTTGTAGCCACCATGGGATCACCATATTTGGTCAGTGGGGTGGAGTACCATATCCTCAGTTTGGTTAGGAAGCTGAAACACATGCTGTATTAACACCTGGCGTTAACATGCGACCCACATCTGGTTGCTGTCACTCACAACGGCTCAATTTATGATTGAATTATAATCATGATCATTTATTACAGTACCCCAGCTTTAGAAACATCATCTATTTGTTTTACTTTTAAGACAAATCTCATCTATTTCAGTCAAATTCAAGTAAAATTCAAACATGCAGAATTTAGTTTTCATCACCAGGGGGCAGCGTTTTATTTCTTTTTAGTCCTGTCACCATTTCCTCAGAGGCTTTCTCTGTTTGTTAAGAAAAAAGTTTTCTTAATAATTTATCTGACTAAACAAAGGCCACACTGACTCACTGCACCCATATTGTGGTAGAAACTGGTATAATGTCAAAGTACAGCTCAGCCCTAGTTCAGCCTCAGTTGACATCTTATAAACACAACACGCAGGACTTGTTTCTTTACATTCTGAGGGAGCTTTTGGGTCATTTTAAACAGAATAATTTAAATTAACCACCTTTAAAGGGAAATTATGAGGCTTATGAAGCAGGCCACATTTTTTTGGGATCTTTCACTGTATGGAAAACTGAGACATGATGTTCAGCATCTGTTGGATGATTCAGTACGTGTGAAGCATCTGAGAAACGCACAAAAAAAAGCGTGGTGATAGTCAGGGATTTCTGGATGAACTGTTCCTTTTAAGCTTTCATTTTCATGTTTGGGGAGAAAAGAAACAGGTTAGATGTTTCATTCCACATGTTTTGTGTGACATTCAGGGCTCATAAACAGCTGGATTAGTGGACAGTCCACCATAAGAAGTGGACAACATAAGAGTTTGTGTTGATCATCCTCCGTGTGCCATGTTTCTTAAACTGCACCATGTTGTAAGATGATAATAACCAACCTGAAATGAAACTACTTCAGATTTGAACCCATTTTTAAATGACTTTTACGTGTATATGTTGTATTCAGTATTAGTGTGTGTGAATGATATGCCATGTATATCTCCAGTGTCTTTATTTTAATATGTTCAAGGGTTTCATTCTGTAATTATGTATGAAAATATAAACCTGTTATAGACACGTTTTACTCGCTGACAGTCACAGAGATTTTTGAAGTCCTCTGGCAGTTTTGTGCAAAGAAAGGTCTTCTGCTGTGGTGTCGGCGCGTGTTTTTAAAGCTTTTCTTTCCTGGTTTTGGAATGAAACTCTTAATCTGTGTACTGTATGAAGTTCCTCCTGAAGGTAAACGCAGCCCCAGAGCTCTGGCTCACATTTAAATCAGGTTAAAGCAGCACCTCAGAGTTCATAGTAGAAAAACAACGTTAAATAAAGTAATGATCAGTGGCTGTCATTCCCCAGAGGTGTGTGCATAAAAAAAAAAATAGGTAGATGAGATTTTCTCAACCTGGCCGGCTGTTTGAAATTTGTCCTTTTTGTGCATTGGTGATATATCTGCTCCACCCAAACTCCACCCAGACGTACAGGGCTGTGATTTGAGCCATAACGCCGATCTCGGTGAAGTGACGGGACTGTCCGCCACTCGAGGAACATTGATACAGATGGTTTGAAATTCTGGAGATGAGCTTTTGGCTTTTTTTGAATAAAATATTTAAAAACAAAACTTTGGTGTGTTTCATGTTTGTGTTTGTGTGTGTGTGTGCGTGTGTGTGTGTGTGTGTGTGTGTGTGCCTGCTTTATGCACTTGTTGTAGTCCAATAATTTAAAGTGGTCCTGTTATGCTGTTCATATAATATTTGTCCTGTTCCAGTGGTGGATGTTCATACTGAGCAGTGGATCAGTGAACTCACTACATGCTTTAAGAGCCAGACACATTTTATACATCTTTTATATTTATAATTTACACTTTTAAAATAGTTTGCATTTTGCATCATACATGATATTTTTCTTTATTATGTATTTATTGTAATTTAGCATTTTAGTTTTAGACTTTTTAATTTTAGGAATTTATAAATTTTATATTCTGCTTTAAATTTTTGTAATTGCTATTTTCTTTATATCTTTAGTAAAAATATTTAAAAATGTAGGCCATATTTTTTTATATTTTTGCATTTCATTTTGTTTATACTTTTCTAGTTTAGTTTTTTACTTATTTATTATTTATAATTTTTTTGCATTTTATCACGTACTTTATAATTTCCCAATTTTTAAAAAACATTTTCTTTTATATTGTTTATTGTTGTCATTTACCATGTACTGTACCATGTTCTTTGTTTTAAGAATAAAATTAGGAACAATAGCTTACATGACAAAAGCATGAAGGGAAGTAGAAAACGTCAGATACTGACTGAGCAGAAGGAAACCAGTAAAAATCATTTGTATTTACAGTCAAGAATAAAATATTAAGAGGGTTAAATAGCAAACTGTTTTAGACCTTTGAAGAGCAGTGGTGGGAATTTTTCCGTTTGAGACAAAACAACCACATTCATCGATAGCACAGCTTACAGATGGGACACTTAGTGCCTTTCTTGTGACTCATGTTTGTGTTTAATTTATTGATGAGCTGTTTTCAGAAATCCGCAGATTAAAGGTATCGCTGTACACACCCCCTTCACAGTGTTCTCACTTTCACATTTACTTCAGTTGAGGTGCAATAAAACACTGAAAATGTGACGTAATCTGAAAAGGAAGTGTAATAAAATAATTTCAGCACACAATAATTTGTTCAGCACACTGTAACATTTACATTCAGCGATTTAGCAGATGAGCGTTATTAACGCATCAATGCAGTTTTTAAAGTAGCTTAACAGCTTTTGTATATACAGTGAACATGAACATGAATTTCTTTGGCTCCAATTTTAAACCATAAGTTAAAGAGTTGTCTGTTTTGTAAGAAACATGTTATCTTCATTTGCCTGCTTCTCGGGCATGAAGGTGAGGACGTTATGGGTGTTTGCTGTCAGCAGATGAGTCATCCTCCTTTAGATTATAAAACTAGATGAGTCACTGTAAATATTCGAGGAGTTAAAAAGGAAGAAACGAGTGTAAAGTCTGTGCAAAAACCTTTTTTTGTCTATTTTATCACACACAAACTCCTCATAAGTGTTCCTGAAGCTCAAATGTGGGGTTATCTTCCCCCCGGGTGTCATTTTCCTGGTGCACCTGCTCTCTCAGAGGCCTTTCTGGTAATCGGTATGTGCAGAAAATAATCCCAGAGACAATCATCAGGACCGATCCTGCCATCCCGACACCAATGCCGCCTCCCACGTGCTGAGATTCAGGTGCTGGGGGGAGTTTAAACTCGGGCGGGAACTCGATGGTCTGATTGGTCACCACAGCGCTCAGATTCCAGAGGAGAGGCACGAGCGATATCGCAGCAGCGAGGAGGCACAGCACTCCCGTGAGGATGAAGCCGCGGCGGACCGCAGAGTTGTTACCTATCCCAAAGTAGACGATCCTCATGGAGTAAACACCACTAGCGTTCCCACAAAGCCCCACCAGCAGAGACAGGAGCATGAGGACCTGACCTGCAGCAATCTCAGGTGGTGTGAAGGAATCGGTGAGGATGATGTACCTGCAGTACATAACCTTGAAGCCCTCGCTCACCACGGTGTGGCTGGCGAAGCAGACCCTCCAGAGTCCGACCCATGCCACACCGGAGGTGATCACCGTCCTGTCCGATACCTGCCACACCCTCCACTGGATCAGTCCAAGAGCCACGCCGGTGAGCATCCATCCCAAACAGGCCAGCCCGAGAGCACCAAACTGGGCGTGGCCTGTGTGAGCCAGGTAGGTCATAGCTCTGGATTTCCTGATCCTACAGAAGGTGTCAACAGGAGACCGAACACAGGTGGAAGGTGGGCGATGTCACCTCTGTCATGTTTCACTCTTCTGTGCTCCAGCACAGTCTTGCTGTTGTTTCTGTTCTCGTCTCACAAGTCGTCAGGGTTTTCTCCTCCTTCGTGTCCTGGGTTACCTCCTGAACAAGCACCTGCTGCTCCCTCTGAGAGGAAAGAAACACAAGCACAGCTGTTAGTGAGCAACAAAGCACCACCAACAAAGACTAAAGGGCAGCATTTCAATTGGATTATCTTCCTCTTCACCATCTCAGTGCAGACATACTTCCTATAAATACCATATGTGCTTCCTTTTTAAGTACCCTGTAGGCATTTTTATTTAGTATCTCTGTGTGAAAATTCTTCAAAGTTATCTTAATATATAAGACTGTTAGTTTTGTATCTTTCACTTTTATTTCAAGAAAGATTTCCTGAAATGTTAAATTGCCTGGACATATGTTGTTAGAAAAATGGGAAATGGACACAGATTTACTGAAAAATGCCCATACATGCATGTAAATACAGTATATAAGTTAAAAACAGAGTTTGTACAATTCTAACAAGCCTGAAAGTCATTATTTGGCGTGACCACCTTTATTCTTCAGCACAGTCTGAACTCTCTTAGGCAGCTTTCTTGTCATGTTTTTAAGTAGTCTTCAGGAATAGTTCTCCAGGCTTCTTGAAGGACATTCAAAGCTCTTCTTTGGATGTTTCTGCCTTTTGTTCTGTTCTCTGTCAACATGATCCCACACTGCTTCAATAATGTTGAGGTCCGGGCTCTGGGGAGGCCGATCTATGACTGATAGTGTTCCACTGTGTTTTTGTCTATCCAGGTATGATTTTACTGCATTGGCAGTGTGTTTGCGATCATTGTCACGTCATTAACAAGGTCTCCAACACCACTGAAATGCAGCTTTTTCCTGTTTCTAAAGACGTCACTTTCAGATACTGTTCATCTGCTGTAGATACATAAAATCATAGCTGTTCTTTTGGTAGCTTTAGTTAATTTATAAACTATAGACACCGATAAGTACCTTTGAATTTCACTGGGCCCCATTTAAGCCCACTGTAACCTTGTGATATGCAGTCTTATGAGCTTACACGGTGAGAAACCGCTTTATAGTGTCCAGGTGCTGTTTTATGATTATTCACAGAGTTGTTTGACTTCCATAAATGAATTTGACAATGAAGCTAAGCACACAGTCAAATGTACATAATGACCTATGTCATCTCTGTCTGGTTTCTTGACACCAACTAAACTGCTATAATTTCCTTGTTTAGCTTCCACTTTTTAAAGATTTAACTGTGTTTCTGTTTCTCCTCTAACAACTAAAAGAGTTTTAGATAATGCTTAAAGGCTTTAAATACAACACCATGAACAAACATTATGTGTATCTCGCTTTTTGTAATATTTAAACTAAAACTAAAGGAACTTTCTACATGATGGTAAAGAAAGAAAACACACACCATTTTCTCTCAGTATTGATGAAATGAACATTCAACAGTTAAAGCCCTGCAAATTACCCTCACTTATGTTACCGACACTTGTTCCTCACATCTATTATACACAGCATGTGATGAAAGCAGGTTTTGAAGACATCAGGTCATTGAAATCCGTTAAAAAACTGCAGCGTTTAAAGATAAACTCTTGGTTTTGTTACATACCTGAGTGGTGCTTTCGTGGAACACCTCCCAAGTCGCCTTCAGGGAAGGAAAACCAGACTAAAACTGCCGAACAGGAAGGCTTTTTCATTCACAGGTACCCTGCAGCACTTCCTCATCGTGCACCGGTAACCTGGATACAGCTTCTGGTCACGATTGCGAAGCTGTAAATGATTGACAGGATAAAAGTTTAGATGTAGACGCTGCTACTGGTCAAGTCATTTTAGTCTTTATGTTCTTTCAGATCACTTCACAGCTCTTTGTTGGGGCTTTTTTGTTTTTTTGAAATGTAAATGAAACTATCTGCATTTCCCCGTTTTATTCTCTCTTCTCACTTCCTGCTTTATTTTGACAGTCACTTCTTGTTAGCTTCAGTTTGAACTTATTCTTTGTCAGTACGTTTGGTTTTCCTCCCCATGATATTCTTAGTTATTTTTGTATCTGGTTTCCTGCTCTTGTGGTTTTTCTTAACTCCTTGGATTTTGCCACTTTTTCATACATGTTTTTCTTTTGGACTGTTTCCTCGGTTGTTTATCAAAGGTATGCTTAAAGTTTTTCATTTGACCTACCAGTAATTTCAGTCTGCATTTAGGTGTCCTCTACTCACGCACATCATGACACATGGATTGGCCTCCCCAAAGCCCGGACCTCAACATTATTGAAGCAGTGTGGGATCATGTGGACAGAGAAGAGAACAAAAGGCAGAAACATCCAAAGAAGAGCTTTGAAGCTCAGACTTTGTGAAAAATAATGGTCAACATACCAAATATTGACTATAGAATTGTACAAACTCTGTTTTTGACCCATATACTGTATTTACATGTATGTTTGCACGTTTCAATAAATCCTGCACTTATTTCCAATTTTCCTTGCAACATATAAAGAAACGAGGGATGGTTCAAGAATTTTGCACATTACTGTATCTCTTAAGAATAGCACCACACTGATCAGTACCACTACTTGAACATTATTATTCTCTTCTCTTCCCTTTAAATACAATTTAATGACATGGAAACGTGATGAAGACGATGATTTCTTCTGTTTGATGGAGGGGAGGTTTCTCTTTCTCTTTCCCAATAAGAAGAGAAAGATCAGAGCAACAGCAGAGGACTTACAGTAAAGTCGAATCTCTAGGCTTGACTATAGCAGTGACTCATTCACAGCAACATTACTGACCTTGAACCATCCCCTGGCTGTGCTGCCTTACACTCAGGCTGACTTCCCATGATGCACTGAGATATTTTCCTCCACTCCTTTACTGCAGGTCATTAACTTTAGCCCACTCTCTCCAGAGTGCTTTGACCTGTTTTTTGTTGGTGATCTCTCAGATGGCTGCCTCTCCCTGTGACTGCTTCTGTTCTGTTAAAAAGGGGTTCTTAGTCCCTGCTGTCACCAAGTGCTGCTGATTATTGAGGTTTCCTTCTCATATGTACCTTACAATATGAAGCTTGTGCAATGCGCTATAAATAAAAGTGAACTAAGGTGAAGGGGTCTGGGAAGGAGAAAAAAGCTCTGATCCCTTAGAGACGATAACAGACAGGAGTGGCTGTGAAACGTCACGGTGCAAAGCTATAAAAATGGATAATATATAATATTTGAAACACTGAGTAAACAACAGATAAAGACACCTTTTTTTTTTTGGCTGGTTATGGTTCCTGAATGACAGACTTCTCTTCACCTCTGCTTTACCTCAGCCCAACCAAAACAAACAGAAACAACATGCGACTGTTTCAAAGGTCAAAACCAAATATCTTTGTTATTTAAATATTATCGGTCCCTAACTAATCTTTTTATTCACAGGTAATCTGACACAGCTATCAGATGCTGCTTTAAAACCTGTAACAGAAGCCCAAAATGCTGCTTTAAGTGAGTCACTTGTTTTTTTCCTGTACTCAGGCGTGTGCAGACATCATTACTCATGCACACAGCCGATGATAAAACATGCCTGTTTCCTCTAGTGCCATCAAGTTAAGTTTAAGGTATGTTTAAGTACAAGATGTAATTGTCGATTGCTTGCTACAGTAATAGTTAAATCCAGTTATTTTAATTTACATTTTTCCCAATTTTCATGCCCATAGATCTTCTAAGTGCTTAAATTTAATGATAATGTTCATATTTGTGCACATATGCGATGAGTGTTCAGATCTTTACATAGGAAAGGCCAAACAACCATTCCTAACATACTGTGCTGTGATAAAGTATTCCCCCCTTCCTCATTTCTGATTTCCTCCTGTTTTTTTGTGCATATTTGTCACAATTACATGTTTCAGATCATCATACAAATTTAATATTAAACAAAGGTACCCCGAGTAAACACAAAATGCAGTTTTCAAATGATGATTTCATTTCTTAAGGGAAAAAAAATTTATTCAAACCTTTCTGGCCCTGTGGGAAAATCTTGAATTTAATTGTGATTAACCAAAACTGAGTTCAGTCTCACTAAACACACTCAGGCCTGATTACTGCCAGACCTGCTTAAGTTAGAAATCACTTAAACAGAACCTGTCTGACCCACCAACCACAATTTAAAGAAACAAAGTCAGCGACATCTATCACTCTGGAACAGGTTACAAAGCCATTTCTAAGGTTTTGGGTCTCCAGTGAAACACAGTGAGAGACATTATCCACACATGGAGAAGACTTGGAACAGTGGTGAACCTTCCCAGCAGCGAGCGACCTTCCAAAATTACTCAAGGAGGTCACATAAGAACCAAAACAACACTGAAAGAACTGCAGGCCTCACTTGTCTCAGTCAAGGTCAGAGTTCATGATTCAACAATAAGACAGAGACTGGGCAAAAATGGCGTCCATGAGAGAGTTCAAGGAGAAAACCACTGCTGACTAAAGGCTCGTCTCACATTTACCAAAAACATCTTGATGATCCACAAGAAAATATTCTGTGGACTGACGAGACAAAAACTGAACCTTCTGGAACAATTGAGTCCTGTTACATCTGACATAAAACCAACAGCGTTTCAAACAAAGAACATCACAGCAGCAGTCAAACATGGTGGTGGTAGTGTGATGGTCTGGAGTTGCTTTGCTGCTTCAGGACGACTTGCTGTAACTGATGGAATCATGAATTCTGCTCTGAAGGAGGATGTCCGACCATCAGTTCAAGACCTGAAGGTTTTTGGAGTGACCGAGTCAAACTCTGGACTTAAATCAGATTAAGATGCTTTGGTATGGTGTTAAAAAGGCAGTTCAAATGGAAAACCCTCTGACGTGAGTGAATTAAAGCAATTCTACAAAGAGGACAGGGCCAAAATTCCTCTGCAGTGATGTCAAAGGTTTATTGACAGGTATCACAATCACTGGATTGCAGTTCTTGCTGCCAATGTGGCACAACCAGTTATTAGGTTTGTGACGCACTTACTTTTTCCACACAGAGCCAAGTAGGTTAGGCTTTTTTCCCCTTAATAAATGAAATGATCATTTAAAAACTGCATTTTTCATTTATTCGGGTTATCTTTGTCTGATATTAAAATTTGAGAGAGGCGTTAAGGAGGCCATCTGCAAATAACGATCATTGAACAGACGTGGTGGCCTATGACACCAACTATCAGCCACCTGTAGTACAGTCCTGGGATCACTTCCCAGTAATTTACCTGCCATTCATGCGTCAACCCGTGTGACCTCAATGACTCACATGACGGCAGGGCGGGCCCCTGCCTTGGCTCATGTAACCCTTAACAACTCACATAAAAAGACTAAAAATGGAATATTTATGTCTATATAAAAGAAGACAAATGCTGCCTGTGTCACCAGGTCCCTCAGAGCAATCCCTTTATTGCTTTCTGCAAACATGAAGTGTGGGCTGTACATGAGGCTACAGCAGGCATATCTTCACATGCTTACTTCTTACATCAGCCTCCACAGAAACACCAGCAGTGTCTCAGTCCTTTTACTCGAGAGAGCAAAAGATCAGTCACTATTTAAGCATTGCTGTATACAGGGAGTGCAGAATTATTAGGCAAGTTGTATTTTTGAGGAATAATTTTATTATTGAACAACAACCATGTTCTCAATGAACCCAAAAAACTCATTAATATCAAAGCTGAATGTTTTTGGAAGTAGTTTTTAGTTTGTTTTTAGTTTTAGCTATTTTAGGGGGATATCTGTGTGTGCAGGTGACTATTACTGTGCATAATTATTAGGCAACTTAACAAAAAACAAATATATACCCATTTCAATTATTTATTTTTACCAGTGAAACCAATATAACATCTCCACATTCACAAATATACAGAGAGTGCAGAATTATTAGGCAAATGAGTATTTTGTCCACTTCATCCTCTTCATGCATGTTGTCTTACTCCAAGCTGTATAGGCTCGAAAGCCCACTACCAATTAAGCATATTAGGTGATGTGCATCTCTGTAATGAGAAGGGGTGTGGTCTAATGACATCAACACCCTATATCAGGTGTGCATAATTATTAGGCAACTTCCTTTCCTTTGGCAAAATGGGTCAAAAGAAGGACTTGACAGGCTCAGAAAAGTCAAAAATAGTGCGATATCTTGCAGAGGGATGCAGCAGTCTTAAAATTGCAAAGCTTCTGAAGCGTGATCATCGAACAATCAAGCGTTTCATTCAAAATAGTCAACAGGGTCGCAAGAAGCGTGTGGAAAAACCAAGGCGCAAAATAACTGCCCATGAACTGAGAAAAGTCAAGCGTGCAGCTGCCAAGATGCCACTTGCCACCAGTTTGGCCATATTTCAGAGCTGCAACATCACTGGAGTGCCCAAAAGCACAAGGTGTGCAATACTCAGAGACATGGCCAAGGTAAGAAAGGCTGAAAGACGACCACCACTGAACAAGACACACAAGCTGAAACGTCAAGACTGGGCCAAGAAATATCTCAAGACTGATTTTTCTAAGGTTTTATGGACTGATGAAATGAGAGTGAGTCTTGATGGGCCAGATGGATGGGCCCGTGGCTGGATTGGTAAAGGGCAGAGAGCTCCTGTCCGACTCAGACGCCAGCAAGGTGGAGGTGGAGTACTGGTTTGGGCTGGTATCATCAAAGATGAGCTTGTGGGGCCTTTTTCGGGTTGAGGATGGAGTCAAGCTCAACTCCCAGTCCTACTGCCAGTTTCTGGAAGACACCTTCTTCAAGCAGTGGTACAGGAAGAAGTCTGCATCCTTCAAGAAAAACATGATTTTCATGCAGGACAATGCTCCATCACACGCAGCGTCCAAGTACTCCACAGCGTGGCTGGCAAGAAAGGGTATAAAAGAAGAAAAAACTAATGACATGGCCTCCTTGTTCACCTGATCTGAACCCCATTGAGAACCTGTGGTCCATCATCAAATGTGAGATTTACAAGGAGGGAAAACAGTACACCTCTCTGAACAGTGTCTGGGAGGCTGTGGTTGCTGCTGCACGCAATGTTGATGGTGAACAGATCAAAACACTGACAGAATCCATGGATGGCAGGCTTTTGAGTGTCCGTGCAAAGAAAGGTGGCTATATTGGTCGCTGATTTGTTTTTGTTTTGTTTTGAATGTCAGAAATGTATATTTGTGAATGTGGAGATGTTATATTGGTTTCACTGGTAAAATAAATAATTGAAATGGGTATATATTTGTTTTTGTTAAGTTGCCTAATAATTATGCACAGTAATAGTCACCTGCACACACAGATATCCCCCTAAAATAGCTAAAACTAAAAACAAACTAAAAACTACTTCCAAAACCATTCAGCTTTGATATTAATGTGTTTTTTGGGTTCATTGAGAACATGGTTGTTGTTCAATAATAAAATTATTCCTCAAAAATACAACTTGCCTAATAATTCTGCACTCCCTGTAGAAAACAAGCAGGGGGAACATTAGCACTGTTTCATGAGAAGATAGTCCAGTTTTTATCAAATTCACCCTTTATTCTGGCATAAACAAAATAGCTTCACTCTAAAATGAGATGTGCATCACATGTAAAAATAACATCTGGAAAGCAACAGTTTGTAATAGAAGAATATTTTCCTCAACAGATCGTAACTCTTTTTACCATTTTGGATTCAAACTTGTTCTTTCTAATCTTATTAGACAACAAAAAAAAGTATGTCATGAAAAAAAAATTAAAATTAAAAACTTCTTTCTTTTTTTTAAGAAATGATTTTCACTGGGTAATCCAAGTTGAAATGTTTGCTGAGCAGTTAAGTGTTTCTTTACATACATTTCCAGACAAAGCTTTACAATAAATTACTACGAAATATTACCTTAAAAACATAAAACATACGTGACCCAGCCACTTTCAGCAAGTTAAATAAAAACAACATTAGAGGGGACTGGAAACACTGCAGGGTGAGCAAAGTAACAGCGTCATTTGGTTTTATGAGCTTTGGTTTTATGAGGTGCAAAAGAAACGCAGCTTTCATACGGGGAATCAGGAAAATATCATAATTGATATGTGGTAGCAGTTCTATGTATTAAACTTCACAAGGGTCTAGATAAAGGCTCAGCTTCATAGTTTAAAAAGGCTTCACACAGCGAGCAGCACTATCAGCATTTAACACACTGTGTAGAAATATGTATGTATTAAAACTCACCCTTACTGTAATATTACTTGATAAATATATTGACCTTGGCATGCTAATAGGTGTTTAAATAGTGTGATAAAATCATAGAGTTGGTTCACTTTGTGCTGGTTTGCTTTACTCCACAAAACAGACAGGGGGCGCAGCTCTTCCACAAAAAGCAGTATCTTTGAGTTCCTTGCATAGACTGTATATAAAAGTTGGAACATGAAGCCGTCACTGCAATACCTTAAACTTGCATTTTTTTTTTAGGCCATCAGGGGGCGATACCTTTAGTTTAAAAAGATTCCCAGTTGTATAGGGGGCTAATAGTAAAGAGATCTCTGTGACCTAAGTAAACGTTTTTATTTTTACCTAATTATTCAGATACTGTTTTCAAGTCTTTTTGAAGGAAACGTGACACACATGGCAACCAATCAAATCAATTGCCAAAGACCTATTCACATGAAGCCACAAAGTTTTCTGTGCAGCTTGATAAATATATTCCAAGATACCAGTATTTCACTCTGGGTCACAAAGCCTGTCTACTGAGAGGACAGTCTACTGACACCAATGACAATCAGAAGAAGACATGCTTACGGTCACCATTTTGTGGGCCACTGGGGCTTCTATTTTAATATAAAGAAGTGTTGGCTTAATATAAAGACAGAAAAAAAGGGAGGGCTAGGGAAAAAACTGAGAGAAATCATACAAATTCTGCAACTATGTCTCTGTAACTTGGGCCCAGCTATTGATTGCACTCCTCTTCCTGTCTGTAGTCACATGAGTTTAGTGCGAGTATACCATTGGCTAACAACTTGTCAATCATGAGTCATTAGCCAATGGGTGTACAGTGTCTTTGATTCCTCTGTCAAGTCCAACCCTCTGTCAACATGTCTGCTTTTGACGCACAAAGACACCAAAAAATCTCAGGCTAAGGCTTCATAAGCGAAATTAATAATAATAATAATGGATTGCATTTATATAGCGCTTTTCCAGACCCTCAAAGCGCTTTACAATTCCACTATTCATTCACTCTCACATTCACACACTGGTGGAGGCAAGCTACAGTTGTAGCCACAGCTGCCCTGGGCCAGACTGACAGAAGCGAGGCTGCCATATCACGCCATCGGCCCCTCTGGCCAACACCAGTAGGCGGTAGGTGAAGTGTCTTGCCCAAGGACACAACGACCAGGACAGAGAGAGCGGGGGGATCGAACCGGCAACAGATGAGCTTCCCAACCCCCTGAGCCACAGTCGCCACTAATTCACTAACCTAATGGTGACATTGTGGTCCTCCATCTTTTATATACAGTCTATGGTTTCTGGTTTCATCTGTATTTGTCATCCTCTGCTTGGGTAATGAGCAATGTTCTGACACTATGAGCCCATTTTGCCAAAAGGGGAGTTCTGATACAGCACCTGCACGCAATAATGGTTTTATCTATTACCGACTTTAATTAAGTCTGTTAAGCAGCAAAATAATGTGAAAAATAGACCAAAGCAGAGAGGTGTCTTGCCGCCCTGTATGTCCAAGACAAACATGCCTGGCATGATTCTACTAATCAAATGACAACACAATTGTGTTCTTGTCGAATCCTTCTTAGTAAAAACTGACCATCAAAAACACCCCACAGTTTTAAAGTGGACCTGTTATATGTGCTCTATGTTTATGTTCATACTACGCATGGCCATCCCTGTGGCCCAAAAGATCCAAACACTCGGTTTTGGATATTTTTTTTTCTAGTCTTTGCTTTAAATTATGTCGTGGAGAAGTCCCACCCACACACTGTTTACGAGGGGCAACCAATCAGACATATAGAAGGTAAAACAGCTGTTGTCGCGCTGCACCAGGGCCCAGAAAAAAGAAAAAAAAAGAACAATTTTAACCTGTGAGTCATGTGAAGCTACTCTAGGAGAGTCCAAGAACCACAATAAGAGCTGGAAATGAGCAGTGGTGGTCCACTCTAAGCTGTTTAAGGTGTAACTGACTAATCCTGGTGTCTGATTTGGTTTCTGAGGCTCCTCAGTTTGGTTTTAACAAACAGCAACTCCACCAGCATCAAATCCAGGCTGAGGTCACAAACTCACACACAATTCAAAGATGTTCATATAAAAATGCCACATGGTTCATCCTCTTGACTGATTCAGAGCAGTGGTCTCTGCTCTAGTGGCAGACTGTCCATCAGGCACTTCAGCTGCTCCTCGCCCAGCTTGATCTTATCTTCCAGCTTGCGTTGCTCGATGATGAGCGCAGACTTCATCTTCACAAAGTGCCTGTAGTCGTCCAGGCTCTCCATGTCCAGGTGGGTCTCCATGATGCTGGACACCAGCCGTTCCCGACGGTCCAGGTTCTCCTTCAGCTCCTTGGCGTCTTCGTGCTGCCGCATCAGCAGCTTCCGTTTCTCAGTCAGGGTTCGCTGATAGAGGACAGATATGAGTTATTAATCTAGAACATCATCTATGGATCATGTAACCACGTTAAACCAGCTTAGTGCAGCAAAAACAGTAAAACAGAAAATGTCTTAGGAAGCAGTTACATATTCACACAATCCAACATTCATTAAGCTAGATTATTCTTCATTTAGAGTCCTAGAGGTAAGTTGGTGGAGACAAACACAGTTAAAGCCAGCTCCTGAGGGAAATATGTGCCATATCTGCTGCACTGTAGATTCATTACCTGAATTTAATTCCAGTTATGATTTAAGCTGCCAACAACTGTGGTAGGATTATTCTTTTGCATTTGTTTTTACTGCAGAGAGCTCATTTCATAACAGCAGAGAGGTACACTACTGTGCAAAAGTCTTAAGCCAGCCCTAATTTCTTTACATTTATTAGAAAAATAGGAAATATATGCAGTGGTTTACTGACACATGTGCAAACATACATGTAAATACAGCAGATAAGGCAAAAACAGAGTTTTTGTGCAATACTAAGAGCTTGAAAGTCAATATTTGGTGTGACCACCTTTATTCTTCAGCACAGTCTGAACTCTCTTAGGCAGCTTTCTTGTCATGTCTTTAAGTAGTCTTCAGGAATAGTTCTCCAGGCTTCTTGAAAGACATTCAAAGCTCTTCTTTGTTTCTGCCTTTTGTTCTGTTTTTTCTTTTTTTGTTTTAGGTTTTTTTTGACGTCCGTGGTCAGGTACAAGGACTAAAGTAAAGGACTAAGTAAAAATGAGTGAAGCCAATATCCAGAAGACCTTCCTTTGTATGACCTTCAGAAAGCCTGCTAAACCCTTCAGAGAAAGTCTGGATCCCTGGAAACAAAATGTAAAGAAATGTGGGGTGGCTCAAGACTTTTGCACAGTACTGTGAACTAAAATGTTCACACACTATTAAGGTAAACATACATACATTATTAAATTACACGTTTGGCATCAATGGACAAATACAGTGTTTTGTATGTTATGTGAATTCAATTAGCATTTTTATGAGCATAAACAGAAGGTAAAGATTGTTTTTACTGTACTGTTGTTATTGCAGCTGCTGTTCTGTCACTGGGCTTCAGGAGGGATGATTAAATAGATTAGCACAAAGCTTTTCATCTTTTTCAGACGTGTTCAGATTTGTAAACTACAAACAATAAATATGCTGTGAAATACACATAAACAAAACTATAAAATTAAGAGCTAAACAATGGCCTAAAACTTGGTGTAAAACTTCCATAAAGCTGAGGAAAGCAGTCGATTTGGTGGACAGTGTCCGGGGTTACCTTCTCCTCTGGCGGTGCTTCATCCTCCAGGCTGTTGAGGGCGTTCTCCACCCGGGCAAGCCGGCCCGACAGTGACAGCAGCAGGCTCACCACCTTGTCCAGGTCTCCCACGAACATGCGGAACTTGTCGAGCTGGTTGGGCTGACAGACGCGCTGCACGATGGCCTCCACCTCACGGCCCAGAGCCTCGTTGTCCTCCACATCCTCCTGCAGGCTCTGCCTTGCCTCCCGCAGCACCTCCAGCTTCTTCGCAAGGCTGGAGATCAGCTCTTGCTGGAGTTGATGAAGTAGACACATAAAAACAATCCGTTTACTACTTTAGGATGGCAGAATGGCATACATAATAAAACATAAAGTGGGCATATTTTACCTTTTTATTGACCAGATCAACATCCAGCTCATCCTCTGAGTCTTGCTCCTCCAGCTGCTCCTGCATGTCCTTCATCTTGATGAGGAGCTCAGCTTTAGGAGCTGACGTGTTATAGTAGGAGGAGCTGGGGACTAGTGAGGCGGCTGCTGATACAGACACTTCCTCCTCCTCCCTTCTGAAACGCACAAGGACAAACACAAATACTATGACGCAACTTTTACTGACACTGCATGTCTGCACCTAAAATCTTCGAAGTTCTCAACTGGAACTCTTTTGGTGATGACACCAAAATATAAAAACATTCGGTATGTTCAAGCGATCATCAGTTCAAACAATTGAACGTAAGTAAAAGTTATTTAGATGTGTCACAACGTTGCAAAGGTGTGGACAAAGACACAAGCTGTCACCCTCAGATGAGAGGAAATCGGTTAGGATATTCAGGAACAACCCAGAAACCACCGAGGCTCAATCCTACCATGAACTGGAAACCAGCATTACTGTCCACAATAAAGCCAGTTTTACATCATCATGGATTGAGATTCAAGATTCAAGAGGGTGCTGACCAAGAAATCTGACAAATTAATACCTTTAAGCTCGAATTAAATCTTGCCAACCCAAATGTCTTCTAGAGAAATGTTTTATAGTCAAACAAGACAAAGTTTGAGCTGTTTGTCCACAAATACAAAAGGTATGTTTGGAGGAGTAAAGCTGAGGCTTTCAAACTTAAGAGCACTGTACCAGCTGTCAAGCATGGTGGTGGTAGCATCATGCTCTGGTGCTGTGTTGTTGCCAGTGGTGCTGGTACGTTGCACAGAGTGGATGGAATAATGAAGGAGGAGGAGGACTACCTCCACATTCTTCAACTTTATCTCAAATCAACAGCTAGATGGTTGAAACTTGGAGACAGTTGTTCCAACAGGACAATGATCCCAAACACATCAAAACTGGTTTTGGATGGATAAAGCAGGCTAACATTAAGCTTCTGGAACAGCCTTCATAAAGCCCCGACCCCAACCCAATTTCTGGACTATACTTAAAAGCTTTATCTGTGCTGGGAAATAAACCAATTTAAATGAACTCTACAAATTCTGACAAGAAGAGTGATTGAATATCAGCCAGAATTATACCAGAACCTTACAGATGCCTACCTAAAGCATTTGATCCAGGGACAACCATAACTGCATTTTATTAGTATAGGAAAGGCTTTTTGCCACAATTAGCATTAAAAAGTAGCCAGTAATAGTCAAGACAAATGTGTTTTTGTCCACTAAATGTGATTTTGTACAACAGCCTTCAATTATGTTGGCTGACACTGTTATTTGTTTTAAGTCAATGCTAAAAACTCATTTTTATAGGTTAGTGTTTTCTTAATCTGTTCTCCTTCATTTGTTGCCATAGTTTGAAACCATGCATGTATGTATGCATGTGTCTGTATGTTTTAACATGTACACTTATCTACAATGTGCAGCTTTTATTTTAACTGTGAAGCTCTTTGTAACCTTGTTTTGAAGAGTGCTGTAAAAATAAAGTTATTATTATTATGATGTCGAGGAAAGTGGATGAATCGAAATTGCAACACTTGTCCACCAGAGGGCAGGCTAGTCTGGCAAATGGAAAATCAGCCTTGCAGTGGACGCTTCCTTCTCCAGCAGTTCACTTTTATACCTGGACTTTACTAGAGTAGCTTTGCATGATTACAGTTAGAAATAATTGTAATTTATCTAAAAGTTGGACTCAGGTTATAATCTGTCTGAAACACTGTTTAATTTCCTCCCCAGACTTCAATAAGCTTGTTGAAACAGCTGTTATCTTGTGTGTAAAATCAGCCTTTCTAGATCCACTTACTGTTACTCGAATCACAAAATGCACATTTTGAAGAGTAAGGTTTCATTTTAAATGTTTCCTGCTGCAGTGTCCCACCTGTCTGTGCTCCTGGGGGACGATGTGAGCAGTCTGGATCCAGCTGGGGCCTTCCTGCGCTGCTGGGCCCCCTCCAGGATCTCCTCCTCTGGTGGGAAGAGCCCCTCCATCAGGTCCATGGTGGTCTTCCTGCCACTCTGGTCCAGTATCTCCACCAGAGACTTGTCTTTACCCATAATGTCCCTCACCAGCTCCTCTCTCTTGGCATCCTCCTCTGAATGTTGGGGCCCAGGTGAACTGGGCTCAGGGGCTGACTCCTGTGCCGCCTGGCGGTTGTAGGTGCTGAACCGAGATGAGGACAAACGCTCCGCGGCGCCCAGGGAAGGGATGCATGGTGGCAGCTCGGGCAGGCTGCAGGACCCGCTGTTCTGAGGCAGGTAGGCTCGACCCTCGCGTCCTGTGCTGCTCTCAGCGTGGACGATCCTCACGGGGACTTTCCTCACCTGACCGCTAACGTCCATCACTGCGGGGCGCTTTGATTCACTTTCTGACCTGAAAAAGAATCACAATAGAATCAGCGCTGGAAAATTTAAGTATCTGCATCCCTTTTTAAATTTTTAGTTTGATAATGTTTTAAGCACTAAATCCCCCACATCATTCATCCACCAGTCTTAATATTAACTTTAGAGTACCTGTAATTATTAAAATTGACTGTCACGACCTTTATTTAGAGAGTCTAGTGTGACACAGTGTGGTATGTAGTTTTCCTTATCATTCCTGTCACTTTTACTTCATCCCTTTGCTCTGTTCCTCCTCTTGGACCTGTGCCCAAGTGGCCAGTAACCAAATTTACATGCACAGATCAGGTCAGTCTGGAAGGGCCTTAAAACTGCATGTTTTCTAACAGCCAGCAGGTGGCGACTCCTCTGGTTGCAAAAAGACTTCTGGTTGTATAGAAGTCTGTGTGCCTCTGATGTCACTAAAGACTTTACTGGAGACTTTTTGGGACTCAGTTCCTGGTTTCAGGTAATACAGACACCGAGTTTATTTTGTAAATCATTATTACTGTTGTGATAAAATAGAGCATGCTCAGTCGTTAGCTGGTGACAGACGGTCAAGCGCTGAGCTCAAGGCCTGTACAGACAAATGGGTTTGGGGTTTGGGTGGCTACTTCCGTCTTTCTTTCTTCCCCTGTGTACCCCCTCCCCACGCCAGTTACCAGATCCTTTATTACACTTCTTTATTTTTAGCTTTCCAGACATTTCCTTGTGTTTTACTTCCAAATTCGAATTTGTTTACTGACTCTACCTTTTTGTTTGGTTTCCTCGCTGGCACCTTTAAATTAGTTTGACTTTTATTCCCAAAGACTAAAAAGAAATCTGATGTTACAAATCTTCCATGTGAGAAGACATGGCTCCAGGGTAGACTGAAACAATATTTCAGGCCAGAAATTTGATTCCATCCCAGGCCTCAGAGACTGATTTCCTGGTGGCCTGGAGGTGGTTTTGGTCTCCAGTCAATGCTCGACTATAGCAAACACGAGCGAGCTGACGGACCTCTGAGAAACCTCACATTGAGCACGACTGTCAAACAGTGAAGGAGACCAAACTAAATCTCCTGTGGAAAGAAACAGAGCGTCCATCTACGAGGAGGACTGGGATGAGGAAGAAAAAGGTGGTGCCTGGTGTTTCTTCTTTTTCCACCTCCTTTGATCAGCTTAAATGTGTCTGCTCAGCGAGATTACTTTTAAGTCTTTCAAAATAAAGTTCACAGAGGCTGAGATACAAACTTTAAACACCAGGTGAAGCGAATAAACCAAAAGACACAGCCCGTAAACAAAACAGAAAGTCACACACGAGGTGGTCAACCATCAAGAAACACAACAACAACACACACAGAAGTTCAAGTCTGAAGGTACAGCACTGTGCAAACCTCAATATTTGGTGTGACCACCTTTATTCTTCAGCACAGTCTGAGCTCTCTTAGGCAGCTTTCTTGTCATTTCTTTAAGTAGTCTTCAGGAATAGTTCTCCAGGCTTCTTATAGACATGACTTTCAGATACTGTTCATCTGCTGTAGATAGTTTTTAGGCCTGACGCTTCTGAATTTTGTCCTCCATTTGTCCAGTTTTCTCATTTTGTTCAAGGACTCACTGCACATCATGCTAAGACATGCCAAGATTTGTGTTAATATTTCTTTGGGAATCACATAAAATAGTATTTTATATCTGTCAAACTGTGTTATGTTTGACATTTTTCATAATTGAATAAAGAAATGATTTTTAGGTCAGCCTTAAAGAGCTTGACCAATATAACTCTGAAAATGGTCAGGTACAAGAACTGGACTGAAAATGAGTGGAAAAAAAGCAGCCAATTACTTTCAGAAAGCCTTGAGAACTATTACTCAAAACCACTTTAAAAAAATAACAGGAAAGTCTGGCTGTTTGGAAGCAAAATATAAAGAAATGAGGGGGCGCAGTGCTTTATAACAAGGAACTGTGAGTCTGTTTATGAGTCTGTTGTGGTCAGTGCCATCCTCTGTGCTGTTGCATGCTGTGGCAGCAGGTTGAGGGTCACGGATGCAAGGCCAGTAATGTTGTGGGGATGGAGCTAGACTCCCTTAAGATGGTGTCGGAGAGGCGGATGTTGTCCAAGATAAGGACAATACCTCCCAACCCCTCCATGACATGCTGGCCAGTCACATGATCACGCTCAGTACAAGACTGAGATTACCCATAATTCACCACTGAACAACACAGGATCTCTGTAATATTCAGAATATTTATAACTGAGCTATTTGTATATATATTAGAGCTATTTCTTATATTTTGTAAACTTTGTAATATATTGTATTATTTAATTTAGTTCAGTCTGTTAATGTTATTGTCTTGGAGCCACTGTAGCCACATAATTTCCTTTAAGGATTAATACAGTATTCTGATTCAGATTGTTTTTAGCTTTGCAGGCAGTCAAAGAAGTACAACGACAATCTGGAAATATCTATTCAGACGAAGACCAGCTGTAAAAGAAAAATGGCACAAGGTTTGATCAAACCTCTGCTGAATAATACGCAGAGCTTAAAACCTTTTGTTTTTTTCCACTATTTTCAGGTTCCTGTTTTAAAAGTGCATCCTCAGTCCTACAATTACTATAGGAGATGTAGTTCAATAATTACAGCTCTCAGAACAGTTTCTGGTATTAATCCTGAGGCTGGTCTTTAACAGCATCATTTAAAGAGAACAAATGATGTGGGGGATATACCCTTAAACCATTATGAGGGTAATAAAAAAAGGTGCAGATAATTACAACATTATGACACAATTTGCAACAAGATGATCACATTTCTCATTACAAGGTAAATTTTCTAGATAAGATGGATGACAACAAATAATATTAAACTGATTAAAAGAGGCTGAAACATGAGGGAGAGATTTATATAAAGCGAGTTTCTAACTGGAGGAAGAATCGCTCAGCAGAACTTGAGTGGAAATCAAAGGTCACAGCCTTCATGTGGCTTTGAGAAAATTACAGCCTCCGGTCTGATTCTGTGAGCACTTTTTTGCATCCACAGCTGCTGGCAGAGCGGCTACGTCACCGCTTCGGTCGTTATTTATCTTTTGTTGGTGCGCTGTTGTCGTGTTTTCAATCTCACGTTCCCTCCTGGACTTGTTTACCTAAAGCTGCTCCTCAAAGCCTCTTCCTCTGGGAACAGGGAAGGAGGAACTTTACGTAACAAGGAGGCAGAGAGGTTAAGCTGCTTACCTGAGCAGTGAGTCATTCTGCACAGACGCGGCGGGCGGTCTGTCGGTCAGCCTCGGTGGCGCAAACTGTGGCGAGGGGGACCGTGCTCCATCGGGCCCGGGAAGAGGCAGAGGGGCCGTGCAGGAGGTGGAGGAGGAGGAGAGTGGGGATGAGGAAGGAGAAGGTGACTGTTCCTTCACCTCATGTCCTTCAGCTGCTTTGCTCGCATCTGCACAGGACATCTCTCTGAGGCGAGGGGAGCTGGCCGAGGCGGGGCCAGCAGAGGAGACCTGATCAGCAGCGGCAGTGGAGGTGGAGGTGGCAGCATGGTGCTGGGTGTCAGAGGCAGAGCTGGACAGAGGCTGGACTCCAGCCGGGTCTGCCTGGGCGCCAGCGAGGAATTCCTGGGAGGAGGATGTGGTTTCTAGGCCTAAATGGGGCCTGGGTGGCGGCAGGAGGCTCTGGGTTTGTGGCGGCTGGGCTGGGTGCTTGGAACCAGGGCTGGGGCTGAGGCTCCGAGGGCCGGAGGACAGCGTGGTGTGGGCGGGAATGGCAGCGGGATTTGTCCTGTGGTCAGGGAGCCCTGGGGAGGGGCCCTCGACCAGCTGTGGGCTGTGGTCAGGCTCGTAACTCCGACTCTCCGACTTCACTCTAGAGGTCAAAATGAATACAAACCTCATCATAAGCACCTGAGGAAGATCAGTCATCACATGACTTAAAAATACATCAATTCATTTCATCTCCAACACGATGATTCAGACATTTTCAGTTCACATTTCTCAGGAATGTTAAAATATGTGCTGCCTCCTTTTGAGTCAGTTCTGGGAAGAAACTGGGCATCAATATGAAGTTTTTCAGGATGATTGAACCACATGTCTGAGCAAAAAACAAGTCTGCAACAATAATTTAAAAAATAGAGTTTAATACAATTTATTCCTCTATTTTTAGTTGGATAGCTAGATAAATGCCTAACACAGCTCATTTTCTAAATTAATAATCATGAACTGTCTCCCCCCGTCTTGTTATGAGCAGACACCTCTCCCACATGGTGATATGAGCCTTGAAAGTTTAACCAAAACACACCTTTTGAAGTTTTCTCCACTGAATTATGAGAAAACAAGTAAAAAAAAGGGAACAAACACTTCACAGACATTAAAGTGCTGCAGTTGTGCTAATGAAACTACATATGGAGATATGGAAAAAACAGATTTTATCTTTAGATTGTGACACTTGGAGTGGGTGTAAAATTGCCTTCATAATTTCACATGGATTTCTCCTGTACTTATGAAATTATGCTGGAAAACATCATGTAGATTTTGTACTTAAAGGGCTGATCACTGGGAAAGTATTCACAATATTTCGTCATTAAATATTCTATAAAAATTCTAAAGTTCTCAGCTGGTTAAACAATTCATCAAATCTTGTTGATCTTATATGGAGCAACGTGTGCAAAATTCATCCGTCTTGGGTGAGGTCTTTCTGGGATATCTGACTGGGACGAGACCCTGGGGCAGGTTTACATCAGGTTACATGGATACAAAGTTCAGAAGAACCTGTTCACCTGCTGCATTTGAGTAATATTACTGATGACTTTGAGGTTCACAAGTGTGGTTTGAGTGAGTCTATTACAGTTCCCAACACCCGAACCACGAGTGTGAAAACCAAACACAGAGCTTGGATTACAAGGGAGCCAGTCCACAGTTAGGGGCAGTGTATAATTACAATAACCACTTAAAGGTTTCCAGGGCTCCAGCACCAAATCTTAAAGCTTTTATATGACTCGGACCCTCCAAAACCTGTTCTTCCCATCTTTCACATATCAAAACCAGCATCCTGCAGCTCATCACTGAGCTTAAAAAGAGCTCTGATGCATATGCTGTTAGACTGCATTGCATGCTTTTTATATTTGCAGATATATTTTCAGGGATTGACAGTTTTGAGGAACATTATTCACATAACAGGCTAAAATATCTAAACATGTTTAGAAAAATATGGTATTATTAGATATCTAACACATTAATTTTAAAAATTTAGGATGTTTTGTTGCTTTTTCCATTTAATATATACAGTTAGATGGGATAAATAAAAGAGTAAATGTGGAAAAATCCAATACAACAAAAGAAAAAAGTGCATATTATAACACTAGAAAGAAAGAATTTGAGCATCACTTTGGCTTACACCTCTCAGTGAAAGTTATGCTGAAAGATGAGTTTGAATTTCCCTGTTTTCTAAAAGGTGTTTATATCCCACCTTGCATACCAGGCAGCACATCAACAAAAGGAGTGAATGCTGAGGATTACTGATCATGTATGCAGCAGATAAGTGTTCTTTGTCAGCAGCAGCTTACGGATAAACTGATACACTCTCCACCCACTGTAAATCCACAGTAGCTTCAGACACTTTTTGTAAATAAGGGTGTAGTTGACGACTGGAGTCTGAGGAGAATCTATTCACCCAAACCTGAGCTTCAATAGCAAAAGATAAAGTTAGAAAAAATGGGTTCTAGTGTGACTGAAAGTGATCACTTCAGCTCAGGAAGCCTGAGAGGAGAAACTGAGAGTAGTTCTTTCTGCACTGAAATGTCACAGACTGGATAAATTCCACATTTATATGAAACCAAACAGATATTTCTTCCTGTAAAATGTCCCACTGCAAAGTGATGAGCATTCCTCTAAACACATGTAGGTTTTGGTGAGCATAAAAGAAATGTTCAGAAAAGTCTGAAGCCATCCCTTACTTATTTGCATTTTGATTTAAATGAGCCAGGCTTTTTGTGATTTTTAAAAGTGGTCTTTTGGTGGTCTGAAGGTCAGTCAAAGTTTCTTTGGACATTGGCTTTCTCAAAAAAAGGAAACGGGGAGAAAAAGCTGAGGTATGCACAATTGCTCAAGAACTGCACTGAAAATCAGTCGGAACAGGTCTAATGGAGTGATGAATCCAAATTTTTTGCTCCAAATGTCATCAGTATGTACAGAGGAGGTCAGGACATATGTACAACAGTCTCTACTCACTATTGTTGGAGAACTTGGCAAGTTTGATGAATTATGAACACAGAAAAGTACCATCACATTTTGAGCCACCATGCAATACCATCTGGAAAACATCTGATTAACAACAGCTTTATTTTCAAGCATGCGAATAATCCCAAACACACTGCCAATGCAGTAAAAGCATACGTGGATAGAAAAATACGCAGTGAAACACTATCAATCATGGATTGGCCTCCCCAGAGCCCGGACCTCAACATTATTGAAGCAGTGTGGGATCATGTTGACAGAGAACAGAACAAAAGGCAGAAACATCCAAAGAAGAGCTTTGAATGTCCTTCAAGAAGCCTGGAGAACTATTCCTGAAGACTACTTAAAGAAATGAAAAGAATATTTTGTTTTGGCTTAATATAAGGCATTTTCATGTATGTTTACACGTGCTTCACTAAATTGCTGCACATAGCTTCCATTTTTCTGGCAAAATATAAAGAAATGAGAGGTGTCTCAAGACCTGCACAGTACTCTAACTGTAGATGCACTTAGTATCAGTTTTCGTGAATCAAAACCCAGTGCTGTTTTTCTCTTTCTGTATATTAGTGGTACATTAGTATATTAATCTGTATATTAGTAGTACAATCAAAAATTAATCTTACCTGGTAGCTAAACTGCCCTTTTGGGCCTGAGTGTCTCTCCAAGAAGAAGGAATTTTCTGCAATAAGAAGGTGAGGTTTAGTGTGCCATTCATAGAAAACATCAGCATCAGTTTGCTCATTTGAATACTTAGTACACTTTAAGGTATTTGTTGTGCATATTTTTACTTCTCAAGAGTAGTGTCATAAAGGCTTCTTATAACTGTGACTCCATTTTCCCCTTATCTTAAATAGGACTTTTTAGTTGCCCAAACCTAACCAACAGCCAAATATGCTTTACAACTTAAGGTTATCTTCCAACTGACTTTTGTACTTTTTTGTTGTTTGGAGGTCTAGAATATAAAATCATCCTAATCTTGTTCACCTGTGTATAGAAGTCTGCAGAAGGCGAAGATCTGGATCTCTCATGGATGCAGATGGCCTTCTCTTCTGCACCTGCATCTAAGATATTCTCCGCTGAGTGATACCGCCCTTGTGTCTTGCCTTCCGATGACTTCTTCTGCTTGTTCCATGTGGCCTGATACTCAGCAAATGTTCCGAGCCTCTGCTGCTCTAGTAAGACTTCGTTATGTCCAGGGTTGAGGTGGTTGGAGTCTGTGGATGGATGAGGCTCAACAGACCCTATAGAAGGTGCTCTCTCTTTGGGTTTGCCCAACTCATCCAGGTCTGTGTTCAAGTTTGCACTCTGACTTGACTTCAGTACAGGCCTGGAAAAGGCTGGTTTCGCCTCAAAGAACTTCCTCCGCTCCCCAAATGAGCCTGTTTGGGATTCTCTTTCCACTCCCACTTTGTCCATTTTGTCAGGCTCTGAAAACGAGTGCGTCCTCTTTGCCAGTTGACATCGCTTACGTCCTCTAGCGCGCCCATTTGAGGTTTTAAGCACAGAGGCCTCTGGTCCCTGGGGTTCTAGGTCTCGTCTCTGGAATGAAGTGGCCTGGAGGACCCTGGCCTGCGCCTCTTTCAGGTGGTCCTTGTAAGTATTTGAATAGGAAGCAGCAGAAGATGCAGAAGCTTCCGTAGATCTCCATTCCTCTGCATCCTCATCCTCTGCATCACAAGTCAGAGTTGCAGCACTGCGGCTCTTTTGCAGCTGGGCTCGCTTCTGCTGGATCTCTTTCCGAAGAGTGGTGGCATAACGGTCACTGCGGCGATTTGCTTTTCCACTGCTAGCAGCCATGGTGTCACTGGTGTCCTGGGTGGACAAGACAGTTGTAGTTGTTGCTGCCAGGGTCTTGTTTTCCAGAGTCAGGGAGTGGAGGAGTGGAGTTTTCAGGGCGGTTATTCGTTGGTCTTCTTGAGGGACCCATGGGTCTTGATGTCTTGGAAGACTAGCCTTGTGATCTTTGACTTGATGTACTGGAAACTGTATTTTCATGTCATTAGTGTGACCTTCGCCTCTCTTTGCAGTATCCTCTGGACTACGTCTTTGAACAGAAATTTCAGAGGTCTGGTGGTTGTAGTGAAGTCCATTCCCAAAGTGGGAATGGGTATGGCATTCCTTATTTTCAATATAAGGCATTTGGGACTGAGGCAGTGAGTACTTTGCCTTAGTGTTAGTCTTCAGAGAACTTGGGTACCCTGTTTCTGTCATCCGGCTTTCAGTTTTGCCCTGCCTAGCCTTGTACTCCGCAGTCTTACTTGCAAGACCGTAGTATCTCTTATGCCCTCCACTCTCCAGGTTTGGGTTTGCAGCAGTGCTTACCATGGATGCTGCAGAGTGCGGCATCTGCCTGCGGCTGAAAGCATTTGTGGGCAGATCCTGGAGGCTGCGGTAGTAGCTTCCTACACTTTGAGTCTTGGTGGGAGGAGCCTTTCTAGTCTGCAGGAAGTAGAAGGGACTTTCATCACTGAACTGCCTCTGGTGGGCAGGTGGTTGGGTGTAATGAAACTGTCTGACATCACTGCTGGACAAAGAGAAGTGTTTGTTGGGGTTGAGCTGGTTGTGGTTGTAATCAGCCGGCATGTTTGGATGGAGGAAGTCTTTGGCAGGCATTGGGTTGAAGCTACGTCTGGTTTCTGAGGATTTCTCCTGATGGGATCTGATGCCATTGTGGTGGTTACTTTCTGGCAGCTTTTCAAATGATGTGCCTTGGCTTTTTGCTGGACCTTCAGAGTATGGAAACACCTTTGTAGCTGCAAAACTGTCACTACGCAGGGGAGGAGGTGGCGGAGGAGGAGACTGAGACTTTTTCCTGTCTGGTACCTGCCACACTGGGCCTACGTTGGGTCTCCCTGCAATGGAAACACGAGATGCTGGCTGCTCCTTCCAGCCTCCGTTCCCCAGTGCTGGCTGCAGATATCTGGGCCGCTCATTCGGCTGAGGTCCTTCATTGTGAACACCCTTGAAGAAAAAGCTTTCAGTGCTTGTTCCCTTTCTACCAGATGCATTAAGGTCATGAACAGGGGGGCTGGAGCCACTTGAGAAACAGCTGAACCCAGAGTCCCTCTTGCCTGGTCCCGGTCCACAGATTGGCTCAGCACTGCTGGTGTATTTATTTGGGGAAAGACGACCTGCTGGGTAGGGATGTGAGGGACGCTCAAGTTTCTCCATGTTTTTCACTGAGCTGATCTGACTGGTTTGCTGAAGCTGAATGTTCTGATCTCCTTGAGTGGACGACTCTTTGGGCCTGGAGAGGATGATAAGAAAAAAATATTGTGATCTGTCTACTAAAGACAAGATAAACCACCAAAAAAGCTCACCTTGCTTCATGCTTTGGCTGCCAGACTGGGGCTTGGGTAGCCTCTCTCTCAGGAGGCTCCTCCTCTGTCAGCTTCGAGGCGTACCAGGAATGAGGACGTGAGCCTGGGTCATTCTTCCTGCAAAGCAGAAGCACAGCAAACAATTTCTCAATACTCTTTCTCAAATTCTTTCATAGAAGACAAGAGTTCACAGAGTTAACATTTCTTCATGGGCTTTGCAGGCCACCACCATTCAAATCCTTCCCCCTGATACCACTGTGTATTCAATCGATTCAGGACAATGAGTATTTTAAACAGCGTAAATAGTCTTATTACTCCAATTCCACAGAAATGCAAGGAAAATTTAAAAAAAAAAAACAACCCATGATCATTAGATAAAATTTATGGCACCATTACAAACACAGATATTTACAAAGAACTGGTAAGAATTATATAGCTACACTGTCCAAAAACACTAAAATTAATAACTATAGTTGTAGCAGACTTGTGACCTGGCAGCGTTTGCTCTGGACCCACGTTTTAATCATTTTTTGAATGAGTTCCTCTTTCAGTGACACTTTTTGACAGCTAAAATCGTCAGCAGAATCTAATCTCACAGCACCATATATGATTTAGCGGTCTGATGCCTGATAGCAAGTAGTGGGATGTTATTCAATGATGGCCCGTTTTGTTGGTTGTAGTTGCACACTCTGGAAGTACTAGCATTTTACATCTTAACAGGCAATAGCAAAACCAGGGGAAAATATATATTTCTGGAGAAAATATACTTACATATTGTTTAGTATTTGCTATAACTTAACACTGAAGTGACCAAGCTATTGTGTTGACTAAAATGACTGAGTGGGGTCTTAATATTTTAATAGCTCTGTTGTCTTTCTCATATCTCTATGAGAGATATTCAAAAATTTAATGTTATTAACTATACTTTTAAATGAAAACTGGCAGCTTGCACATCTGGAAAGCCACCAGCAGTGCTGAAAGGTATCTACATGTTTTAGAGCAACATATGCCTGACGTCTCTTTCAGGGAAGGCCTTGCATATCAAGGACAAAAGTCCAGAAGAAGGTCTCCTCAATTCCCAGATGTTTGTAGACTTGTTAAAAAAGAGGGGATGCTACACAGTGGTAAACATGACCCCATCCCAACTTTTTTGAAACGTGTCGCTGCCATCAGATTCAGTACGAGCTAATATTTTTCCTAAAATACATTTTCTACAATAAAATAAAAAAACCTGCCATGTTTCATTTCTATTGTCCATACTAATTAATGGGAAAAGCTATGAAAAGTAGAAGCAGATTCATAAACACATGATAGGAAACATTTTTATAATTAACAATATCACAACAACACCTAGAATGACAGGGCACTCGGTGACTTGAAGTTTAATGAATATTTGAATAATTAAAAATCATGATCATTCCTAATATTCAGATATGCTGTTTGTTTAAACTGTAGACAGCTAAAGCAACTTTTGCAGATGAAAAAATGTATTATTTTTAGTAACACATTTGTGATCTCGAATAACAAATGATTATTATATGGGTATTATTTGTTTTGGGTTTTTTTTTGGGGGGTCTCACTGTGTGCCTCAGGCCTGCAAACATCATCAGTACCTTGATAGGTAAGACCCCACAAAGGTAAATTGACAGCTTCACAGTTTCATTTTGCTCACACCAAACATGCACGTACCCCTTGAAGCGGTTCTTCCTGGAGAGCATGTTGAAAAAGGATCATAGACATTAATTTTTCCACAACATATCAAACCACAAGAAAACCATGCAAGCAAGTCATGTTAATGCGCTGTACGTGTAAAATCTAGTAAATCCCACATCACAGAACTGATGACAGACACAAATGTGCAAGTAAACTAAAGATACTTGGACAGCTAGCACCATACACATTAAAATACCACAAAAGAACACAAAGCACAAAGCTCAATGATCTGACGCCATGTAGGTCCACCAAAAAACTACCAGCAAACACAGCCAGACACAAGCTAACTGGATGGTACCTCATAGAACTTCGCAAAATCTTGGTGAGAAAGCTCCTCGCCACATGCACCTCATTTTCTGACGGCATTGTACTTGGTGACACAACATCTACCATTTTAACCCTGATGGGCAGTGGGCGAAGAAGAGAAGCAGGAAGAAGAAAAGGTGGAGGAAAAGTCAAAAGTTAGAATAAAAGATGTCAATCAAATGTAGTTTTTTACTTATTAATTTCCAGATGCTCTGGTTTTTCCCACAGTTCGAAGACACGTACACCTCCTTTCCTTTTTCAGTCTACACGTGACCTTAATTTACAAAATAAGCTTCACATTTTTCCCCAGAATGATCTGAAACTAGCAGTTGAGCTCATGAAGTCATCTGGAAAGTGTTCACTGAGGTGACAGAGTGAGGGTGCTGAGGACGGTTTTCCCATAAACCTCTAACTGGTTCTGGATAGTTATGCTTAAATCTATTTCCTGTTTTATTTGGTAATCACTGGTTCTCGTGGATTCCTTTTAGTTTTATTTCTTCACTGTGACTACCCCGCTCTCATCAGTTTCTAGCTGGCTAATAACTAACCTCAGCATATAAGGATAATATTAGTTATACAGCAGCTTTTAACCAGAATGTCAGTGACTCTGATCCGGCACACGATTCTTCACGATTCACAGGTTATTGCCCGTAAAATAATACAATGAGCTCACAGTGTGCAACTTCCACCAACATCTGACCAATACTCTAGGACAGCGGTCCCCAACCCCCGGGCAACAGACCAGTACCAGTCCGTGAGTCGTTTGGTACCGAGCCACGAGAGTTGAGGCTCGGGTGTGAAATTTATGTTTTTCAGGGATTTTATCATTAACTCGGTTTCCCTGGGTCTTTTCCCGTGTTGTAGTTGTGTGTCTTATTTTGAAAGAAATATTTACACGTTACCATAGCGACCAGAGAGCATTAAGGGGCAGAGAGGAGGATGTTCCTGTCAATGTTGTTGGCGCATTTCAGGAGGACGCTGCTAATAAAGTTACACAATTACACAGTGAATTCACTTTTATTATTATATTTACAAAATAACACAGTTTTTGTCTTGGTCGTATCATTTTATTTTGTTGTACACCTTAAAGGCCGGTCTGTAAAAATATTGTCTGACATTAAACCAGTCCGTCCGGTTGGGGACTGCTGCTCTAGGACACAGGTGTCAAACATGAGGCCTGGAGGCCAGAATCGGCCTGGCAGAGACTCCAATCTTCTACAACTTTGGAAAATGTGAAGGACAGCATAAACTGTATTTTCATAACTTTTACAGAGTCAAACATGACTCACAGTCACTCATGCTACACCTAGTGAAAAAAGTTTTTTCCGCTATCTGCGTTAGATTTTTTTTTTTTTTTTTTTTTAATTGGTTCATACCAATTTACACAAAATACACAAAAGGATTAAGAAAATTTGGGGATTTTTCTTTCTTTTATTTTTAGCCAAAATATGTTTGATAATAAATATAAATGAAAGGCTATAATAAAATTGTGCACTTTTATATTTTACTTGTCTAGCTCGCAGTTGGCCCCTGCTGGTCCTTAAAAATAATGCAAGTTTAAAGCTACAGCTGTCGTTTATTTGCAGTCTTTGTGAGAAACAAGTTGGACTGTGATGTGTGACATTTAACTGAGCCGTCTTGTCATTGTTTTCAAGTGTAAGCTGTTAACTTGTGAGGAACATTTAATCCAGAATGATGTCTAAAGGTCAAGCGAGCAGGTTTACTGGCTCCTGGACTTGATCCGTCTCTTACTGTGAAGGACTTTCAAATTAAGAGACGGATCTGTCAGAGACATATGGTCGCGATGGAGCTTAGCAGCTTAGAAAAATCAGATCTGAGTTGGACACCCCCAAACCTCTCTTTGATAACACTCCTTGATATCAAACTAGCTTTCTTTTTCATCTTAGCTGGTGCTTTAAAACACGCAGTGCTGTTTATTTGTCCAGGAACTAAATATCTGGACCAGAACAGACTTTTACCTGCCCTGAGCCAAACATTAACCCTGCCAGGCTGCGATGTAGACGCCACATTCTTTCAGCAAAGGAATGCAGGGAGGTATTTTCCCTCGCTTCAAGTGGGACAGCGATACTGGCCGTCTTCCATGATTCACTGTGATGGAACAAATTTTAGAGCATTATCTCAATATTCAGACTTTTCTTATTATTTTCTCAGAAGTTTAGTAAGTCAAAATTTTTCAGATAATAATGAGATTTTTTTTTCAAATTGTATTAATTTTTAAAACTTACTTATGTTTTTTTATGTGTTTATAAGCATCCAAAGGTTCGATTGATTCATCTAAAGTTTTGGTTTTTGGTCTTTGGTGCCCTTTGCTGTGTTTTTTTGTGATTTGGAGGTTCAAAAATCTTTCCTACTACAAATCTGGTAAACTTTATTTATTGTACAGTTTGGTAAAAATGGAGTGTTTGGAGTTTATAAGCAGCTTTCTTAAGATCTGAGGAGTGCACTATGAAGCCAGATTAATGGGATAGCGAGGTATTTTGTTGCCTGGCTATATTAACATTATAACTTGTTTTAAGTCCTGCTCCCTGTCTTATCTTCACTGGTTTCACTGGTATCTAATCAACAATCGACACTTTCCCTGTTTGCTTCACATCATTTCCTGAAGATCAGCGTCAAACATTTTGGGTCTGGCAACACTAAGTGTGATATTCTCTGCTGAAGGTTTCATACTTTCAACCTGAGCTGAGCCTGTAGTGCAGTAGAGTTGAGCCATGGAGCACCGTGATGGGAATGCAGAAATTCTGTTTTTACATTGTAACAGAACATAAATTAGAAAACAGAGGATCAAAATAAATACAGCTGAGATATGAGTGACTAGTGTTGGGCCTGGGTGAATTTATTTTAATATTAGCCTCCCATATTTCTTTACGTTTTTCCAAATCTGCACAATCATTTGCTGTTTCTACAGAGTCGATATCTGTATTTAATCACCAACACTGCCTCGCCTCCATGCGACACAAAAACTGAGAGCTCCAAACAAGCTGCTGCACAAAGAAAATGCAAATATCCCCCTTTCTAAAGCGCTGAGGGTCTATTGTCAGGGGGGCGCAGCTGTGCTGTCACAGATATTGCTTCCAGGAAATACGAGCCACACTGCGTTCATTCAGGAAGAACTGAACCTGAAACTGAAACGTGGCTGACCCACATGGCTGCGAGAGCGATACAGCCAGCTTCCAGTTGGGCCTATTGCTGAAGCAGAACAGAAGCTGCTGGCTCCCAGTCACTTGCAGTGGATGGCTGATATTAAGCATTTTTGTAAAAGGGTGTAGCTCAGGAGGAACAGCAGGTGTTCTACTACTCGGGAGGTTGGTGGGACGATCCCTGGCTGCTCCAGTCTGCATGCTAACGTGCTCTTGGGCAAGATACTGGACTTAAAGTTGCTTCCCATGCATTCATGTTCATCAGAGGGCAAATGCTAAAAAAAAATGCTTGCCTTAAATGAGGCATGTTGTGTAAAGTGCTCCAAGAGGACAATTAGAATGGAAAAGTAAATACAGTAAGAACCAGCCCGATTACCAAACGATTAATAATAAAATGATTTGGCTCTCCGACCCAGCTACAGTGCAGATGTACCCTGGGATGCAAGCAAGCATTATCATTTGAACCACATGAAAAGTAACAAGTGATCTTTAGAAGCTACTCGTCTTGATTTCTTAGTGAATATTTGACTACTGTAAATAAAATCTGGATCTGAAAAAAAAACACAGCGAGAGCTTTGTTGGACCATGTGAAAGAGATGGAAGTTACAGTCAAAGGAAGAACTGATAATATTCCCACCTGATTGGTTACTGAGTTAAAGCCAATCCGTGCCAATCATGGAGCAGAATCTTCTAATGTAAATCTTTGGTAAAAAAATAAATAAATAAGAAAATGCAGAGTTTTTGTAGATTAACGTTTGAGTATTGAGGATGAACTAAGGCTACACTATCTGCAAAAGTTAGCAGTCAGTGTAGAAACAGAACAGCTGATGCTTTAAGATAAGATTTTTACAGGGTGCAATAAAGGTGCTACAACAGTTACACAAACAAAGAGTTCAGTCCCTTAGTAACCAGCTGTGATGCTCTGATACTGTCACTTCTATTGCAAATAATAGAGTCACGACGATAACCACGACTCCACATTATGACCATATGTTAATCATTAGAGACCGTGCTGTGCATATGTCTCGAACCAGCCTTCATTTCTTTATATTTGCTAGGAAAAGCAAAATCCATGACTGCTAGTGTTCCACTGTGTGTTTTTCTATCCGAGCATTGACGCGTGTCTGTGATCATTGTCGTGTTGATTCATAGGTCAGAGTTAAGTGGCTTTACAAACAAAAAATATTCCTATGAAAATGGTCAGGTGTGAGGACTGGAATGAAAATGAGTGAAAAAGCAGCCAATGTCCCAAGAAACACTCCTCAAGGGGACTTTAAAAAAAGAAGAAAGTCTGGCTCCTTGGAAGCAAAATATAAAGAAAAGATGAGTGGCTCAAGACTTTTGCACAGCACTGTGTTAAAGCTTTCCTGTAATAACATGTTGTTAATTAATTAAAAATGATTGAAACAGATTCAGCGATTTATTTCTGATCTCCTCAATTATTAATAACGTGTATCTGCTGTTAACTCTGAACTTTACCATTACCTTTATCCTAGTATGGAGCACGCTTCAGCTGATCTCAGTGCCAGTACTTGTCTTCTTCTTTATATTCAGTTGGTATATCTCATAGTTTTAAGTTGCTTCAGTGTGAAAACCATTTCTGCTGCCTCTGCAAGCTGCTTTGCAACCCACTATGGTCATAATTTATATCCTTTTTCTGATTGCTCAAAATTGTCCCCACCACTAATTCAGTGCTAATTCTACTACTCTGCTCACAGTTGTAACCCGCATTTGAATCCTCTCTCCAGCACCTTTCAGAGCCGAGCAGCATTTCATCGAGTTTCAGTAATAATCTCTGCATCATCACATGATGTACAGAGGAAGCAGAGGGTTGGTTGCTTAGTTGGAGCCAGGGGAGGACACAGTGTGATGACATCAGGAAGCAAACACAGGTATCTCTGTCACTGTTTCCAAAAGTCTGTGTACCCTGGAGGGATTTTATTTGGGGTTTTTTTTGCAGGCGGTCAGCTTTCAATGACCTAAAAGGGAGCTTGCATCTGAAAGAAATGCTCAAACTTACAATAAAATCCCCAAGTATCTGTCGAGAGAGGCTTAGAAGGTCAAAAACTTATAAATATCTAAAACACACCTGCTCCAGACAGCAGCAAGTCTTCAGATCTGTCTGACACAGTGCAGAAATTAGGACTATTATTTTAACTAAACAATGATATTAATGAATGACTAAACATTGTAACTTACCAGCTACATGAAACAGGTTGTGTCATGTGTACGTGTAAGCTGATAGTTTTGGTTCACAGTGCACACTTTCCCTCCATTTCTCCACACCCGCTTCTTTTTAAAAAAACACTTGAGGACAAAAAAAGACGCACTTAAACATGACTACTCCCACCAGCCTGATGGAGACGAGCACCCTGAGGAATCTGACAACTCCATGACTCAAGAGCTACTGCCTCCTCCTCCTCCTGCTCCTGCTGCTCCCAGTCTGAACACACACACACAAACACACTCCTCCTCGGGGGAGGAGATTTCCTTGAGGATTATAAAGTGGGGGATTTGAGAAAATGGAGGGGAGGAGGAGTTATTGTCCTGTCCGGCGTCCTTGCTGTAATCTAGTGTTTGGTCTGGGAGTTTCTGCCTCTGCAGAGAGCCACTGAGGCTGCTGGGAAAGTAAATGAAGACAGAGCAAGCACGATCATGGGAGGGCGGGATTAAGCCATTCAGGTCATAAAATGTGACACTACCTGGATGATGTGGTTTGAAAACATGCCACTAAATTTTAGCTGAGAGGAAAAACTTCAGTGCCAAAATCCACAGTTCCTCTAGTGGCCACTTGAGGCCATCTTTAAAAAGGAGTCAATCCCTGTAGTATCTGAAGCTAAAATGCCCAACTGGACAGGAGCCAGTGATCATTCAAAAACGATCACTTCTGGCTCAATAAAATAAAACATGGTGGTCAAAAAGTCTAGAAATCAGTGGCTCATGTCAACCTCTCAAAAACATTCTTGAGTTTTAACCTCCAAAACTAACACATTTTTCTGTGAAAGGTTTTTCTGTTTCTCACACAACCCTTGTTTTTTCCCACTGCTGACTGTCTCCTTCAGTGTCCTTCCCAGGAACTGCTGCACAGACAGGAATGTTTGGCTCAGGTCCACGTCTGTTTTGAGAGATACCAGCAAATGTCAGACTGAGGGGGCAGAGGCTGAGTGACTGCCTCACCCTGAGATAACTCCTCCAGAGAGGGGGAGGAGACGCTGCCAACTCTGCAGCAGTTTAAAAACTGTGTGTGAAGGCACGTTACTGTTCAGGTGACAGTTTTGATACGCCAACTTTAAAACACCATAGGAACCACACAAAGGTCTGAGTCTGCTTAGCTATAGCCATACAGTGAGTATATGCTTTTATTCCAAGAGCCAATCTTTACTCCAATTCTTGCTGTTTTAGGCCAACGAGGCAAAACAGTAAAGATAGGTTTCAGGTGTTTATGGGAGCTTTTGATGAATGCACCATTAATTTAATTTGCTAGGTTGACCAATACTGATGTATGTGTCCAGTTAGTTTAACTTTAAACAATTTCACAGCTAATTCAGACCCAGACGATCTACTATTGTCCAACTTATGATTTAAAAAGTCAGAAAAGCAAAGCCAAGTCTGATCTTTATATTTGATTCACAACATGTGTTAGACTGCATTGCATTTAAAACTGGCAAAAGCACATGTGAGCCTTCAATTATAGCAGTGTTTGAACTAGAGATGGACCGATCCGATATTATGTATCGGTATCGGTCCGATACTGACCTAAATTACTGGATCGGATATCGGTGAGAAATAAAAAATGTAATCCGATCCATTAAATATTAAAAAAAAAAAACACCTCACAAAACTTGCGACACGGCGTAACTCGGCTCATAACCGTAGCACGTTGCAGCAGTATGCATCACGTGATAGAGCGGCTGTGTGTATTTGGAGCGTTGCTACCAAACCAGCATTTCCTCTCCGAGGAAGTTATCCCAGAGAGAAGTAAAGCAAGTGTGTAAGTTCATCTCTGAATGTTTGTAAAGCATTCCCATGTTAAGCTTAACAACCGATATATGGAGTGACTGCCTCTCCCTCTCCCTCACCTTCCTGCTGCTACTTCAATCGTGAAACTGCTTAATGATCAGCTGATCGGCTCCGTCTCTCTTCTTTGTTTTTGGTCCACTTTGCACCAGAAAGAGGAAACCAGCGGCTGAACAACAGCAGCACGTTTAAGCTTGATAAGCTGTTGTTAGAATTTATTTAATATTACTTTCTACACCAGGATCCTTTTCTCGTAGCTGACGGCTGGTAACTGTGCAGGGGCGGATCTAGCAAAGTTTAGCCAGGGGGCCGATAGGGCATGAACAGGGAAAAGAGGCACAAAGACATACTTTTCTTTCTTTTCTCATTTCAAATGTCTAGCTTTTAATAAATAATTATCTGAATCTTACACCCAAAGTTTTAATCTGATGTAAAATGTATAGAAGTCCATTACTGTATATAGTAACTGTTAAGTCTATATACCCTAGTAAGCTATAGTACTTTTTTCTTTGAGAAGGTACGATCTGTGAATTCTGCAATTCTGTTGAAGAAAGATATTGAATCTATTTAATTATTCTTGAAAAATAATTTATTTCTGTGCATTTTTTTTCTCACCCTGCATCAAATTAAAGTTGATTACATCGATTAAGCATCATGAGGTGGAGGGTGGGGGGTGGTTCCCTATTTTCTTTTGCTGGGAGTTTGCAACCCTATTAGTTAGGTTGCTTAATATTTCTGCTAAGTACTCTTTAAAATACCAGAATAGGGAGAATTAAGTTTATTAGATTGATCAGTGTTGGTGAACTATGAAATATTTTGGGTGCAGTGTATTTTTTACATACAGGTATAACAGAATAGCTTTAGTGTTATTGTTTATTTAAACTTGAGTATGAACTTATACAAAATGCAGCAAGATATTAAAAAACAGTTTTATTGATTAAAAACACACTATATCGGATTCATATCGGTATCGGCAGATATCCAAATTTATGATATCGGTATCGGTATCGGACATAAAAAAGTGGTATCGTGCCATCTCTAGTTTGAACCCACAAATACCAGACATGCATGGATGTTGTTTGGAGGTAAATCCGAGGTGCACATTAGGAAGATCAACACAGCCAGGCAGTTTTGGCAAATCCTAAAACCACAGTTGGAGATAACAAGTATCATGAAGGTGGTTATCAACTTTTTCTGTTAAGCCACGCTGTCTACGTCAGGCTCTGTGCACGCTCACATAACAACGGGGATTTCACGTGTCATGTGACTTTTTTTCTGCATAAATGATCCCTATGAGCACCACCTACTCCAATCAGAGACATTATTGTGTAATGATGATAAAATGGTGATAAAACTCTATAAAGAACATAAAAATACAACACTGTTGCAAAGGCAAGATTAATGCTCCAGAAAATCATGAGTCTTGGGATTTAGTGCAGAGAGTGGTAAAATAAACATTTGAATTCCAGTTAATTATTTTATGGGCGAGTGTGCTCTCAGTACTCTTGTTAATTAATTAGTTATAATAAAATTCACCTTTCTCAGAGATGTTATGAAAGGCGAAACTTAGAGATTGAAATCTTTTTTGTAGTAGGATGGAAACACGTTTACTTTTGCTGTAAAGATGGACGTTTTAACTATGGAGACTCTTGAGACTTGAATCAAGCCCCAAGTGGCCACTAGAGGAACTGCAGTTTCTTCTATTTTTGAAACCTCAGTTTCTGCTTTTTAGGACTGTTTCATAATAATCTTGTCCTCAGGGAATAAAAAGGCAGAAGATTTTTTTCACATGTTTTTCCCTGATGCATCATACCCAGAAGTGTCAGTATTTGCACCGGGAACCTTCTGAATAGCTTCTTTAAAAAGTTCAACTTTGTAACTGAGACAGCTCAGTACCCAATTTATTTTTGTTTTCCCAACAAAAAAACAAACAAACCTTTGTATTTGTAATTAATTAGCTGACCCACAGCAGGATACTGACATATGCAAGAAATGTTTGATTATTTATCACTCATATGACATCACCACTCCCTGTGTCACTCCATTCCTCCCTCACCCTTTCACATGCTGCTGATTCACCATCTCGCTGACAGTGGAACCCAAACAAGCGGGCGTCTGCGGGGCCGATCTCGCCCCGTTGAGCTGTGAACGCTGCCCACACAAAAGAAAGTGCCAGCGTCATCACAGCTGGGCTTATCGATGTGTCACTGCCCACCACGCGAAACAAAGAAATAGTTTTTTTTTTTTAAAAGAACAACAAAGAGGAGAGAAGAGGAATCGAATGCAGTGCCGAGAAAAGTGCAAAAACTTTGTTTAAATATGGGATCACCAAACATCTGGAACATCTTCAATTTTGACTAATTCAGAGTCACAGTCTCAAGTATCTTTACAAAAACCCCAGCAACCTAATTTTAGTCTTAACCTGATCAAATTTAGGCATTAGTAAATATGAAATCACCTCCTGCTGATCTCTCAAATCTCCAGAAAACAGCAGATCAGATAAACTTTATACTCTTTACTATGAGCTTTAACAATAAATATACAATTTAATTCTACTACTACATGCCCATGCTACAGCTTTATTTTTCTATTTGTTTTCATGCTGTTGTCAAACTGATATACTTAATAGCAGTGACAAAATGTGATTCAGTATCATAATTAGCCAGTTTTGTGATGGGTCCTGTGCAATGTTGAGGTTCTGCTGTTACTGCTTTTAGGTGATTGCCAGGCGCCGTGGCACATTAAGTTTTGTGGGTCTAAATGAGATCTTTTTGTTATGGCGTAAAGTTAAAATGTGGCTGCCAGCAGACCTGAACTTAACACTTTCATGTGAACACAATCATTGAGCTGATAATGATCTTCATGTGACCGCTGAGCCTGATTACCAATGTTAGGATAAGTGAAAACAGATAAAGGGAAGATAACCTGAATATGTCGAACAGGATCCAGTTATCAGTTATCCTAAAGCACACAGAATGCTGCTGCCAGGCTTTTAACATGTAGCAAAAGGAACAACCACACCACACCAGGCCTTGCAGCCTTCACTGGCTACCTGTTAGTTTGAGCTTGAGCCCGGATGCTGCTTGAGATCTTCTGGCGTGACTTTGGACTAGTCCCAAAGGCTCTTCTAGTCACTAAAGGTGATTGAGCCTTTGTGGCTAGAAGAGCCTTTAAACTGTTGGGAAATCTCTTCATTTGCAGGCTAAGAATTTGTTAGTTGTTCCTCGTACACAATTAAAGACTGGGCAGGACAGAGCTTTTCAGTGTGTGGAACCCGGGCTAGCACTACCATTAGCTACTACCATTTAGCTGACTTTCTGCACTCCTGTTTTGTTTAAACAGGATTTCTATTGTGCATTTTTCTTTAACGTTTATTATTATGATTATTATTATTATTATCATTATCATCATTATTATTATTATTATTATTATTATTATTAGTAGTAGTAGTAGTATTTTTAAAAACCTGTTTATTTTATTGTGTCTTACTGTCTCTGTACATTAGCTACTATGACACTTAATTTTTTCATTTATTTTACTCTTTTTTTGTACAGCGCTTTGTGGCTGTCTGTGAAAAACACTTAATCACTTTACTTAACATAGTAATTTTTTTTTATTTTATATACTTGCTACTATACTTGTGTATATGTGCCAGTTATTCCTTCTTTTTCCCCGTTGCATTGAATCTGAAATTGCTTTTAACTCCATTTTACTATTTTAAGTTTTCATGTTTGTTGCCTTTATTATTGCTCAGGACTTTGTTGCTTTTTTTAAAGTCTAATATGAATACAGATAAAAAAGCAAAGCAAAAGAGTCCAGGAGGCTGAAATGACAACAGCAAACTGCAGCGAACAAAGTCCACAAAGATGTTTGCAATATGTTTGTATCCAGGACACCGCTGTGATCCTGTGCTCACTAACATTACTTTATTCAGTCTCAAGAAACACAAAGCAATAATTCTGATTAATATAACTTTATACAACTTAATATATAAAATCAAAATGCTATTTATTAAAAAATGAATCATTAAGGAACATGTGCTTGTTATAAACTGAATGTATACCAATCAAGTAAATTTCATCTGACCAGTTTCCATTAAATGTAACATTTCACACTATATGTAATCAAATTACTTAAAGTCAGCACTTTGGGCATAAATATTGTTTTAGTGTAAAGTGAAGAAAAATGTTCTGAAACCTGAAGCTTTCCCCAGGAAATTAGCATTTAGATGCAGAGGAAACTGAAGTTGTTTTCAGAAGCTTCCATTAAACTCCAGCTGTTAAGCAGCAAACCAGTCTCCTAAAAATGATGTTTATGTACTATTTATTTCCAACAGCATCTAAGAAACAATCCCTGAAGATGCGCTTGATTTCATTCTCTTTTTATGGGTGTCTTTTTTTAGCATTTTGTATCATTGCAGCTTTTAAAATCTAAGAACTGTGTAACAGGCTCTCAAACCTGTGAACATTTTAAGCTAACGATAAGCCTTTAAAACATCACATCAGTTTAACTTTGAATTATATAAATGTCAGGGGATGGGGTTTTTGGAAAGTCCCTGTAAAATCAAAAATGTCCTTTTTCCTCTAAAATCCTGCCAACAAATGTGAACACAGGCTCAAAAAAAACAGCTTACTTATCTTTGTGGTAACAGAGCAACAGGTTTAAGACTCCACACACATTACTTGCCTCTTAAATCCACACCGAGCATATCCGCTAAAGCGGAGAATCAGTTACCCACACAGATATGGTTTACCTGCATTAATGCCATCCACCTTCTTTCCACCTCAATGCGAATCCACAGGAAATGAAGGAAAACAGAAAAAATCCCCCTCAAGCTGTTTGTTAGGCTTTGGTAAAATGTGCCTCAGCTTCTCAACCTTTATATATCATCTAGGCAGAGAAAAGCTGCCGTTATCTCAAAGTTATTCACCGCTTCCTGATTTAATCCCACTTGAGAGGAAACCAACTGATTGAATCAGAGGAGATGATGAAGTAAAAAAAGAAAAAAGACAGAAACAGAGAGAGAGGAAAAGAGGAAGTACCTGGGAGTGGAAATCTTCTCTTTATCTTCTAAAAACCACACATGTCCAGAGATTGGAAACCTACACACACACATAGGAGCGCCCACTCTTGTCTGAGTAGCCAAAGCCCCTGAAAACAATGGGCTCTGCTGATACGGCCTATCCCACTAAGCAGTGTCAACTCACCTAGGCAACATGGACTATACCACTCCTACTGCAAACAGGGGAGGACGCCTGCACTGAAGGAGCTCCCACGGCAATTCAATGGTGTCTCAGAGAGAGCTTTAAATGTCGTCTTGTTGTTCTGAGCCCGTCGTTTGCTCTCTAAACCTGCTCAGATTAAAGGTCTTCCCATCAGCAGCTTGTTGAAACACCACCAGTCCACCTTTCCCTCCTGTTGACTCAACCCACTCTGCAAAGCTGGGTCCACGCTGTGGCTTTGCAGGGAGTAATTGGATTCAAGCTCTAAGACTCTGTTGCCATTTGCAAGCAAAGAGACGAGCATGTTCTTCTGACAGGACAGGACATCATGACACATGTAATCAAAAAGGTTATCTGTACGGGTCCATAGCGCTGTGAGAATGTATTTGTATTCCTGATTTCTTAGAGGGGTTTTTTTTTCTTGCATATTTATACACTTACATGTTTTAAGTCATGAAACAAATCTTAATATTTGGCAAATGAGTTCATTTATTAGGAAAAAATCCTAAAAACCTGGGCCTGTGTAAAAAAGAAATTGCCCCCTAAAGCTAATAAAATGCAAATGTAACAAATATGCAAAAATTAAGGAATCAAGAAGGGGCAGATACTTTTACCCAAAACTGTAAATGAGTCCTCATTTTTATATCTACAGGCATATCGCATCTTTATTAAAGTTTAGATGCTCATCAAAAAATTAAGCAGCAACTGCCAGGGTGAAAACCTGCAGTTCCTCTGATGTCCACTAGAGGCTGTCCCCAAAGTGAGCCAGTCCCTATAGACTCCCATGTTAAAAAGTCCAAATTTACAGCAGAAATAAACATGTTTACAGCCTGATACAACAAGCATTCTTTGTCTTTATGGATATTTTCCACCTTCACACAAACTGTACAGGAGGTCATTTAAAAAAAAAAAAAAGCTTTAAGTTGGCATGACTGGTTTGATTGACAGCTGTGACAAGCAGTTGTCACTACTAAGACTTGCTGAGCTGGACCTCTGGACCTTGTCTGTGCTGATATATTTATGCTGATATGATCATTTATTATATTATTATTCTGCTTTGCTTCACTCTTCCTCTCGTGCTTAACATTTTTGATTGTTGTTAGGTCGAGTTTTTGATTTATAATTTCAGCATCTTGAGCATTAGTTCTTGTTGTGTTGGAGTTCATGTTACTGTTTGGAAGCCTGTTACGCTGATTCACTCTTCTAGTGTTGCTTTTGGATCCCTGGATTTTTCATTCAGACAATTTTCATTTCTGACATCATGTCTGCATTTTACTGTTAGCATTATTTACAGACTTTTCAAAAGTTAGATAAAAGAAATCTGATGAGCTGCTGACCTGCAGGTTAAACTGGTCACTTACCGTCTCCCAGTCAGGCTGCCTTGACAGAAGTTTGGGGGGGGGGGGCGTTTGGTGGTTCTCTCGGTGTAATTTACAAGTCGTTATCTGTGCTCTGGAATAACAGCACTGGCCGGAGCCCTGCTGCCTCCACAATACCAGCTTTTGTTTAAGCCTCAGGAGCAAACAAACAGCGAGAGGCCCGCGTAAGAGGCTGTCAGGCTGCAGCCGACCTTCCTCTCGATCCCACAAGCTCGTGTTTGTAGAAGAAACACTGCAGGGCTTTAGCATTTTCAGGGGACAACGTGTGCTTCTGAACCACATATTACTTGTGTCTGCATTTTCTTTCTGATATATACCGTCAGACTCCGGCACTGTGGTTTTGACCTCTGACCTCCTGCTGAACTCCTGCTGACCGGCTGGCTGCTGCTCAGCCCCAACAAGCTACACATGAGCCAAGAAAGCAGTCAAACATAGCAAAAACTGGTATCAAACCCCCCAAATCCTAAGAAAGTTCCTCTTTTGTTCCATAAAAATAAAAATATAAAGAAGTATCTGTCATTTTCGCTGTTGCGGTACCTTCGGACCACCAAGGTCAGGGTCTTGTGGGAGCTCTTCACCAGGCATATGGCCTCCTGCCGAGAGCCGCTAAGGGGAACCGCGTTCACACTCACCATCTCATCGCCGGCCTGAAGACGGACTGCTGCAGCCACGCTGCCATCCTCCACCTGGGCAACACGAGGGTAACACACATGGAAGTTACTGCATAACAGGCCACTCTGTGACCCAAACCTGTGTGTGGATACTGCTCCACAGAATCACAATATCACTAAATGCATCATTTGCTATACAAGAAAATCTCTTTTAGTTTTCACCATCATTACATTTGGCAAAGGTTGCAGTCGCTTGGGTGAAACTAGTCACACCTAAATATACCTCTTTGGTTGCTGGTAGGTTGCTTCAGTCAGCAGTAGCTTCCATGGAAGACGGTGACTTAGTTAAGTGGTAGTAAAATTGTGAAATTTATAAACCAAACTGGAAACTGTTTGTCTTCAAAGTAAAAGTTCCCCTCTTTTGTAATGTATTGGTTGCAACAGTAACATACTACCTTTACTCTGAAAGCGAATAATCTCTGTTTTTGGTATGTGTTAAACTTTTTCAATTTTCAAACTATGTAAACTCTGGGTGGCAGTGACAACCTGCTAGCAACCAAGCCAAACAACTCTCTATGTTACCAATTTCACTTGGCAACAGTCAGCAACTACTCAACAACCACTCAGCCAATACATGTTAGCTCAGTGGCCAATACACTGACCAGTCTCTACGCCTCAGCACTGAAATTTTCAGTATGTTATCTTCAGTATATTAGGGCTAAAAAATCCTCCACGAATACACCAATCAGAGCACCAACACAAAACCTGACACACAAAGCTGTCTAAACAGAGAGTGCGACAAACTGAACTCAAACTTTGTCTCAAAAGAACATCTTCATATTCAGGTATCAAATATCTGTGTATCTGACGACTGCTCCACCTTCCCTTTCTCCATTACAACTGGCAACGTCCATCTTTTACATACATCTATGGTTTGGTTGAACATTGCTGCACCTTTGGCACCATCCCCTGGATAAAGTTTACCATTGTAGTACAGACTTATTATTATTTCATAGGCAAGAATAGAAAGACACGCATGATTAAACCACCTGATACAACCAGCAAAAAAATCCCAGAAACACAAGGCATCACACCAAATTATATTTTCTTATTTTCTTTTATTTTTTAGGTGGATAGTTCACTCGGTAAACTGTTTCATTATCCAGGAGAACCTGTGTTGGCTGCAACCCGAGTGCTCTGATTAATATTAAAACCCTGAGCCACCTGTAATCTGAGGTACCCTGAGATGTACCTCTTCATGCAGCAGCAGACGGAAAAGGCTGCTGCTGCCCCGCTGATCAGCAGGCAGACAAAAGCTTCAACGCTCTCAGGAATATGACCCTAAATTTCCAAGTAATTTGAAGTTAAGTTACTCTGCAACCGCTGAGGGCACATTTCAACCTCAGGTGTAACATCTCACACTGCTTTCAGCGGCTCTAATTAAAGTCCAATGATTCAGGCACAGAGAGGGTTTAAATTCTGCACCAGACATCTAACTGAAATGAAACAGATCAAGGGGATTCCTGTTCATCAGTCCATCCTTCCCATTCCAAATCTCAAATATTACCCGTTACAGTGTAAGGAAACTGCAAAAAATGTGCTCTGGCACGAGAGTTTGACATATTCTCCAATGCGTTGAATATCTACAGCCAATATACAAAAGTATTTCTTAAAAATTAAGGGCCAGAGTTACTAAGTGTGGCAGACATGAGGTTTAAAAAACAAACTTTGACACCAAATAAACCAGAAATCATTTAGAAGATGCACTGAAGAATGTAAGCATTATTGACCATCAGAAAACACTCTTACTGTGAAAACACTCTTACTGTGTCACATGCATGTGTTTTCTGCATGCCCTGTGAGGCTTGCAGGTGTTTATTACTGTAAATACTGCAAACTATGAAATACTGAAGAGAAAATGGATGTTTCTGCTGAATAGGTTACTAATTATTTAAACAGAATAACAAAAAAAATCTTAAAAACCAACAAGTCTAAAAATCTGAAAATTCTTGGAAAACAGTTAGCATTTAGTCAAGTTTTACAGATGTACAAATTATGCATTCGAAACTGTTAATTAGATTATTTTCTTAATCATATCATAAATCATATTTTAAATGCAGCCACAATGGGTGAGGCTAAGGCTACGTTCACACTGCAGGCGAAAGCGCATCAAATCCGATTTTTTTGACCCTATGCGACCCATATCCGATCATGGTATGACAGTGTGAACGGCACAAATCCGATATTTTCAAATCCGATCTGGGTCACTTTCGTATGTGGTACTGAATCCGATACATATCCGATGTTTTAGAAAGCGACTGCTGTTTGAACGGTCATGTCGCATTAAATCCGTCTTTTACGTCACTGACACAAGACAGACGCCAATTATCAGCGCCGGAGAAGCGCCCGAGAAGACATCGCGAACGCTTCCTGGCCATCCAGTGTAGATGTCAGTGAAACTGTTGGGAAGACAACGTGAACATTTTATTTGTACTGTATAATCTGCAGATTCTGACAGAAATCTGCAACTATCCTTTGAAGCACCGCTCCTCTAAAACAGCAATAAGGATCATTATTAGGTTATTTACATTATTATGTAAATAACAAAATAACTTAAAGCAAAAATTGGGAAACGTAAAGTCCGAAGTCTTTATATTAAGGCTCATCAGTCAAACAATATTGTTTGCTCTGGGTCTAAACAGAGCGCGTTGTGTGTGACGTCTTCTTTTGCGCATGCGGGCCGCTTTGAGCGTTCACACTAGAGCGCGTTTGCTGTCGCGTTTTATGTGTAGTGTGAACAAGCAGACAAAAAAATCGGATTTGATAAAAAAATTGGAATTGAGCATTAAGACCTGCAGTGTGAACGTAGCCTAAAGGCAAACGCAACATACAGCTTAGCCATTCATTTCCTATTTAAGCACTGCACATTCATAAAATAAGAATAATTAGTTTTACTAGCTAGTATATTGGGAATGTATTGTTCAAACCAGACGTTTGAACATCTAGTTAAACATTTCAGACATTAATTAAAAAAACTTCAGATGTGTCTGACTCCCATCAACAGCTGTATTTTAAAAACTATAGTGATATGATATGTAACCGATCTACTACCAGTTGTGATGTTGCAGAGCTCTGTGTGTATGCACTGCTGAGAAAGGATATGGAGATGTGCTTGGGGGCAGAAACATAATTAAAAACCTGAAACACTTAAACCCAGTGTAACAATTATCTGTAGTGCCAGTCCTCCCAAATCTTTCTGGTAACACCATCGACCTTTGTTGTTTCATTTGAATAAACACTCCTAGCAATAACTATTGTAATCACGCACAAAAAAAGACATTTTAATGCATTCATTACAGTGCAATTTGCAATAAATTAACTTTATGTTGTGTTTTTATTATTCATTTAAATACTCTCCTCCCTAAAAATGTATCTGACAAATACATACACAATCAGTCCATGCCTTTCTGGCTCAAAATGGACACTACTTAGTTTAACTAAATCCTGACGGCAGTCCTTTAACACCAAGAGACGGGCAACTGAATCTGCCCTTCACAGGTAAATAAGGTTAATGAGTAAAAAAATGATTACATGTTCTTTTAAATCACTGTACAAAAAGCACAAAGTTCTGCATGTTACCTTTGTGATTATCAGGGGTTCTCTGTGTTCAGTGCCTCCCCTCAGTGTGAAGCCCCACGGAGCTCTGCCTTGGAGCAGCACCTCCACCAGCTCCCTGTCCTCCTCTTCCTCTACGTTCTTCTCCTTTACTGTACCTCTCCATTTGTCCACCTCTCTCCACCACTTCATCTTCCCTGCTGAGAGCTTCAGGTCATCTCTGTAGTCCACAGCATGCATGACGCCTCTGGTTCAGTGAGCTCCATCAACACCAGCTCACTCTAAGGAAAGACGGAGCATTTAAAGACAGGGGCACCACCAAGGGGGGCCGGGGGGGGCACGGGCCACCCCCACAAAGTTTGTTGGCTCCCTCTGGGCAAGAATGTCCTATGTTGGTAATAATTTTGATAAACGTGAGGATAAGTGAGAGGAAGACACTGTACAATGAGTTGAAACCTTAACTTGTTATTTATTTTTGCATAAACAATTTCTGTCATTCATATTGTGTCACGTTATATCTCCCTCACAATTTCCCGTCACCGCTCCCCTGTATTTTATTGGCCCCCATATGGCCACCCCAATGAAAACGTTCTGGAGGTGCTCCTGTTTACAGAGCCAAACGGCAATAATTAAATAGCTGTTAGCTGTCTGCTAGGCTACATCTAGCCACTGAATAGGATCGCTGGACTCTGTTTGTGTCTTTGTTGCATTTTTAATAAAGTTATTTGACAAATAATATGGATTTTATTTGTGAAGTTTGAGAATGTCTGAAACTGGTTAGCAGGTAAATGGGTCTATGTCTTATACCTGTACAGTTTATAGGCAGAGATGGGCAGTAACGCGTTACTTGTAACGCGTTACTGTAATCTGATTACTTTTTTAAAGTAACGAGTAATGTAAGGGATTACTATTGCAAAAACGGTAATTAGATTACTGTTACTTTCACGTAGGAACGCTGCGTTACTGCGTTACTAAAACCGTGATTTTTTGCGAGAACGTCTCATGACAGTGACGTGAGCGAGTGCGACGTTCATGACAACAGCTGTCTGCAGATCATAATATATCGAGTGCGCAACAGAGTGTAGCATGCAGCGTTTAAAGCGTGGAAGTATTGACCTTATTTTGAGTTTGATTCCATAAAAAGTGACAAAAACATTAGCGTCCGTTGTGCGTGGGAAGAAAACTTCTTTTTACAGCGAAAAAACCCCCTTAACTTCCAAGCAAGCGCCGAGTGCGCTACGACGTAATGTGAAACTCACAGAGAAACTCGCGGAGTCTTCAACTGACCGCTGCGGCACACCTGCACCAGGCTAAACCTCCGCCTACTCCCGTCCTACTTTACAGGTGAAAATAGAGCAACTAGCCTTTGACTTTATTTATTTTCTGCTGTGTTTTACTTGCATCTATTTGAAAGACTGAGTGTAAACACAAAAAAATATTTTATTTTATGTGCTGGAATGTGCAGAAAATAGGTTTAAATGTTAAACAAATTTCTTCCAGTCAGAGAATGTTGCATATAATTTAATTTTTGCTTGATGCATAAAGTTAAAAGATTAAAACTAATAAAACAAGTTTTAAAAGGAGACATTTCCATTTGATTACATTTTGTATGATGGATTATGCAGAAAAAGTAGAATTGGGCTGAAAGATCTATCGCTTTATCACCTATTCAGGTTGTAAATCGTGTTTTTAAAAAGTAACTAAGTAACTAATTACTTTTGAAAATAAGTAATCAGTAAAGTAACGGGATTACTTTTTGGGGGAAGCAATCAGTAATTAGTAACTGATTACTTTTTTCAAGTAACTTGACCAACACTGTTTATAGGTGCAATCTGCTAACCAAGCTAGCATTAGCTGATAATTTAGCCCATCACCCACTCGTTGAGGTTTGGTGACTTTTGGCTCCAACATGGCAGTAAGTAAACATTAACATTATAATTACCATCTTACCATCTTTTATGTACAGTCTATAGTGTTATGATAAGGTCATAAAATTGTAATGGCTAATGTTTTACACTGAAAACCTTTTAAAGTGAGTGAATGTGATGTATTACTGGGGGGAAGTGTTAATACCATTAAAGCATCTAGTTTAAAAAAAAAGAAAAAAAAGGGCTGTTTTCATCCAGCGATTTCCAAACAGTTTGAAAACCCCGGTCAGTGATGGTTTTTAAACCTTTAACACTAAAGTGTATTAGAAATGTTTACCCAGAGCCTAAATCAGTGATAAAACAAGCTGTTCCAACCACACAACCGTACCAAAGCTTGTTGTGGTCAGTTTGCCACACCCCCATAGAATATGATACAACGTTAAACTGACAGGCAGCACCTTCAGTGTTACAAATGCTGACATACATGTCACATAAACTGCCCCAATCAGCCTTATGTCTTTTATGTTTTTAAATATGTTTTAGATATACAAAATATCGCATATTTTACCACTATATAAATGTGAAAACACCACTAACCATATTACGGCAGATAAAAATCAATTATGATTGTATTAGAAATTAAAATGAGCTAAAATCGAAGAAAGTTGAAAATGTAACCCTTATTTTATGATTTATATAATTTCGACACCTTTGACTTACTGTAAACGAACCTTCTCTCCACAGCCTCCAGCAGGTGATGGTCTCGCTCTGCTTTCTCCGGTCTTTTCTTTTAACCTGAAGAAACTCGAACCGCTGCTCGTCCTGAACGGCTTTTCAGAAAACTTCAACCCTCCTCAGAGACTCTCAATCGTTTCTCCCTCGGTCTTCTTACACCTGTCTTATGATGTCACTACGCCCCCTAGCGGCGGCGTCTCACCGTTTGATGCCTTCACTTGCTCCTATAAACTTCATTCTCCAATGAACCTTTCATTTACTGACATTTGTCATCCCCTATGTAGCAGGTGTATCAGAGAAACTCAGGAGAGTTTTCTCCAAACACAACATCCCAGTGTACTTCAGACCCAGCAACACACTCAGACAGAAACTGGTTCACGCGAAAGACAAAACTCCTAAACACAGACTTAACAATGTGGTGTATGCTGTACAGTGCAGCGAGGAATGCCCAGACCTCTACATCGGAGAGACCAAACAGCCACTTCACAAGCGCATAGAAGAGCCACCTCCACGGGACAAGACTCAGTAGTTCATCTGCATCTAAAGGACAAAGGTCACTCTTTCGAGGATGCCAACATTCACATTTTGGACAGAGAGGACAGATGGTTTGAAAGAGGAGTGAAAGAAGCCATTTACGTCCACTGTGAGCGACCATCTTTGAACAGAGGCGGTGGTTTACGACACCAACTGTCTGCCATCTATAATCCAGTTTTGAGTTCCCTTCCCAGACGCCTTAACGCCCACTCACACCCTGGGCCATCTGACCTCAGGAAATCACATGATAGGGTGTTGCCAGGTTTCACAATGAGCTCACCTGAAACCCTGGCTGATTGGGACCCACACCCACTTTCACACCTTGGCTCATGTGATTAGGTAGAGGATCATCCGGGGGTCCTTTGTCCCTCTTTGGGGGGAAACTCCCACTGGGCTTAAATCTGGGACTCTCCACCATTGACCCTAGAACTGAAGAAGCTTCTTGGATGAGAGGTGAAACGTCTTCAAGCAACTCAAAGAAGTCCAGACGCTTTTCTTTCCAAGCTCCTTAGACTACGATGACCTGGATGACTGAGAAACTTCACAGACTTAAATCTACATCTTTCCTTTTCTGTTCTTAAACCTTAGTCATGAAGTAAATATTTTAGTGATTACTCTCTTATTAGCTCCATCCTTCCTTTCGATCAGCCAGGTACAACAGCTCATTGAGGGTTTTAACTGCAGACAAACTGCATATTTAGGTTTGTGACTACTTGTTTTAAAAAGCTGATTCCATAATTTTATTCTTATGATTTTGGAAAAAAAATATCTGTGATTAATAACAATACTCTACATTATTCAAGATACTCTATTTTATTATACTCTTTCAAGGTTATCTTCCATTTTGGATATAATTTACAATAAAGGTGACAAATGAACCCACATTTACAGACCAAGTGTGGCAGAAAGAAAAGCTCAGCGTGTCTCTCTTCATCAGCAACACTACGCAAAAACTAGCAGTTAGAGTTTCACACATTTCTGGTCCTCAAATGCAGCAACACAGCCTGATGTTTAGACCTCAAAGTGGGAAACTCAGAGCTGGAAGTTAGCACCCTTTTTGCAGGGGGAAAAAACCCATCTTTGTTTGTTAAATGCACCTGCCACCTGCATATGCAATTTTAACAAGAGACTAAATAAGTGTGATGAGTTTACTTCAGTTCACTGCACAGTCACCCACGTGGATATGTGTCACCCGTGGACGCTCTGTTCCAACAGCGGGACAAAGACGTTTGGGTCAGAAACCCCCGTGAAGCACAACAACAGTCAGGACATCTGCACGCGGCTTCAAATTGAGCTGAAACCTCCCTGCTAAGTCACGCTTTCTGTTCTCACACTTGAATTTTGGCTGACAGAGCCAAAGTTTCCTGATTATTTACACACTATTGGACCAGTCAGTGACTTTCTCCCGATTTGTCCTCCATGGAAGGAGGCTGAAAGTTATTCTGTTTATATAAACTGTTTGAATGCTTGTTAAGGCTAAACATGGGCAAAGTTAAAAAAAAAAACAACCCACGAGGTCAGGGGATGTACAAGTCCTCGCTCTGAGCCAAAACCCAGAATTCAATCTGCTTGAGTTTTTTCTACACTGGCTCTGTGTGATGTCATAGAGGGGGGAGATATCCCTAATATTGTCAGCTCAGGCACAATAAACTCAGGGGTAGGAGTCAAAACTGCTTGTTTCAGACCGAGGAGAGTTCGAGCTACTCTAAAAGAGCCCAATAATGAAAGGACATAGAGCTGGCAATAAGCACAACAGATTTTCCACCACCGTCATTCACATCATAAATTCCACCTCTTACTGTTCATCTGCAAAACTGAAAAAAGTATTACAACCAAACTTTCATCGAGCAGTTTTCAGATCAAAGCTCTAAAAAACAACAACGCTCACCGTCTGATTAGCAGCTAAAAACACAGAAATCTCCCCGAGGAGGTGGTGGAGACTAAAAATTAGGAGGTGTGAGACTTTTTTACATTAAGGTCTACAGTGAGATAACAACCCAGTTTTGCTTTAAATTTTTACAGTATTTTTTTAAACTCACAGTATATATCTGACACAAGAACAGGAGAACAGAGTCTTCAGAAAGTCGCTGAACAGCATAAATGCATGTAAATGATGGAGTCACAAAGACAAGATGCTTCACAGCAGAGGAAACCGCTCAGTCAGATCTTCCATTTGGCGAGAGGTCGTTCAGAAAATTGTATTTGATTTTATCAAATGCTCCATATGACCAGTCATATTCAGAAGCATGACTGTGGTCTTTATGGTAATGTATAGGCAGCTTGTTAATTTTTGAATCAAAATGTTTGTAAGAGCATGCTATATAATAACCTGTGGTGTTTTCTTGTTGAATAAAAGCATCCCAGTAAAGTATTTCACACGTCAGGTCCTTAATGAGATTGAGTTTGACATACTGCAGGAGTTCTGTTATAGGTTTAGTTTTCAGATTTTACATAATAAAGTACTTTGACACTGCAGTCATTACAAACTGTCACACAATGAAGCTGATTCATTTTTTATGGATCCTTTTATGGATCTTCCTGAACTTAACACACCTTTAAATTTCTTATTTTTCCTGACCAACAGTGTTGGTTCACATCACTGCAACGATGTAGTGGTATACAGTACTGTGCAAAAGTGCAAAAACCCTCATTTCTTTCTGCTTTACCTCCAGTTAGACAGACTTTGTTGTAATTCTTTTAAGTGCTCTTGAGCAACAGTTCTCCAGACTTTCTGAAGGTCTTTCAAAGTGTTTCTTTTGATACTGGCTCCTTTTTCACTCATTTTCAGTTCACTCCTTCTACCTGGACATTTTGAGAGGATGACAACAAAGAATTGATTTAAACTAATCTTTTGGTAGTTTAGGAATCACCTTGTTGGTATAAAAATGCCATTTAATTCTGTCAACCTGTGTTATTGTTAGCATTTTTCATAGATTCAAGTTTTTCTAACAGGCTGCTTATAATAAACTACTGTTAGCAGAAAACTTAACATATCTCAGGATGGTGTGCAGCGTATCTCTAAAAAGTTGAGGAAACTGGACAAGGGGAGGACAAAAGCAGAAGTATCAAGCCTAGCAATGTATATTCATGTCAAGTAAAAGGAACATAATCCAGCAAAGACCTGACACAGATCCCAAACAGATCCTAGATTCCAACGAAAGGCAGAAATATCCAAAGAAGAGCTTTGAATCTCGTTCAGGAAGCATGAAGAACTATTCCTGAAGACTACTTTCCTATTCCTGAAGAAATGATATATTTCCCTTTTACCATATAAGGAAATGAGTTTCACAAGACTTTTGCACAGTACACTGGGACTTCTCTAAGCTAATTCTGCTGATAAAAAATAAATACTGAAGTCACAAAGCTCAGCGAAGAGAACATGGCAAAGAAATTATGTACCAAAATGTGACAGTACTTTATGAGGCAGTGATTACATTCAACGTTTAGACTCAGAATAAAGAGACTATATTCATTTATGACAAATCTTCGCCCCAAATTACCCCACAATAGCTTTTTCTCCTGCCTCCAGTTAACACGTGAGTAAGTCTCTGCACACAATCCACCACGACAAAAATACAACAGCAGTATAAAATTCCAACATTGAATAACACACCTGCAACAACGTCCTCAAAAAAAAGAAAAGGGAAAAAAAGAGCAACTCTTTTCCTCTCAAATGAGCGCTGGAACAGGGAGAGGGACAAAGTGTCAGATCAGAGTCATTCAGTTCATGTTTTTCAAAATAAAGGCGCACGTGGAAGATGCCCTGCAGGGTTTGCTCTGGTCAAGGCTCATGTCAGGACACGATTTCATAAAATAGGACGGGAAGCAGCAGGGGTCCATCTACTGAGTCTGAAAGTCGTGTTTTGTGTGAAAGTTGAGTTAGGATGGCATAAAAATTCCAGACATTTTCACATATGATTGTCTGATACTACTGTGTTTAGACCCCCATAGTGATTCCACCAAAGTACAAAGTGCTGATTAAGTTAAAAATGCATTTTTATGTGCATACAGAACATTTAACAAACACTGGAGATATGAAGGTAACATTAACAATAATACAGATTTCTGATTGTGCACAATACTGTAACTGAAAAGTAACAGCTGGATAAGCCATGTTTTTCTTCAAAGGCGGCCTATTCTGCTTTTTCTTATTTCCTGCTATATTTAGCCCATTTCAATGGTGAATGTTCATATTAAACATGGCCAAGTTTGAATTAATGCAGTTAGTATGTATGTAATCATAGAGCCAAACTCTCTGGCTTCAGCTAGTTAAACTACTTACAAATCCAAGCTCTGCAAAGCACTCTGTAAATAACAATTAAACATGATGAAATTAGTTTTAACCTACAAAACTAATTTCAGCAAAGACGCCTTCATCGGGGAGTTACACAGGGGTCCTTCATCTGCTCAACCATCTTTTAAATAAAACTTTTATGGTCCAAAGTTTGACTTTGAGTTTGTGACTGCTGTTAAATTTCAGCTTCACATTTACCATGAAAATGAATCAGGATCTTTAATTTGGGACAGATTCATTAAAAAATGACTCATTTTTATCATCTTCAAATTGCATAATAAATTAATGGCCCAACGTTTGGACATATAAAATGACTGTTGTGAAATTTCATCTTTATATGGCAAATACTTACTTTTAGATATTTACTTTTTTTTTAAAGTCCTGTTTAACCTTTTTTTTTTCATTCAAATTCCATGTTGAATCGAGCAAATATGACACGTTGTACCCTAAAAACAAAAAAATATCAGCAGCTAGTCCAGATCAAAATTTGAATACATCAAAAATTCTGGTGCTTCCAGATGGTATTCTAATTTTTAAAAACAAGAATTTTCTTCATTTTTGTGACTAACGATTTAATGTTAAAGAATATTTTACGTTTTACTTTTCATTATTGTAAAATATAACTATATATCATTCAAAAATTGTCACTAGTTTTCTTTTGCAATGTAAAGTTTTTTTAATAGCGTGCACTCAAATATTTTTTTGCATTTTAGCCAGCCAATACTCAGACATTTTTTAATGACTCTGTCCCAATTTACCTGAATTATTTTGATGGTAAGAAATACCAGTGAATATTTTAGGCTTTTATTGTTAATATTTTGAGATATTCATGTTCAAACATTGCCTTACACTTTAATGTGCGAAAAGGCCTGAAAGTGGGTAAACACACCATTAAAAAAAAGACGTATGTGTGTAAGACTGCATCTTCTGGTATTTTCTGAAAAAGTGAATATATTAACAGTGATTATCTCAAAAGCCTTAAAGATTAAACTAAAAACAATAACTTATATTCAATAAGTCTTGTATAACAATATAGTCAATGACTATTTGTAAAGGTTGTGTAAAAACTGTTATGGTTTAAACTTTACTATTTGATTAGCACTCCTCATGGAGCAGTTTAAAGAGAAAAACAGCTCTACAAAGCTAACAGCAGACACACACGCACGCAGTTAGAGAACATAGTGCAGCATTTAGCAGCTAAAAATACAGACATTTTCCCAGAGGAGACCAAAAACTGTGCTAAAGAGTCACTTGTAATACTATACTTTTACTAACTTTTACTCTTGTATTCAGTTTTGAATCCTGTCTAAATGCGTTATATATATGAGATATGAGATATACTTAGCATTTAATATATTTAGATTTTTGTCTAAATGCTCTTTTTGCACATTTGAAATTGTCTTTCTGTTGAAATACATTTTTAAAATTTTTTTGTTTTTGTTGCGTGTTTGCGTCCTGTTTGGTCAATTTTTGTTTGGATTAGAACACAAAGACCAAAACTGAATAACTGAAATGACTTATTTCATAGTTTTGGATGTTTTTTAACATCTTCGGAACCTGTTTATTGGCTGCTTTTCTTAAACTACTAAATCATACTGAAAAAAAAAGTGCAATATTTGAAATCTTTGCATCATTTCTGTTAGACATTTCATCCTCAAGGATGCCTGATATCCTCAAGAGCAGCCACAGTGGTCAACCACCATGGAGGAGATCTTTCCATAGATGATCTGCTCTTTGCGGTTGAAGTAGAGCATGTTAATGGGCGACATCTTGGTGGGCGTGCAGCAGGGCCCAGCTGTACCCCGTGGGTTAGCCTTGTTCACCAGGTGTGCATGTGGGTACTGCTGCAGGTGCAGGAACTCACACTCCCCCGAGCAGTAGTTTGCTCGGTAGCGTTTGGGCGCGATAATCCAGTCCCAACCGAACTCCTCAAAGTCAACGGTGAGTGGGTATCTACAGCAGCGTGTCTCCACAGACTCTTCATCACAGTTGAGGCCCGAGTCACGACGGGATCTCTTGAGGTTGTCGAGGATCTTGACCTCGATGAAGGGTTGCTAGGAAGGAGTTGTAAATGGAAAATTAAACAGTAATGCATAAGACAGGCTGGAAGGTTTATAGTTTATAGTGCCTATACCTGACCACATAGTTTTTGGTGCCTCACTTTATTAAGTAATAATTTTGTTTCATTATAAAAATGATCATAGGTACTGAGTTCACTTGAAATTTAGCCAATAATTAACCATTGCTTAAGTGTAATGCATAAAAATAGCTGCTACAACAAACCAATACTTATAGAGTCATAGAGGAAATAGACTCACCAGTCCTTCCTCTCCAGGCTCTGCTGAAGTAACGGCCAGATCTTCTCCTTTGGAGTCATAGGCGTTGATTTCTATGCCGTAGTGGGTTTCTGGTTGACGAAGCCAAGCCTGCAGCAGAGACTTGATGTCGATGCTCTGCCAGGAGCCAGCACCAGCGTCGGTGTCAATCTTCAGGGAGCGAACCCGGACGCGGGTGTTGTTTCCCTCCTTGCCAGGTTTGAGGCGGGAGACCTGCAGGAAGACGGTGGTAACCACGTCGGCAGGCCGCAGGTGAACCCACAGCTGAGCGCTCAGGATGTTTTTGGGCTGAATCTTTGGACTGAGACTGAACAGACAACAGGACAATTCGTCCTGGGCGATTGGATTGTCTGGAAGAAGTGAGTCATATAAAAAAACAAAAACAAAAACATTATGCTGTTGCATTAAAAACATTTTCACATAAACTTTTGGTTGTCATGCATGCAGACATTCACGAAAGGATATTATTATAATTATTAAAAATATTTATTAAAACTGGAAATTCTGTTTTTGCTGTGCCACTACAATATTTTTAGTGCCCCCCCCATGTGGCCACCCCTATGAAAAAATTCTGGAGGTGCCCCTGATCATTTGAACGACGTTATTCCAGTTAGTGCTGTCAGTCAGTTGTCTGTTTTGTCTCCTTTTTGGAAAATTAAATTAACAAATTTGGAGAAATTCTGTCGCTAGACTTTAATGGTGATTTAAGATATGAGTGGTATTAGCACGATAACTCCTTAAATGTTTCATTTGTCCTTCAATAATGGTATTTTGCATCACCATAACTTCTAAATTCATCAACTACTTAATCTAAGATTAAAATTCTCCAGATTAAAACGACAGAAATCTGGTGCTAACCACCCCAATTGAGCATGTGAAGGCTGGGAGGCTCCCTCAAACGCTCAACACCAGTAATACCAAATACAAATCCTCATTAAAGATAACTGTTGGTCACCTGCCATTAAGATTTCATGGCTAATGTAAATATAAACATCGTATCATATAAACATTTACGGCCTTAAAGTCGTAACTCAGGTCTGTTTGGTCGTTTGCGCCTCAGCAGTATCCTATTTTACTGCGCCTCTTTACGCACAGGATTTACGCACAAAAAAGTGCAAAACAATTTATTTATGTATTCATGTATTTAATATTTTTTTTATTTTAGGTATAAACCCCTTAGTGGTTTGTTTAGTTACGCGTTGTTGCCATTGTGATGATGGTCTCCGTGGTTGCGTGGTCCTCGTCCTCCACCCGCGGATCATACTGGTCCAGCAGCTGTGTCAGAGGAGGCGCTTTGGGGATCAGCTGGCGGATCATATCGCGGCTGATGTTGGGCGCCTGCTCCAGCCGCAGGATGCTGAGGATTTGCGACTTGATGCTGTGGAGCCTCATCTGCTTGCTGTGCTCCCGGAAGTCGCAGGCCGAACACTGCTCTCCGCTCTCCCCCAGCAGCTTGGAGGTCTGGTTCATCTCCATGGCAAAACCCGATGAGGAAAAGAAGATAACGGAGACGCTCAGGCAGAGCGAGAGGAGCATGCTGGAGAGAAGAAGTGAGCGCAGTGACGCCGTCTGATGTGAGCCTGTCCCCCCAGGACTTTATGATTGGCTGCATTTTTTTTTTTTTTTTTTTTTTTTTTTTTTTTTTTAGAAGTGACATTTAAAGAGGTAGGAGAACTTTTCAGATGTGAAATAATCAAATACGTTTGATTGAAGTGTGTTTATAACAAGGTTTAAAAAGGCAAAGCGGGACAAATGAAACAATGCCACACTACAGTGTGATACAGCCTAAACACAGAGATATAAACATCTCTAAACGTCTCAGTCATGCACACGGGTAAGTCAGCTAGCTGGATCTCTTAGAATAAGCTTTTTCTTTCTTTTCTTTTCTTAGTTTTTGGTAACATCAACACAGAGGGAGTTTTAAAAGGTGAATTGACAGCTGCGCATTGCATTTTCCTCTCCAAACCCTCTTGTTTGTATTTTATTTTGTTTTGCCACCAGAGAGCGCCGCTGACTCTGTGCCCACATTCTGAGCTGCACAAACTCCCACTCTGCAGGACTCTGAAGGCACCGTCACCTGCGCATGACCCACATTTACATTTTACTCGAAGTTGTTGCTTCCTGTTTGCTGGGGCTTAAAAATCACTCTCAGCTGTAAGTGTTAACTGGAAAGCTAAATCTACAGTTTAATTTGCGCTTGTTGTTTATTAGATGACACATGCAGAATGATATAACACTATGTTGTTGTTTTTATTTTAAAGAGAATCTATCCTGCTCATTTCTAGCTACACGTTTCTATTCTTGGACTCTCCTATAGTAGCTTTGCATGAATCACAGTTCAAAATAATCATTCTTTTTCTTGCATTGGGCCCCAGTGTTGCCCCTCAGTTCATCCTCTGTGTGAAACCAGCTTTGTAGCTCCTCTCCCTTTAAGCCTGCAGGGTCTGGCCCATTAGTTTCTCTTTATGTTTTTGGCCTGCAGCTGACTTTCTTCTGATTGGCTGCCCCTCACAAACAGAAGGTTTCACACAGAGCCAGAGCCAGTGCACTCACATCCTAATCCTGTTTTGTCAGGTAGCTCCTGCATCTGCATCGAAGCCAAGTGTCCTGTAACGTCATTGCCATTGATGCACTGGCAGTGGCAGCATCAGCCACCCAGAAAATAACAGTCCCTTTTAAAAAGGTGTTAAAAGGTCATGATTTAGGATGAAACACACCAATTCACCAAAGTAACAAGCTGGCAGTGACAGATCCAGATCTAAATGCTCAGTTTCATACTGTTTTTTTCTACTCTCCGCTCTGTATGATGTCATAGGTATTCCTAATATGGTCATCTCAGGCACAGAAGCTCCATCTGCTGCTCACACACTCTGCTAAGAAAGTTGGTTTCAAGGACGAGGAGCTGAAACAGCGTGTTTCAAACAGAGGATGGCCCGAAGAGCTGAACCAAGGCCCAGCGTAAGATAAAGAAGGATTATTCTGAATTCATTCACCAACTGATTCATGCAAAGCTACTATGAGTCCAAGAATAAAAGCATGGCGCTGGTAATGAGCAGAATAGGTGCACTTTAAGGGCTTTCAGGGGGTAAACAGTTTGTTTTGGATGGTGTCCAGCGATTCGCTCCTCCCACAAACCAGCAGCAAGTGGAAACTGGTTCAGCAGCCTGGTTATCAGCAGCTCTGGAGGTTGGAGAGGAACTGCAGCACAGGAGAGAGGGTAACTTGAAAAAAATAATTAAATTTTCACATTTTGTAATATCACTGTGTGTTGTAGAAGGCTCTTATTTTGATTTGCCACCCATGTGTGTATTTTTAATGCCTTCAAATGCCTTATTTAGTCCAGAGTCTGACAGAAACTTTATATGTGACTGTGTATGAAATTTCTCCCATTTTAAAAAGGCTTGTTTCCTCCAGTGTTTCGTAGAGCCCGGTGTCTCTGGTGTTGCTGTTGTCGGATAAACAGAGGTCGGAAGGTGATGATATCTTTCTCCAGAAAGGATAAACACCTCTTGTTGGGTCAAACACCACCTGGAAGTGTTTAGAACCAACATGTCTTTGTTCTGCTGATTGTTTCTGCAGACATGAAGGTCACCAGTAGAAACTTGTGCTGCTGAAGATTCAACAGCTACGTCAGCGTCTCTGTGAAATGGGATGTAACAGGTCAAGATGCTGGTTTGGAGCCCGTTCTGACAAACCGGTTGAGGGCGTCACCGACGAGGCTGAGGGGTTTCTGAAGGATACAAGCGACTCTGAAGGTGTTGCAGGCTCAGCTGACGGCAGCTTCCGGGATCCCTCTCCAGCCAGCAGAGCTCTGTTGGACTTTGCTCAGAGGATGTCGGAGGACATTGTCGCCCAGGCTCTGCATCTCTGCTGGGAGGCGGCGATCCGATACAACGAGCTGCCTTTCATTGACAGCGACGCAGATTATGTTAATGAACCACAACATTTCTTTACTTGAAATCTGCCTGAACATCCACCCAGACTGCATGAAACAGGTGAAGTTCAGATCTTAGTTTCTGTCCACAGCAAAAATCTGAGGTGTGGATTGGAAATTTTTTTATGCTGTTTATTTGTTCATAACTTTTCTGTTTTCCTTTTTTTCTTTTAAATTTTGTAGAATTCAGTTTGTGGGATAACAGCAGAGCAATTTTTTCTTTCTTTCATTTTTAATTAGACCTTTTTTCACCTTATTCCAACATCAGGTGAACTAAATCTTTTTACTTTGACACTAAACTCACCTTGAGACATCCTTATGCTGGCTCCTGTTATATCTCTTACATGTGTTTTGACAACAAACAGCAGCTTCGATGTCAAGATTCAGAAACACGGTGGCACAGGGGAAACCAGGAACAAAAAACAGGTCATGTGAAATCAGAGGATTCAACAGGAAATAAATACAGGATTTTAAAAATTAGCTAACAATAGGCATGATTTCAGACTCTGCAGTGCATGAATACACTGAAAACTTAAATTCACTAACACCACTTAAGTAATTTATAAAACCGCCTGTTATAAAAACAGGAAACACAATTGTTTTTTAAAAATCCCTCAAATTATATTGTTTAAAACTTAAAATTTGTTAAACCAAATTCACATTTTAATACTATTATATTTTTCTGTTCGGGAATGCATTTAAATAACTGTAATTTGACATTTAATAATTAAAAAGAAAAATCGATAATGTGCTTTACTACTGTTTTTTACTTTTTTGTAAAACAAAATTGTATTTAGAGAATTTAGAGAAACCCTTTTATCGATTCTCCTCGATCTCATATTCAGTATTGTGCAAAAGTCCTGAGCCATCCTCCAGTTCTTTATATTTTGCTTTAGAACTTTAGAAATGAGCAATAGTTGAGCAGACTGGATTTGAATTATCTGGACCCTTTAAATAAACACTGTAAATAAAGGCTGAGGTCACAGTGTGCTGGGACAGCCCCAGAGGCTGGGCTGGTATTAATGATGACTTGGAGGCCAGGATCAGGAGTATGTTGCTAGCTGTAATGTATAAAAGAGCTATCAGAGCTACATGTGCAGTCTGTATCTGCATGTTAGCATGCACACCGTCAGTAAAGCATCAAAGTTTTAAAAGTTGGTTTCTGCTCATTTCAGAAATCCGCCTCTTTCTTGTTTTCTTTCATGAGAACTGAAATTGTTGACCTTTGACCTACAAATATGTGCGTTCACCAGCTCAACCTTCTCAGAGTTTCTGTGGATGTGAAAGCCCAGTGAGAGCTGAGCGCAGGTTGACTTCATGTTTCATATCAGCAGCCTGGACTTTGAACATACACAGAGAGACACACGTCTGCACTTAGAGTGTGGATTTAAAGGAGGATGTGTTAAGTATTTCAGTATTTAATATGGTTAGTTTAATGTTTGAGTTGTACACATAAGTGCAAATAAGAGTACAAATAGTTACACTCTCTTTTCCACACGTGATTATCTCTGTTTACTTTGTCACACTCTGTCGCCTCACCTGCGTCAGTTTGGTGGGCGGAGCCAAACCAAATCCACAAGGTAACCTTAACTGACCCTGCAGCTCCACCCAGAGGTGGAGTGACAGACCTGATCGTTTGTGCCTGAGAGACCACATCCAGGGAAAAGTGAACTCTTGAACACATTCATGAAAAGATGCTTTTTAAAAATTTTTGAGTTTGCTTCACAGGCTTTTCTTTGTTGTTCTTTACTTACCCCAGGGAGCTTGTCATTTTCTTCCATGTGGCTTTTGAAGCTTTTTAGTTTTTATTTTATTTAACCTCCTAGGACCTGGCATCCACATATGCGGACATCACATTTTGGGATGTCTAGACCAAAATAATAAATTCTGCTCTACAAGGGCCTGATATCCACTTACAAGGACATCATACTGCCACTGTTCCATCTAAATTTAAACATATGTCCTCATATGTGAATCTAATTTTTCTCAGAAACAAAAAACAGGTAAAAAAAAACAAAATCTGGAAATTCATTGTTTTTACATTCAGCAGGTCCCAACATGCCCAAATATCAAAGAGAAATTAAAAATGCATGCCATGGAAGAGGTTAAATTTTATTTTATTTCATTTTAAATTTAGGTCACTAGAGCTAATTCCCACATAGCAAGCAGGTCTGGCCCGGATCTGGTATCAAGTCGGCACTGCTGGCTGACTTCTGGCATGATAAGATGTATGTCATCCAGATATGGGCCAGGCCTGGCATAGATGGCACTGTCTATGTGATGCATGCCATATCTGGCTCGATTGTGGTTTGGTTTATGTGGCCCAGGCTCATGGAAAACAGGTCTAGCCCGGATCTGGCATCAAGCTGGACCACCAGCATGTCTGCAACTGGCCTTGTGCTGGCCCATGTGTAGGCCACCTCTGGCAAACCAGGTCTGGGCCACCAAAGGGCCGTCATTCTTTGCAGTGTGTGGGCCATGTGTAACCACACTGTGTGGGCCAGATCCGGGCCATACCAATTTTGCTATGTGGGTTGATTGACTATTGTACATTTTATTCAATAAAGAAAAATCCAGCAACTTTTTAAAAATTGTAGTAGTTATTCGTTATTCTATTTATAACTTTGACTTGTTTTATATTTTATTGTACTCTATACAGCATCATTTTTATTCTATTTTTATTTAATGTAAATGTATTAATTTATTATACTAAATTATTTTATTTCTAAGTTTATTTTAATATATTATTATTATCATTATCATTATTATTATTATTATTATTATCATTATTATTATTATTATTATTATTGTATTGATTTTTTAAAAATTTTCTCTCAGTGTAAACTAATATTTTGCTTGTTTGTTTTATTTCACTTTTATATTTTTTTCTTTTAGTTTTTAAATTTTTTTGTTTTTGTTTTATAATATTGCATTTTATTAAGCTATTAAGATAATCTATGTTTTTAACCATTATTTTTGTTGACTGATTTGCTGTTTTGACTTGAATTTGCAAACTTTTGCAGACCTTTGGCATATGTAAAGTAACCCATCTACTAGGTTAATTTTATCATATATATAAGTATATAGGTTTTATTGACAGTTAAACAACCCACCAGTTGGCCTGAAGAAATATGACATTATCTTCATACTGAGCAGCGCCAGACGATTCATAAAAGAGATGTGGCATTGAAAAGAATCCTGAATGGAAATATGTTGGGGGAAGATTGTGGTAGAAGTGTAACTTTTGGGGAGAAAAAAGGTTTTAAGACTTAGTTAAATTAACGTCAGTTTAAATTATCCTTTAAAATAAATTTCAGAACTGCTTCTAGAAGGTATTTTGCCCTGCGCACCCTAAACTGAATGAAAGAAACAAGCAGGAAACATTTTGACTTCAAAATTAAATCCAATGCTAGAGCACCAAAAGCTTCAGTTCCTCTAATGGCCACATGGCAACATGAGTCAATTCCCATACACTCCTATGTTAAAATGTCCAACTTTACAGCAGAAATAAACATGTTTACAGTGTCTACGGATAGTTTCACCCTTCATAATAATTTAGCTCATACATTTGGATTTTGCTGAGGTTTAACATTAGGAGCAAAGCTGCTTTAAAAGACAGATGTTGAGGCGATTGTAGGTGGACCAGGTTTTGACTGTTGGTGGCTTTTTATGTAATTATCTGATTATCTGATCTTTACAAAGATCATTTTCAGCGAGAGGAATTCTGATAATCTACTGTATCCCACATAGCAAAATTGGTATGGATCAGATCTGGCCCACACAATGTGCTTACACATGGCCCACATACCGCAAAGAATGACGGGCCTTTGGTGGCCCAGATCTGGTTTGCCAGCGGTGGCCAACACATGGGCCAGCACAAGACCAGTTGTAGACACACTGCTGGCCCAGAACAGTTTCAGCTCTGGCCCCAGATGTCAGCCTAATGTGTACTTTAATCAAGCCATGTAATAACAACATGTGCATAATAGTGCAAAAGTAACATGACGAAACTCTGTTCAGACAGTGAATGGACTGATTCTTATATAGCACTTTTCACTATCCCAGATTACTGAAAAAAAGATCTTTTATGGTAGTCACCTCCATGGGGCTCATCTCTATGGTGATCATCTCCATGGCGATCATCCCCTCCATGGTGACCATCTCCGCTGTAGCGCTCCTCTTTTCCGTGGTCTCCTTCAGGCTTGTGGCCCCCACGAGACCCCTGGTCACCCGCCTGTGGGCCCAGGTTGTATCCTGAGGGGTGGTTGTCTGTGCAAACATCAGAAAATAATTTTTAAAAATTAAAAAATCAACTATGTCAACATATTTTTTTTCACAAAACAAGCCAGCAGATTTGATCTTTTTAAACGTTTAATGCATTCACCTGGAAAGGCGAGGCTTTTAATTTGTGCCCCACTGCACAGGATCAGGAAATGGGGGATAAGCTGCGTGTCTTACCTGTACTGGAGCTGAACATGCTTGTCAGTGTCAGACTTTGTGACGGATGATCCGCTTATTATGGTGCTAAATGAAAGAAAGCAGGGCGGGGACCCGTTCACTTCTCAGTTAAACCAGTTTGGCTGAATAGCTGTGTAATTACAGTGTCAATCTTTGTATTAACCAAAAAGAGATTTTGTTTACAGTTTTTTCATCTAAGTTTGAAAAAGAACTTTTCAATCGTATGATCGTTCATGTTGTAGTTATTTTAAGTTTAGCAGTCAAAGAAAAAGTATACACTTTAGGATGAATAATGACAAATAGCTGCATTTAGCTCACTGCTGTGTTCAAGATTACTTTTAGCAGGTCTAACTAAAACTGTCTCGCTCCCTCTGCAAGATAAATTTAACTTGGATCTCTAGCTCTGCAAAACTTCCAAAACCTTCCCTTAAATATCAAACTCGTAATGAAAGAAGATAAATGAGTTTACTTACTTGATGTGAAGGGGAGACACCAACTCTACTTTCTGTGTGTGTGCAGCAGATGCTCTGAGGTTTATAGGCATGGGCTGGTTCGGCTGCATTTTTTTTTTTCCTGCATCAGTAGGAAAAAGGTGAATTCAGCAGGTGAAGAAAGAGGCGTTGTCTTTTATTTCACAAATTTCAGTTATCCTACTAAGCCACAAAGACATTTAGCTTTTCTTAACTTCCTTTTGGAAAAAGGCGTTTGGCATGAGTACACTTATGTGGGAAAAATTCCTCGGAGATTTTGTACCTTGTTGATATGACAGCATCAAACAGCAAACAGTTGCTGCTGAATCTACTGTACCACCAAATCCCAAAGGTGCTCTACTGGATTGAAATCTGGTGATTGTGGAGGTCATTTGAATACAGTGAACTCACTCTCATGTTCAAGAAACTAGTGTGAGATGATCTGAGCTTTGAGACATGGTGTGTTATCCTGCTCAAAGCAGCCATTAGAAGATGGTACAGTGTGGTCCTAAAGGCATGGTTGTGGTCAGCAACAATACTCAGGTAGGCTGTGGTGTTTAAATTATGCTCATTTGGTGCTAAGGAGCCCAAAGTGTGCCAAAAACATATTCTCCACATTATTATACCACAAGGGAGGATGAAGCCATCCTTTTGTGTCAAATTCTGAAACTACCATCTAAATCTCACAGCAAAAATTAAGACTCATCAGCCTGTGTGAATTGTAGCTGCAGTTTCCTGTTCTTACAGTACCTACCTGGCATGGTAGTTTTGTCCCCCTTTTATTAATATATAACAATAGCAATTGTTGCTTAGCAATATTACTTTCACTTTTATTTGAGGAATCACTATTTATATATTTATATTTATACTATTTATATTCATAGCAGCCATCCCTCAAGACTTTCTCCATTTGAAGCAATGCATTATCAGGGATTTTAACATCTAGTCCTTTTACTGAAAAAAATGGCACAAAAATTAACTTCTCAATTTGTAAAAACCATTTCTCAACATTTCTCTACGAAATCTTTAGTCTCATGCTTTGCATCCATATGAAAACAAGCTGAGTAGATCTCAGATGAAACCAAAGTTACTGGGTTTCATTTTGGCTGTTCATGTCATAAGATGTCCTTTGTAAAAGATATTATGAAGTGTTAGCATGTCTTAGTCAAGTATGCGTACGTCTTTTGTTAGAAGTCTAGTCAGGAGTCTTTTGCCAGGTCTCTCTTGGAAATGAGATTTTTAATCTCAATGAGATTTCTTACCTGGATAAATAAAGGACTATTAAAAAAAATAAATAGAAAGACTGCAGCAACCCTGCAGTTTAGTTAGCTGTCTTTAATAAAGTCACACAGACTTACTGAACACTTGGTACATTAAACTGTTTTCCAGTATTAATCCAAACTCTTTGCAGTCATGACAGAAAGCATGTGTGTAATAATGTGTGTGGGTTTAAATTTAATAATACACAACTCAGTTACAAGCAGCTAGATTGTAGCTAGATTGTGTGGTGCAAGTCTAGACTGTAGTTTTGTGTGTGTGCATTTTTCATCATAACCATTTGTTAAGTGCTTGGTAATGACCACATTAACCCAACCATTTTCACTCTCTAGTTGTCTCGGATTGCAGTGGCTGCTGAGTATCTACAAAATGGAAAGGTACACTGGTCAAAGGTTTTTGTAATAGCTCACTATCACCCTAGAGTTATATCTACACTTAAACAATTATCATAATTAATTATACATTTATATTACATATACCAGATACCATGGGACTCCCTTGTATCTGGTATCATTTAAAAATAATTTAAAATCTCAGTTATAACACTGGAACCCACTTTGATCTGAAAAATGTTAATGTCAGTAGTGTCTATAACACCTGTAATTATGGAAAAGTTATACAATAATTTACTGGCACAGTTTCTTTTTTGTCTAGTGAACTAGTGATCTACTATACACCAGTACTAATGGATCCAGACAGAAGAATTCTGACAAAAATCTGAGATTTTAAATCAAAGACTAGTAGCACAGCTTTTTTTTTAATGTTTTAATAACCTTGCACTTTGCTACAGTGCCAAAGTGTTTAAGAGTTTCTTTAAAATTGTCTCTGCAAGAGCAAATGTCAATTGTCTGTCAATTGATTTTGCTCTCTCTCAATTTTCCACATGCTATGATACATGCTACATCTTCCTGTACAACTCTGTGTCTATGAATGTCTGCATAGTGAATGGAATGAAGGATCAGAGTCCCCAAAGCAAGGTCTTGTTGACATCAAGGAGCATCAGCTTTCCCCTGAGAAAATGTAAGCTTTCACCTCAATATGACACTCATGCCAGAAGTGGACCTTAAGTACAGTTTTATGTACAATTACATAAAGTACAAGCATTCTATGTTATGTTGCTTTGTAAGTCTTCTTAACTGTAGTCTGAAGTCAAATATTTTACTTTTACTTTATTTTAAAACTGGTTACTTCTTATTTTGTAGGTTTTAAAATAAATAATAATCAACTAATGTAGTAATAACTTTTTTACTTTATTACAAAGTCAGTCAATGTTTGTTTATTTGTTTGTTAGTTTATTTGTTTGTTTTTTAAACCAAGCTCAATTTAAAAAAAACATAAGATGGCAAAAAATAATAGTTTTGTAAGATTTAAAGAATTAATGAAAAATTACACAAAAGAACTCAGGTAAATAGGAAAAATAAATTAAAATATAATAAAGGAGGTCATTTAAAGAATTAAAAGTCAACGTAGTTGAAAAAGAAAAAACAAGCCCATTACGTGTCAGATGCACTTTAGACGACATTTTACGAACAAGTAATAAAACTTGCAATTAGTCTTGCTAAATGTGGACTTTGGTACTAATTTTATGACTGAGATCATTTCACTTACAGAACCTTTGATCTTTATTATATACATGAAGTGCGTGATAACACTGGACATTTATGGTGTATGTGTATATAACTGTTGTCTAGGATCCACAACAAGAGGTCTGCTTGTTCTGAGCCCAGCAGTGTGTCCCTGAAGAGTGATGGATCTAAACAAAGCCTTATTAACTTCAAAACAGATCATTCTTCCACTGGACCAAAGTAAGGTTATTCTAAGATTATTTTAAATATGCTCACCCACTAATTCTTTAGGTGGGAAATGGTCAGGACAACTCCTAAGCACATTATACACTAAACACATTTATGTTCAACAGTGCCATGAATTGTTATTAGCATGAAGCAGGTTCCATTGCTTTTTTTCAGTCATTTTCATTCCAGTCCTTGGACTGGACCTGACCATTTTCATTTTCAGATGAATGCTGAGGACATGAATCATGAATCATTCAAGCATAAAAAAAAGGCTCCTAACTCAAGGGATGAACCACTGTTATGACTACACAAAACAGACAACTTACCAAAGAAGCTGTTTTAATTTTATTTTTTAGGTACTTTGTTACGAGCAGCTTGTCACAAAATGACATCATTTGTTCACATATCTTATATTGAATCAATAGAAAATGTCAATGAAAACACGGTTTGACAGACACAAAACAGTATTTTTGGACCAAGAATGTGATTCCCAAATAGCTGTTAACTGATAGCTTGGCATATCTCAGCATGGTGTGCACTGTGTTCGTACAAATGTGAGGAAACTGGACAAGTGGGGAACAAAAGGCCTAAAAGAATATCTACAATAGATGAACAGTATCTGAAAGTCAAGACCTTAAGAACCAGGAAAAAAAAATCTAGCAAAGACCTGACACAGGCCCTGAGAGATGCTTATATACCTTCAGCTGATCCATCTACTGTTCATTGAAGCCTTATCAAAAATGGTTTCAGTGGAGGGGTGGCTATCAAGAAGCCGCTCTTAAGGAAGGGAAACAGGGGAAGAGGCTGAGGTATGAAAATTACACAAGAACTGGACTGAAAATCAATGACAACAGCTCTGATGGAGTGATAAATCCACTGACATTTTACATTCAAATCATCAGTGTGTTTGGAGAAGGTCAGGAGAGAGGTGCAGCAGTGATTTTCTACAGCTACCTGTAGAACACAGTGGAGGCTCTGTCATGGTTTGAGCTGCATTTAAGTCAATGCTGTTGGAGATCTTGTCAAAATTGATGAATTATCAACACAGAAAAGTACCATCAGATTTTGTTCCACCATGTAATACCACCTGGAAAGCATCTGATTGGTAACAGCTTCATCTTTCATGACAAGGATGCCAAACACACTACCAATGCAGTAAAATCATACCTGGATAGAAAAACACACAGTGTAACACTATCAGTCATGGATCGGCCTCCCCAGAGCCCGGACCTCAACATTATTGAAGCAGTGTGGGATCATGTTGACAGAGAACAGAACAAAAGATGGAAACATCCAAAGAAGAGCTTTGAATGTCCTTCAAGAAGCCTGGAGAACTATTCCTGAAGACTACTTAAAGAAATGTTGAGAAAGTTGAATAAGAGAGTTCAGACTGTGCTGAAGGATAAAGGTGGTCACACCAAAATATAAACAAGATGTGGTTCAAGACATTTTCATAGTACTATATTCCTCATATGAGGGGAGTATTGTATTGTATGTTCAACATTTAGCAAAACAATTTGCTATAGATCCAATATTTTTAATTTAAAAAAAACTAATTTTAAAAAAAGCAAAGTTTTCAACATTTACAGTGCATGTCTAGCATCTAGAATTAGACTTAATATTGGCTTTACAAAATTATTGTGTAAGTCAACAGAAAACGTTGAAACTGCATGGTTAAGGGTACGCAAGCGCACGCGCGCACACACACACACACGTCTATGTATATATGTGTACAGTCCCAATCAAAAGTTTAAGACCACTTGAAAAATGACAAAAAATCATATTTTACATGGCCTGTTTCAGTTTAAGCGGTGTTTTCAATAAATTGCATGCTCAAAAAATGTTTTGCCTCACTCCCATTGCTTCTTGTTGCATGTTGAAGCTCTACTTGGAACCTTGTTAAGATCCAACCATGCCAAATATGATTTTCGTCTGGTCCTCCTTAGTTTAGATTATATCCAATCTAAGAGAATTATGTAAGACAAAAATGACCTCAAGGAAGGACACATTTTAAAAAGAAAGTTTTATTACATTTCAAAAACAAAGTGAGAAATCTGAAGAATTTGTGAAGCCCATGACAAAAGGGTGGCAAAAAGGGGAGCTGGGAAATAAAATTTAATCTATTTGGTACAGAACGTAATTCTTTCTGCCCAGTTTTCCAGGTGATTTAAAGCTCGTCAAGCCTCCTCAGCCAAGCCAAATGAATCAACAAAAGCTGAACTCCATATTTGAGGTCTGTATATGAACAGTAATTGTTTGATTTTTTTTCTGACATATAAAACAGAAGTGTTGTATTATTACAGGGATATATCTATGACATAGTAAAGTGCTAAAGCTAAATTCCTGAGATTAAGATTATCTGTGATTATGACTGCATACTTTGTGTAATGAAGCAAGCCCACAGATAAACATCAATATGTGTATCAAAACATGTGCTGAACAAGTTATAAGCTCCCTAATCAGCCTTTCAACTCAAAGGATTTACATATAAGGACATAATTAAAACATTATCTGGTTTTAAAATTACTTAAATATACACATCATATCATTATGTATTTAGCAAAGATTAACCTAAAATCCTAAGCAGTTTTGTGAAAAACATAGGAACATAGGAATTAAAAGGATAAGTAGCATCCAGCTGTTACTAATCAAAGTTAATCAAATGCATTTGACTAATTAATCCTCAAAACATGTGATCACCTCTATAAAAGCAGAGGTTTTGGCATTTATCTGGTCTGGAGCATTCAGGTGTGTTTTAACACAATACAACAATCTGTCCAATAATGTACATTCAAATGTAAATGAATGTAAATTCCTCTATATTGGGATGCCTGTAGCTCAGGAGGTAGAGCAAGTCATCTACTGGCTGCTCCAGTCTGTATGCCAAACATCTCTGAGTAAGATACTAACCCCCAAGTTGCTCTCTGATTCAACCATTGGAATATGAATGTAAAATGCTTTAAGTGTGAGTAGAAAAGCACTTTTTAAAATGCAGTGCATTTACCATTCCAAGGACAGACTGTAAAATACTCAGAGAAACTGTAAACACACACACAAAAAAAACAAGCGCTACATCTCAGAGTCTGCAGCTCTCAGTTAGTTTGTTAAATGCCAATTTCATGACAGCACATAGACACAACACATTGAAAAAGACTTGGCTTGTTTGGAAAGGTTTCCAGGGGATAGCCTTTTCTCTCTGAAAAGAACAGAGCACCACTGCTTAGGTTTGCGAAGTTACATCTGAACAAACCACAAGATTTCCAGAACAATGTCCTTTGAACAGACCAAACTAAAGTGAATATGTTTTGTCTATGATGCAATTGTCCAGTCAAAGTCAAGCCCTTAACCCGACTGAAATGTGTGATTGGACCTTAAGAGAGCTGTGCATAAACAAATGTCCTCAAACGTCAACACATTGAAGAAACGTTTTAAACAAAAGTGATCCAAAATTCCTCAAAAAACCTGCCACAATAATTATGATTGTAGCCTTGGTACTTGCAAAAGTTCTAGACCTATACATACATTATTTTTCTAAATTGAACAAAACTCTTGAATTAGATTTAGACCTAACTCATTCTCTAACCCATTGCCTTACCAATGAAGCAACTTATTTAGGTTGAGGCACAAAATAAAACAAAACAAAAACAAAATAAATAGTAATGGAGAATAAATCAAAATCTCTAAACATCATTTCTCCCTTTAAAAGTGTCAGTGGAGTCTTTCTCTTGACTGGCAGCAAATAAAATCCATAGTGACCAGCATGCAAACAGCTTGTATGGATCATAACAGCACAAAAGCAATTCAGAAAAAAAATGTCCCATTGTGACTTTTTGTTAGATCCAGTAGCGGTTTTAGATACGGGCGACACGGGCGGTTGCCCGGGGCGGCATCGTGATGGGGGGTGGCATCGGCAAAAAAAAAAAAAAAAAAAAAAAATGCTCGTACTCATGCTGCCCCGACGGCAGCCAGCGCATATTAGGAATGTCATAGGCACCGATCGGTTTTCTATCGCCCATTTGCTGGGAGTAAGGCGCCCTCCGTTTGCGGTGCGCCTGCTGCTTGCGGCACACAGGGAGGAGAGGGCGGGGCGGCGGGGGATTCTCTGGCTGGCTGGAGCAGCATCTAATAACCAACTCGCAAAATAAAACAAAATAAAAACAAAACAACAAACACGAAAACACCGGACATTATGATACAGACTTATAATTTGCACCGATGTTTTTTCGAAATTCTATACATGAAAACTGAGTGCGAGAGCCCTCGATTAGCGCCTGCTGGCTGCTGCTGAAGTCAAAGTAAACTTTATTGTCATCTCCGCTAAATACAGTCCAGTATATAGAGAGACGAGGCGACGAGGCTCCAGTTACAGCAGTGCAAATAAACGAACAATAAATATAGTAGAGTAAGAAAATAAATATACACTTTAGGACTCGGGTAACGGGATCAATAACAATTTAAAATTTATAATTTACAGTTTGATGATTTAAAGTCTCACACATAACCCGTCGAAAGGGAGGGAGACCTGCTGCTTCAAAGAGAGCACATTTCATTCATAATGTTGTAAATCCAAGCCCATTATGTATTCATGATTTGAATCCTGGGTTGTGTGAAATCCCAGAAATACACCCTAGACAAAGTTAATCTGTGAACTAAGGCGTGGGTCTATTAGGTTATGTTGTGGTGATCCTCTGGTTGAGGGATGGGTGTTCATACTGGAGTGCAAAATTAAAACCAATGGAAGATGGACAAGAAAAGTTCAAAGCCATCAGGTGCTCAGTTTAGAAAAAAGAGAAAAGAAGAGGAGAAGAAACGAACAAATGATACAGGTAAACAGATGTGTCATTGGATAATGGCAGGTCATCCTGAAACAATCAGAATCAGAATACTTTATTAATCCCTAAGGAAATAATGTGGGTTACAGTTGCCCCAAGAAGAAATGGTAAAAATAGTAACAGTAACAGACTAAACTCCAAACAATACATTATGTTACAGATTTTAATATTAATTAGTCATTGTCAGTTGTTGATTTGTCCTGTTCTCATTGTATGACGAATTATGATGGCTGTTTGGTTGCCGTTTGCATACTATGCATACTCTCTCTCTCTCTCTTCATATGTGTGTGTGGACAACAGTTTTATGTTAATGTACAATCCTTAACATGTTTTGTGTGTGTGTGTGTGGGGGGGCGCCAGAGGGAGTGTTCGCCCAGGGCGCCAAACAGGCTAGGACCGCCACTGGTTAGATCCATTGTACCTCCTGTTATGAAATACTGCTGCTCTCTGTTCCAGCAAATTGAAAAGGAAATCAACACACTTGTGAAGAATGAACTAAAGTCATTCAAGAATATTGTGATGGGCCAAGATGATTACAGGGAAGATAAAGACATTGAGAATGAAGAGCAGAGCAGGACCAACAGAGAGGCAGTTCTGAAGATGACAGTGCACGTCCTAAAGAGAATGCAGCTGAATACATGGGCTGACCTTCTGCAGAACAGTAAGAGGCTTTAAATGCTGTATGTGATGAAAATATCCCAAAAGAAAGTGGGAAAATTTGTGCATATTTGCATTTTTAAATTATTGTAAATGTAGAAATAGCCAGTGTTTTGTTAAACTAGTGAGAGATACAGGTCAACAAAAAGATCCACTCACCAATTTCAATTCTTATTTCCCATCTAGAATCCTTTGCTCTCAGGTGCCAATACAAACTCAAATCAAAGCTGAAGAACAGGTTTCAGCGTGTGTTTGAGGGAATTGCTAAAGCTGGACATTCAACCCTTCTCAATGAGATTTACACAGACCTCTACATCACAGAGGGGGGAGCTCCAGAAGTGATTTTTGAACATGAAGTCAGACAAATTGAAGCAGCTTCCCGAAAACCACACAGACCAGAAATAAGAATCAAACAAGAAGATATCTTTAAAGGCTCACCTGGAAGCGCTAAACCAGTTAGAACAGTGCTGACAAAAGGTGTTGCTGGAATTGGGAAAACACTATTAACACAGAAGCTCACTCTAGACTGGGCTGAAAATAAACCCAACCAAGACATCCAGTTCATGTTTCCATTCACTTTCAGAGAGCTAAATGTGCTGAAAGAGAAAAAGTTCAGCTTGGTAGAACTTGTTCATCACTTCTTTACTGAAATCAAAGAAGCAGGAATCTACAACTTTGAAGACTTCCAGGTTGTGTTCATCTTTGATGGTCTGGATGAGTGTCGACTTCCTCTGGACTTCCACAATACTGACATCTTGAGTGACGTTACAGAGACCACCTCAGTACATGTGCTGCTGACAAACCTCATCAGAGGTAATCTACTACCTACTGCTCGCCTCTGGATAACCACAAGACCTGCAGCAGCCAGTCAGATCCCTCCTGAGTGTGTTGACATGGTGACAGAGGTCAGAGGGTTCACTGACCCACAGAAAGACGAGTACTTCAAGAAGAGAATACAAGATGAGGAGCAGGCCAACAGGATCATCTCCCATATCAAGACTTCACGAAGCCTCCACAACATGTGCTACATCCCAGTCTTCTGCTGGATCATTGCAACAGTTCTGAAAACCAAAGTGGGAGAAGAGCTTCCCAAAACCTTAACTGAGTTATACATCCATTTCCTGGTTGTTCAGTCCAAAGTGAAGAAGGTCAAATATGAAAAGGGTGCTGAGACAGATCCGCACTGGAGTCCAGAGAGCATGGAGATGATTAAATCCCTGGGAAAACTAGCTTTTCAGCAGCTGCAGAAAGGTAACTTGATCTTCTATGATTCAGATCTGACAGAGTGTGGCATTGAAATCAGAGAAGCCTCAATTTACTCAGGAGTGTTCACACAGGTGTTTAGAGAGGAGAAAGGGCTATATCAAGACAGGGTGTTCTGCTTTGTCCATCTGAGTGTCCAAGAGTTTCTGGCTGCTCTTTATATACATGAGACATTTATCAGCTCTGGAGTCAATCTGCTGGAAGAACAACAAACTAAGAAGGATAAAAAAAAATTTCATTTTGAAGTAAACTTCTACCAGAGTGCTGTGGAAAAAGCTTTACAGAGTCCAAATGGACACCTGGACATGGTCCTCCGGTTTCTTCTTGGCCTTTCACTGCCGAACAATCAGAACCTCCTGAAAGATCTGTTGACAAAGACAGGGAGAATCTTAAAATCAAATGAGAAAACTGTGCAGTACCTAAAGGAGAAGATCAGAAAGAATCAGTTTTCAGACAGAAGCATTAATCTTTTTCACTGTTTGAATGAACTGATGGATGGGTCTATAGCAGAAGAGATCCAACAGTATGTCAGTTCCACAAAATTTTCTCCAGATCAACTTTCTCCTGATCAGTGGTCAGCCCTGGCCTTCATCTTACTGTCATCAGGAAAAGAGATAGATGTGTTTGACCTGAAGAAGTACTCGGCTTCGGAGGATGTTCTTCTGAGGCTACTACCAGTGGTCAAAGCTTCAAAGAAAACATTGTAGGTCTATAGCAGTCTCAAAGAAGTTATGATATATATTAAATGGGGGAAAGGCTAAAGCATAACATTTCCTTGTGTTCTTTGTTGTTTTCCTTAGGTTGAGTGGCTGTAATCTGTCACATAAAAGCTGTGAAGCCCTAGCCTCAGTTCTTAGCTCTCCGTCATCTAATCTGAGAGAGTTGGATCTGAGTAACAATGACCTGCAGGATAGAGGCGTGAAGCTGCTTTCTGAAGGACTGCAGAGTCCGGATTGCAAATTGGAAACTCTCAGGTCAGGATTCCTCAGTCTAAGGAAAACTTGAAGATTAAAATGTTATTTGATTTAGTATTTTGCTTGTATATTTTGTTGTTGAAAATTTTCTTTTCAATCTATGATTCATGATTTCAGCAAATTCATGTCAGTTCTAATAAAAATATCTAAGATATATGGGTTGTTGCTTGGCTTTGTAGTTTATCTGGCTGTGTGGTCTCAGAGATTGGCTGTGATGCTCTGGCTTCAGCTCTAAACAACAACCCCACCCATCTGAGAGAGCTTGACCTGAGCTATAATCATCCAGGAGAGGAAGGACTAAAGCATCTCTCTGAGGATTTAAAACGAATACTCAGGTACCAAGCTTGCTAAAGGCAAAATCAGATAGGAGAGTTACAGTAGAATTGCTTTGCTATCTTGCTGTCCAGCTGTTGACAAACTGCTCCAAACAATCTATTTGGTAAATGTATACCTGTAAAACAAGTTACCTTGGTGGCAAAACAAACAAACAAAAAACTAAGACATAAACAGGAAAGTATATTATGCCACATTTTAACTTCAGAGGAGTTTACCATGTTTAACATGTTTACCAGTCTCATAATAATTTTGCTGTTTGCTTTGGTATGTTATTCAGCTTTTTTATTAAAGAAAAGTTGAAAGAGTATGCTCCAAAGGATATCCTGATGACTTTATGTATATCTTCCTCCAGAGCGGAGCACTGTGGAGCCTGGAGGTTGAAACCTGGTGTGAAAAAGTGTAAGAATATTTTTAATTTAGTTTCATAACATGGAAGCATAGTAGTGTTGATAGAATTATTAAGATGATATATAGATTATATACATAGATTTCAGACTTCAGTCAATCCAAATATTAACCATAGACAGACTAAGTTAATATGGGTTCCTTTGTGATCTCTAATTGAATCTATTTGTACTCTGTCAGAGTCTAAACCTGTCAAAGACACACCTCATAGACAAAAGTTGTGGGCTACATGCACACCCATAGAAGCTGCACAGATATGGCAACCCACAACATGAATGGTTAAAAACTGTTCTGATCCCTGAGATTCACATACTTTTTCTCTCACTGATGTATAATGGATGATTTTTTTTTAATTAGTTTCATTTAATTTTTTTGTTAGGCTTCTCTCTTTCTACTTTAATACTGTACTACTACTTCAATACACTTTAATCTGCCAGTGTTTTAAGTTATTTTTATGCAAAAATGTCAAAAAGCTGTTGTCAGCTATTTATTGCATTGTGTCATTTCTTCCCATCAGATGCTTGTGAACTCACACTGGAACAAAACTCAGCTCACAGAAAGTTAAAGCTATCAAACAACTACAGACAGGTGACCATGGTCAGAGAGGAAGAGCGATATCCTAACCATCCAGAAAGATTTGACTGCTGGTGCCAGCTAATGTGTAAAAATGGCATAACTAGTAACTGTTACTGGGAGGTTCAATGTCAGGGAACATTTGGGATAGCAGTGACTTACAGAGAAATTGAAAGAAGAGGAGCTGGTTTATACTGTTGGTTGGGGGGAAATGATCAGTCTTGGAGTTTGGAATACACCAATCAAGGTTGTTTTGCCTGGCACAATAATAAAGCAAAACGTTTGCCAGCACCCCCAAAGACTGAATCTTTCAAAGTTGCAGTGTATGTGGACTGGCCTGCTGGTACTCTGTCCTTTTATAGTGTCTCGAATGACAATCTGATTCACCTCCACAGTTTCCAGTGTTCATTCAAAAAACCTGTGTTCCCAGCATTTAAGCTTGGTTACGGTTCATCGTTGTACTTATGTGAGCTTGAAGAAAGAGAGCCAGCATTTGCATAGATTAAAAGTGTTAAAAAGAAAATGTACTAATGCTTTGGCCATTTTTGCACCTATGTGCCCCACCATTGCACGTGTAGATTAGACTGTATATAGAAGATAGCCTATAATTCACTGGTTTTGGATTCCACTTTAAAATATATATATATTTTTTTTATTGGCCTTTTTGAGCTTTATTTGATACACTCAGTGAGGAAAGGACAGGAAAGCAGGGGCAGAGAGAGAAGGCGGAAGACATGCGGCAAAGGGCCACAGGTCGGACTCAGAACTTGGGCCGGCCACTCTCAGCCGTATGGCATGTGGTCGCCCGCTCAACACACTGAGCAAAAACCGGCACCCAGATTCCTCATTTTAAAGGTTTCAGTCCTGCTTTTTGGCTGCAGACATGGTTGTTCTTCAGATCCAGACATAACCATATTTGGATGAGAGTAGAGTGCCAAGTTATTAGCTAAGGATAGTTAGCTTGGTTAGCAGTGCCCTTCTATAAACTGTATGGTTGCATTGGGCAGACACATATGATTCCAAATTAGTACAACGTACCTAAAAGAATCCTATATTATTTTACATATATACATACATACATACATACATACATACATACATACATAAACAAATAAATACACTTAAAAATGATCTAAACATTTCCAGAAGCACAAACAGGATTGTGGAGGTTCAGATAATGACTCCAATTAGCAAAGTTTTCCGACCAAACAGCTGACCGTGAGTCAAAGAGGCTCACGGTCAGCTGGGGGATGTTGTAACTTTTAATTCTTATGTAATTTTGTAAGTCAATATGGAAAATGTTTGTCGGCATTTATCTGTATTCTTTTCTTTGATTTGTCAACACAAGCCCTTTGTTCCTGTAATTTGTGATTTTGAGCAATAAAATCCCAAATGAGACGAGCAGTGCCTGCCTGTATGTTGTCTCTCTTTACCCTGTCTGACCTGCAACACAATGAGAGACAAGGGCAGTGGCTGACAACCAGATTTATTCTGTGTACACACAAAAAACACAGACAAATGTTTTAGGCTGTATTGAGATATTTATAAGACTGAACCATACAATGTCATTTGTTCAAGTATTGAAAAGTTTTTATTGTGACTCCATAACACATATCCACATGAAGTGAAACAAATATTGGCAATCAGAGCCCAATTATGGCCAACAAGAATATCACACATCAAGAACAATATATACAAAAAAAACATATTTACAGTAAGTAAGTAATGACAAGTCAATTTCCAAATGTCAGAACTGTGTGCAGTGGATAGTGTAAAAGTTTTTTTTATGTCTGGGAGCAGCAGAGCCTACGGAGCATCACCAGTGTTCAACAGTCTGGCATCCTCCATGAAGATGCTATTCTTCAGGCTGGTGGTGCTCCTATTGATGCATTTGCTGGAAGACTAGGGTCTTTCATGATGGAGGAGGCTCTTTTTCTGGATCTACTGGTGTAGATTTCTATGAAGGCTGGGAAGCTGCTGCCTACAATTCCTCACCTTCAACAGAGCTTTCTTCTTCTCTGCTACAGAGCAGCTGCCATGCCACATAGTGATGCAGGACAGTTGCCATGACACATCTGTAGATTAAGTTCAGGACTAAACTGCCAAGTCCAACATGCCTCAGTCTCCTGAGAAAGTAGAGGCAGTGGTGCTCCGTTCCTTACACCACTCAACTACAGTAATGCAGCTTTATTAGAATAACATCCCAAACAGAACATAAGTCATTAACTGGCACAGCAATCTCAGTCATGGTGGCCATTGCTAGCCACACTCAATACAGAACAAACAGCCGCAATAAATCAACAATAACAACTATAGATCAACACAAGATAACTGGAATAGCTGTAACACTGTAATTTAACACGTAAATGTCAGATCAAGTCTGATTCCATGAGTCTTTGGGCTAGTGGCTCCTACCTATGGCCCGGTACAATATTTCTTAATATATTAAAAGTGTGTTAAATAAGCAACAGCACTAGTGCATGAATTAAACACAGGCCCAGTATTGCTGATAAAAATACTAATACCAATACTTTTAATCTGAAAAGGCAGCTTATGTAGGGAAGAGCAATGTGCCATGACTTATGAGATGAATCATCATCAATTTGCAAATTCTGAAGACCTTTTAATGACCACTAAATCGCTGTGATTTTTACTTTCCACAATAATTAATTAACAAAATACTTTCAGTCCTTCATGTGTTTTGAAACTGCACCTGGGACATAAATGTGGAAATGTAAATGTGAGGAGCAGGTAAATTAGTTCACATCAATAATTTTTTATATCAGTCGTGATGAAAGTATGTGATGAAAAACTGGTATGGGCTCAAATTGTGGTCATAAATATTTTGTACTTGTAAATCAAATGTGTAGTTGTGAACTGAGTTTTGTAACCTTGTAAACCATAATATCTGAAAATTTTATGTTTGTGCATGTATAGATGAGAATTTGTGTGTGTAAAAAAGATTTGTGTTTGTACAAAAAGTTACAATTTTTTTTGTTTGGCTGTCGGTGAGGCACTTTACTGAGCTTCAGGTCCTGAACGGGAAATACAGTTTGAAGCTGAAGGATCTCTATATGAATATCCCATAAGGCTCATACAAGCTAGGTCCCTTAACTTTCTGTAGCTGCTGAAAGGATAAAGTTGGGGTATATCAGTGGTCAGAAATACCATTATTACTTTAGTATTACTTTAATACAAAGTCAGGGCTGACCAGGGACCAGTGTTGTGAGTCACACTGCGCAGCATAAAGACCCTTTCACAACAGAAAGGACACCGGCCCTTAAGGCCTGGAGTTCCCCACCCCTACTCTAGAAGGTTCCTAGCATAGAACGAGGAAACAAGGTACCAACCCTTATTTCTACTAGGATAATAAGAAACAGGTGGTTGATTTATTATGTGTGCCTATGCCAAGAGGCACACATATTACTATTCCTCGGATTTATTATGTGTGCCTATGCCAAGAGGCACACATATTACTATTCCTCGGATTTATTATTCTTATTATTATTATTATTATTTTCCTTTTTCCGCCTGAAATTTTGCAGTGTATCTCGACCCGCAGTTTTGAGACAAGCTTCATATATGTTACCTCATTTTGTGCGGCTGGATCTGGAATGGTGTGCTATGACTTTTGGTGTTTATGAATATTATAGTTTTTAAATATTAATATTTTAGTGAAAATTTTCCCGCGCCCCTCTGCCAAACAGTTTTGACAATAGGGGTACATATGTTACATCATTTTGTGCGGCTGGAGCTGGGCTAGTATGGTGTGACTTTTGGTGTTTATAACTTTTATAGTTTTTGAAATATTTAGATTTTAGTGCAAATTTAGGCCAATTTCTAGGCTCCTGAGAAAGATTCTGCTTTTGGCGCCATAGAAACAGACTTCATTTGTGGTGTGTTGGCTCTCTCTAGTGGTATACCGGGAGTAGTACGGCCTAAAGGGTGCCATGCTTGGTGAAAACTACATATCCCACAATTCATAGCATGCCTCTACCGAGTCAAACAATGGCGGACACCACTTACGTTTTATATGTCTTTTATTCGTGTTTCTAGGTCACAAAATACACTTTTAAGATATTTTCAGGCGAGAATGTAGGTGTGTAAACTTCAAATATCTGCTCATTTTATCAAGACATCCCATATTAGCGACAATTCTCTTAAGTGTTGCTGATAGCCGACTTAGTTAGCTAGCGCCGCTAGCTTAGCTAGCTAGCGCCTTCGTGAAAAAACCACCCAGGCTTGGCTGATAGTGAGGTGGCTAAAATTTGTTTAATCGCCCGATCGCCGGGCAAGGGTCTGTGTCTTAGGTGGACTTATTTTTCGCTTTATATGGGCCGATGATGCTGGTCGATGTGGAAAAATAACTGAGTTGTTTGGTGGTGGAGCTACAACAGAGGGCAGCTATCCACCGTGTGTGACAGAAAGGACATGCCGCGAACGAGACATACAAGGCGGTGAGGCTACCGCGGATCGACCGCTGTTTGCTAACGCGAGGTCAATCGTGGATGAGGAAAAGCGAAGGCAGGAGCGTGAGGTGAACTGAATTTCAGGTAAGACGTTATGACCTGCACTCTATTTGGGTCAGATATAAACCGAGTTTAGGTGTAGTTTATTTAGCAACAGCTCTCTTACGTGTTGCTGATAGCTGGCTGGCTAGCTAGCTAGCGCCGCTAGCTTAGCGCCGCTAGCTTAGCGCGCTAGCGACCCTTCGTGAAAAACCACCCAGGCTTGGCTGATAGTGAGGTGGCTAAAATTTGTTTAATCGCCCGATCGCCGGGCAAGGGTCTGTGTCTTAGCTGGACTTATTTTTCGCTTTATATGGGCCGATGATGCTGGTCGATGTGGAAAAAATAACTGAGTTGTTTGGTGGTGGAGCTACAGAGGGCAGCTATCCACCGTGTGTGACAGAAAGGACATGCCGCGAACGAGACATACAAGGCGGTGAGGCTACCGCCGATCGACCGGTGTTTGCTAACGCGAGGTCAATCGTGGATCAGGGAAAGCGAAGGCAGGAGCGTGAGGTGAACTGAATTTCAGGTAAGAAGTTATGACCTGCACTCTATTTGGGTCAGATATAAACCGAGTTTAGGTGTAGTTTATTTTCGCTGTGCTGACTTTTTTCAATCACTTACAATAACTCGCACTGCGTGCTAGCTAGCACTACGGAGTTTGTATACAGCTGTGTGCGGGCTAAGTTACCGATGTTACCGATGTTGAACTTTATGACAGCCTCCCTGTCATTCTCTCGCCTGTTGAAACTTCAGTCATGAAACTGATCAATGATCGGCTTTTCTCTTGTTTGTTTATCGCGCTAAACAACAGCAGCACGTTTAAGCTTGATCAGCTGTTGTTAGAATTCTTTTGATTTTAATTTCTAGTATCAGCTGATGTTTGCTGGAGCATGAAGATGAAATCAGGAGATGTCCTTACTGAATCATCAGAGCTGAACTGGTGATGGAGAAACAGGTTTACCCTTAGGTGACATGAATGAGTTGAAGGGAAGTTATGAACTGTTTCTGACAGACAAATATACACCAAGCTCCTTTTTTGTGTAGCTGACAGCTGGTAACTGTGCAGGGGCGGATCTAGCAAAGCTTTTGCCAGGGGCCAGGTAGGGCATTAACAGAGAAAGGTGGACACAAAGATATACTTTTCTTTCTTACTCTCATATAAAATATTTAGCTTTTATTAAATAGTTATCTGAATCTTACAACCAAAGTTTGTATAATAATACACAAGATTGGCTGTAGACCATTGTTCATCATTCAGAACACTGTGTAAAAATAACAAAAACAAAAGTGAATGCAAAAGTGCATAAATATTTATTTTACGTGTTTGATGTGTGTGCGGGCGTGGTCTGCAGTGCCGCTGCAGGGAGGTGGACCCACCTGAGCGGCACCTGCAATCACGCCTCTCGGCGTAGTCTGTGCTCTCGGCTGTTTTTGGGTGTGTGTCGGGCTGTGAGTTGAAAAGCTACAGCCGGCTGTTTGGGTACACCAACCATGTGTGAAAAGTGGTCCATAACGTAATGCTTCAAAGCGTGTTCATGCAAACATTGTCGGATCTGCCGTGGTACAATGGGACTTCTGCTCATGAACCTGTGTGCACAGCGCCTGCAAATCGGGGCTGTACTGGTAACTTCATCTTTACACAAAACTGTAAGCTGTTATCTGTGAAGCGTGAGCGGTGTTTGTTTTACCATAGTTCATGGTGGAGAATGGCTGCTCTTCTGAGTTTTGCTCTCTGTAGCTGTATGAATGGCAAACTACACTGAATAGCAGCGGCATAGGCACACATAAAATTTCTTCTGAAATTTTCGCTTTCTAGTTATTCTTATTATTATTATTATTATTTTCCTTTTTCCGCCTGAAATTTTGCAGTGTATCTCGACCCGCAGTTTTGAGACAAGCTTCATATATGTTACCTCATTTTGTGCGGCTGGATCTGGAATGGTGTGCTATGACTTTTGGTGTTTATGAATATTATAGTTTTTTAAATATTAATATTTTAGTGAAAATTTTCCGCGCTCCTCTGCCAAACAGTTTTGACAATAGGGGTACATATGTTACATCATTTTGTGCGGCTGGAGCTGGGCTAGTATGGTGTGACTTTTGGTGTTTATAACTTTTATAGTTTTTGAAATATTTAGATTTTAGTGCAAATTTAGGCCAATTTCTAGGCTCCTGAGAAAGATTCTGCTTTTGGCGCCATAGAAACAGACTTCATTTGTGGTGTGTTGGCTCTCTCTAGTGGTATACCGGGAGTAGTACGGCCTAAAGGGTGCCATGCTTGGTGAAAACTACATATCCCACAATTCATAGCATGCCTCTACCGAGTCAAACAATGGCGGACACCACTTCGTTTTATATGTCTTTTATTCGTGTTTCTAGGTCACAAAATACACTTTTAAGATATTTTCAGGCGAGAATGTAGGTGTGTAAACTTCAAATATCTGCTCATTTTATCAAGACATCCCATATTAGCGACAATTCTCTTAAGTGTTGCTGATAGTCGGTTAACTAGCTAGCGCCGCTAGCTTAGCTAGCTAGCGCCTTCGTCGTGAAAAACCACCCAGGCTTGGCTGATAGTGAGGTGGCTAAAATTTGTTTAATCGCCCGATCGCCGGCAAGGGTCTGTGTCTTAGGTGGACTTATTTTTCGCTTATATGGGCCGATGATGCTGGTCGATGTGGAAAAAATAACTGAGTTGTTTGGTGGTGGAGCTACAACAGAGGGCAGCTATCCACCGTGTGTGACAGAAAGGACATGCCGCGAACGAGACATACAAGGCGGTGAGGCTACCGCGGATCGACCGCTGTTTGCTAACGCGGAGGTCAATCGTGGATGAGGAAAAGCGAAGGCAGGAGCGTGAGGTGAACTGAATTTCAGGTAAGACGTTATGACCTGCACTCTATTTGGGTCAGATATAAACCGAGTTTAGGTGTAGTTTATTTAGCAACAGCTCTCTTACGTGTTGCTGATAGCTGGCTGGCTAGCTAGCTAGCGCCGCTAGCTTAGCGCCGCTAGCTTAGCGGCGACTAGCGACCCTTCGTGAAAAACCACCCAGGCTTGGCTGATAGTGAGGTGGCTAAAATTTGTTTAATCGCCCGATCGCTCGGCAAGGGGTCTGTGTCTTAGCTGGACTTATTTTTCGCTTTATATGGGCCGATGATGCTGGTCGATGTGGAAAAATAACTGAGTTGTTTGGTGGTGGAGCTACAGAGGGCAGCTATCCACCGGTGTGTGACAGAAAGGACATGCCGCGAACGAGACATACAAGGCGGTGAGGCTACCGCCGATCGACCGGTGTTTGCTAACGCGGAGGTCAATCGTGGATCAGGAAAAGCGAAGGCAGGAGCGTGAGGTGAACTGAATTTCAGGTAAGAAGTTATGACCTGCACTCTATTTGGGTCAGATATAAACCGAGTTTAGGTGTAGTTTATTTTCGCTGTGCTGACTTTTTCAATCACTTACAATAACTCGCACTGCGTGCTAGCTAGCACTACGGAGTTTGTATACAGCTGTGTGCGGGCTAAGTTACCGATGTTACCGATGTTGAACTTTATGACAGCCTCCCCTGTCATTCTCTCGCCTGTTGAAACTTCAGTCATGAAACTGATCAATGATCGGCTTTTCTCTCTTGTTTGTTTATCGCGCTAAACAACAGCAGCACGTTTAAGCTTGATCAGCTGTTGTTAGAATTCTTTTGATTTTAATTTCTAGTATCAGCTGATGTTTGCTGGAGCATGAAGATGAAATCAGGAGATGTCCTTACTGAATCATCAGAGCTGAACTGGTGATGGAGAAACAGGTTTACCCTTAGGTGACATGAATGAGTTGAAGGGAAGTTATGAACTGTTTCTGACAGACAAATATACACCAAGCTCCTTTTTTGTGTAGCTGACAGCTGGTAACTGTGCAGGGGCGGATCTAGCAAAGCTTTTGCCAGGGGCCAGGTAGGGCATTAACAGAGAAAGGTGGACACAAAGATATACTTTTCTTTCTTACTCTCATATAAAATATTTAGCTTTTATTAAATAGTTATCTGAATCTTACAACCAAAGTTTGTATAATAATACACAAGATTGGCTGTAGACCATTGTTCATCATTCAGAACACTGTGTAAAAATAACAAAAACAAAAAGTGAATGCAAAAGTGCATAAATATTTATTTTACGTGTTTGATGTGTGTGGCGGGCGTGGTCTGCAGTGCCGCTGCAGGGAGGTGGACCCACCTGAGCGGCACCTGCAATCACGCCTCTCGGGCGTAGTCTGTGCTCTCTCGGCTGTTTTTGGGTGTGTGTCGGGCTGTGAGTTGAAAAGCTACAGCCGGCTGTTTGGGCACACCAACCATGTGTGAAAAGTGGTCCATAACGTAATGCTTCAAAGCGTGTTCATGCAAACATTGTCGGATCTGCCGTGGTACAATGGGACTTCTGCTCATGAACCTGTGTGCACAGCGCCTGCAAATCGGGCTGTACTGAAGTAACTTCATCTTTACACAAAACTGTAAGCTGTTATCTGTGAAGCGTGAGCGGTGTTTGTTTTTACCATAGTTCATGGTGGAGAATGGCTGCTCTTCTGAGTTTTGCTCTCTGTAGCTGTATGAATGGCAAACTACACTGAATAGCAGCGGCATAGGCACACATAAAATTTCTTCTGAAATTTTCGCTTTCTAGTTGAAAACTGTAATTTCTTCAGGAATAGTTCTCCAGGCTTCTTGAAGGACATTTAAAGCTCTTCTTTGGATGTTTCTCCTTTTGTTCTGTTCTCTGTCAACATGATCCCACACTGCTTCAATAATGTTGAGGTCCGGGCTCTGGGGAGGCCGATCCATGACTGATAGTGCTCCACTGTGTGTTTTTCTATCCAGGTATGATTTTACTGCATTGGCAGTGTGTTTGGGATCATTGTCATTATGAAAAATGAAACTGTTGCCAATCAGATGCTTTCCAGATGGTATTGCATGCTGGATCAAAATCTGATGGTACTTTTCCTATTTGATAATAGGGCTGCTACAAACGATTATTTTGATAATCGACTTGTTTTTTATTATTATTGCTTGATTAGTTTTGCGATTAGTCGACTAATCAGATCATGAATCCATTAGAGGTATAACATACAGCTTATTGCACCAGCATGCATCTGCTCTTATAACTAACATTAGCTTACAGCTTGAAGTGTTTAAGGTATGTGCTAACTAAAAATAAAGACGAGATGATAGTTTATTAAACTTTTAATAAAATTTGCAGATTGTCTCGGTGGAGTTTAATAAACTCAGCCGTCTGCTCCTTGCTATCTAAAATATAACAGGACACTGAAGTAAATTCTGTACCATCACACACTTCTGTTTTCTGTTTATTCAGCTGTGTGAAAACTATAATTTTAATCTCAGTCAAACCAATTCACTCAGGAACAAATAAAACACTGAAAGCCAAACAATTACATTTTAATTGCTTATATCATGTATATATCATGTTTAACCTGAGTAGCAAAAAACTGTGCGGGGTCTGAAAACGATGTGCCGGGAGTTCACTGTTCTCGCCGGCTCTAGTGAGCCTTGAACCCCGGCTAGCTATCGAGCTGGTGGGTAACATCTCCGAAAATGTCAGAGCACTTTTGCAAATACATGATATCTTGATAAATCAAGCAGATATTTTAAGTTTACACAGCTACATTCTCGCCTGAAAATATTTTAAAAGTTTATTTCGTGACCCAGAAAGAGTAATATTAAAAGTAAGTAGTCGCTGCCATTGTTGGAAACTGGAATTGGCTGGGCCACACCATGAATTGTGGGATAGGTTGGGCCAGAAAGGACACACCTGACTCATCCTTCAATTCTGAGGAAAACTTGGACAGCCTTCGTTGCGTCGCTGTAACGTAACGTACAAATGCAGCCCCCCAAAGATCCGGCCCTTAAATTTGGACGCAGCTACGATACTGGAGACTGCTTCTTCTCCTTCTTCTTTGGCGTTTAACAGCAGCTGACATCCTTGTAGATGCATTGCTGCCATCTTCTGTCCATTATTACACTCCTGTCCATTATTACACTCCATTATTACACTCCTGTCCATTATTACACTCCATTATTACACTCCTACTACTTATTCCTGTCTTTCAGGATCTTACAAAGCTTCAAACGCAAAATTAAATTAGTCGTCGATGATTTTTGTAGTCGACAGTCTGTAAATGAGATCAGTGATATTGACACATTAAACTATGAGAACTCCCATGTTTTTGTTCAAAAACACAGATCTAATGAGGATAACTGAGAGTTTGCATTTTTACCTTTCAGATTTGTAGGGTAAGTTCTTATATTTTACAAAGTTGAAAACTTCCATGGAATACAAAAGTCTTGACCCAGCCCATGTTTCTTCCAAGAAGTCAGACTTGTAACGTTCTAAGTAGTATTAGCAGTATTTATATGGTTTTTCAGAAACACGGTGGCACAGGGGAAACCAGGAACGAAAAACAGGTCATGTGAAATCAGAGAAATAATAATAATATTCAACAGGAAATAAATACAGGATTTTAAAATTTAGCTAACAATAGGCATGATTTCAGGCTCCGCGGTGCACGAATACACTGAAAACTTAAATTTACTAACACCACTTAAGTAATTTATAAAACCGCCTGGTATAAAAACAGGAAACACAATTGTTTTTTAAAAATCTGTCAAATTATATTGTTTAAAAGTTAAAATTTGTTAAACCAAATTCACATTTTAATACTATTATATTTTTCTGTTCAGGAATGCATTTAAATAACTGTAATTTGACATTTAATAATTAAAAAGAAAAATTGATAATGTGCTTTACTACTGTTTTTTACTTTTTTGTAAAACACTTTGAATATTCACAGATAACAACACCAATTATAGTGTTAAAAATATAATTTCCATTAAAGAGCCTGCAGGAACATTAAAATATTATTTCTTTTTAATTTAGTAAATGTACATTGAGCGGTAATCTTATAAATTTGTTAAGTAAATATAATATTGCAGAAACAGCACATAACCATCAGAATATAATAAGAGTGAAGCAGAACAGCTCATTTTATTCATTCATTATAAATGACTTTATAATTTACTGCTGTAAGGTATAATAAAACACTTTGTTTTGTTTTCTAAAATGTCAAATGTAAATCTTCAAATATTTGTTAAAAGCTTTAAAGTAGGTGCAGCACAGTGCTGTAATGTGTGCTAATGTTTGCCTTCAGTATATAATTGAATAGCACCAGAAGGAACATGACACAGAAACTTAGTAAAAGTACATCAAAATCCTACCTCAGCACAAGAAATCTACTAAGATTTGTAAACAAAACCGTAAATCACTGAATACACATTTTTATTCTTGAATAATTTCATGCTAGCAAGAAAAAAAACACTGAAAAAGTTGTGACAGGAGCGTATTTACCACCATGTTATCAACCAGCTCGCTACTGTCAAATATGTCTGTATTTAGAGAAACCCTTTTATCGATTCTCCTCAATCTCATATTCAGTATTGTGCACAAGTCCTGAGCCATCCTCCAGTTCTTTATATTTTGCTTTAGAACTTTAGAAATGAGCAGTAGTTGAGCAGACTGGATTTGAATTATCTGGACCCTTTAAATAAACACTGTAAATAAAGGCTGAGGTCACAGTGTGCTGGGACAGCTCCAGAGGCTGGGCTGGTATTAATGATGACTTGGAGGCCAGGATCAGGAGTATGTTGTTAGCTGTAATGTATGAAAGAGCTATCAGAGCTACATGTGCAGTCTGTATCTGCATGTTAGCGTGCACGCCGTCAGTAAAGCATCAAAGTTTTAAAAGTTGGTTTCTGCTTATTTGAGAAATCCGCCTCTTTCTTGTTTTCTTTCATGACAACTGAAAATGTTGACCTTTGACCTACAAATATGTGCGTTCACCAGCTCGACCTTCTCAGAGTTTCTGTGGACATGAAAGCCCAGTGAGAGCTGAGCGCACGTTAACTTCATGTTTCATATCAGCAGCCTGGACTATGAACATACACAGAGAGACACACGTCTGCACTTAGAGTGTGGATTTAAAGGAGGATGTTTTAAATATTTCAGTATTTAATATGTTTAGTTTAATGTTTGAGTTGTACAAATAAGTGCAAATAAGAGTACAAATAGTTACACTCTCTTTTCCACACGTGATTATCTCTGTTTACTTTGTCACACTCTGCTGCCTCACCTGCGTCAGTTTGGTGGGCGGAGCCAAACCAAATCCACACGGCAACCTTAACTGACCCTGCAGCTCCACCCAGAGGTGGAGTGACAGACCTGATCGTTTGTGCCTGAGAGACCACATCCAGGGAAAAATGAACTCTTGAACACATTCATGAAAAGATGCTTTTTTAAAATTTTTGAGTTTGCTTCACAGGCTTTTCTTTGTTGTTCTTTACTTACCCCAGGGAGCTTGTCATTTTCTTCCATGTGGCTTTTGAAGCTTTTTAGTTTTTATTTATTTATTGAAATTTTATTTTATTTTATTTTAAATTTAGGTCACTAGAGCTCATTGATTGACTATTGTACATTTTATTCAATAAAAAAAATCCAGCAACTTTTTAAAAAATTGTATATAGTTATTTGTTATTCTATTTATAACTTCGACTTGTTTTATATTTTATTGTACTCTATACAGCAGCATTTTTATTCTATTTTTTTATTTAATGTAAATATATTAATTTATTATACTAAATTATTTTATCTTTAAGTTTATTTTAATATATCATTATTATTATTATTATTACGATTGTATTGATTTTTTTTATTTTCTCTCAGTGTAAATTAATATTTTGCTTGTTTGTTTTATTTCATTTTTATATTTTTTTCTTTTAGTTTTTCTTTTACTTTTTGTTTTATAATATTGCATTTTATTAAGCTATTAAGATAATCTATGTTTTTAACCATTATTTTTGTTGACTGATTTTCTGTTTTGACTTGAATTTGCAAACTTTTGCAGACCTTTGGCATATGTAAAGTAACCCATCTACTAGGTTAATTTTATCGTAGATATAAGTATATTCCAAAGAAGCATGGACTGCTGTCTGGCTGCACAGTTAGAGAAGCAATATACATGTCTGTAAACCTGAAAAGATCCACCATGGATTCATGAAAACACTGAGCACGGCTCTCTTTTTTTTTTCTCTCTTTGTACAAAGTTGTTTAGTAAACTTTACTATTATAAGAAAGTTGCAAAGATCCTGGCTAGAATGTTGCACTTTAAAAAACTTTGAGAAGCCATTAAAAAAAGCAAACATAAGAGCCATTTCAGTTTGATCATTTTTTATTTCACCCAAATGTGAAGATCACCTAAACTATTGCCTAAACTATGCAGTCGTCCACTCAGCTTGTTTGGCTGGATTTCAAAGGCTGCAGGATTAAAAAAAACAAAACTTCTTCAGTGAAAAAATAAAACGCTGAAACTACTGTAGCAGTGAGCTCAGTGTCAGGACAGAGCAACATACTTTCACTTTTAAGGCTCTTCAAAAGGACGGGCCTCTGCTGGTGGCCTGCTCTGCTGCCTGAGAGACACACAAAAAAACAGACAGCAGAGATTAAGCGACTTCAGCTTCTGCTCAAACTGCACATTGACTCGCAGAGGTTATAAGTTCGCAGGTCACGATGCAGGGTCTCACACTATACGGCCCGATGCTCTGATGCGACCTGAGTGCTCACACTGTGCGTCCATAAAAATGAAGGTTATAACAGAAAATCTGTCGCTCACTCTCCCTCTCTGTCTTTCACTCACACAGACACGCACACCACCATCATCAACTTTGCTAAATTGCTAATGAAAAACATTGATCAGGCAGCTGTGATTGAGCAGCAATGTAAATCCAACTATTTTCACGGTTGTTGTGGTCGTGATAATTTTGTGAGGCCACATCGAAAAGGCTCGGATGAGCTTTCCAAAGTTCTACAATTGCCTCCATCGCTTGTGTCCAGATCACACGCTGCACTGCTGTGCTACTCCGTCTTTTTCACTGACGTTTATGTCTTTGCGCGTGCGCAGTGTGAGCGGTTGCGGTGACACCCTCATGACGGTCGGGAGGATTTCAAACCTGTTTGAAATCAAGCGATTGATGATCGGGAGCTGGTCGTGAGGTGTTAATCGCTTCTCGTTACCCCACGTATACTACACGATGCACAACACACGATGAAGGCGAAACTCGGGCCGATCACCAAAACGGTCGCATGACTCAAAAATCGTGCCATCATAACATAAATAGTGCCGTCATTGCCAAACCTGGCCCACATCTGGTTGGCATACACTGTGCCATGACACCAGTCAGTCAGAAGTGCCAGCTAGATGCCAGATCCAGGGAAGCCCTTTTTTCTACGGGCCTGGGCCACATAAACCAAACCATAATCGAGCCAGATATGGCATGCCATCACATAAACAGTGCCATCTACGCCAGGCCTGGCCCATATCTGGATGACATACTTCTTATCATGCCAGAAGTCAGCCAGCAGTGCCGGCTTGATACCCGATCCGGGCCAGACCTGTTTGCTACGTGGGATGTCATTCAGCAGTAGTACGACTAATTCATCCACAAATCACTGGTTCAGGTTTCTGTTGTTTTTGTGTCTCACCTGGATTCACTGCACTACCAGTTTGGAGGCCCGTGGCCATGCCCACGCCCACGACCACGCCCACGACCGTGACCGTGACCATGACCACGGCTGGGGCTTCCGCTCCCATGACGATGCCTGTGTTTGCGCCCGTGTTTGCCATGTTTTCCATGACCACCCTCGCCATCGCTGCCACTGCCACTGCCGCTGCCGCTCCCGCTCCCGCGGCGATGCCGACGAGGGCTGTGGTCGAGGTCATGTTCACGGTCACCATGGCGATCGGGGCTGCGTCTCCTCTGACTGCCATCATGGTCATTGCCGTGGCGATCACCTCCACGGTTGTCATCCCTATGGTGATCATCTCCATGGCGATCATCCCCTCCATGGCGACCATCTCCACCGTGGCGCCCCTCTTTTCCGTGGTCTCCTTCAGGCTTGTGGCCCCCACGAGACCCCTGGTCACCTGCCTGTGGGCCCAGGTTGTATCCCGAGGGGTGGTTGTCTGTGCGAACATCAGAAAATAATTTTTAAAAATTAAAAAATCAACTAGGTCAACATATTTTTTTGCACAAAACAAGCCAGCAGATTTGAGCTTTTTAAACGTTTAATGCATTCACCTGGAAAGGTGAGGCTTTTAATTTGTGCCCCACTGCACAGGATCAGGAAATGGGAGATAAGCTGCGTGTCTTACCTGTACTGGTGCTGAACATGCTTGTCAGTGTCAGACTTTGTGACGGATGATCCGCTTATTATGGTGCTAAATGAAAGAAAGCAGGGCGGGGACCCGTTCACTTCTCAGTTAAACCAGTTTGGCTGAATAGCTGTGTAATTATGGGTTTTGCAGCATGTTATTTCTGAACAGTGTCGATCTTTGTAGTAACCAAAGAGAGATTTTGTTGTTTCAATCATATGATCGTTCATGTTGTAGTTATTTTAAGTTTAGCAGTCAAAGAAAAAGTATAAACTTGAGATTGAATTATGACAAACAGCTGCATTTAGCTCTCTGCTGTGTTCAAGACTACTTCCAGCAGGTGCTGAATGTTAGTCTAATTAAAACTAAGTCTCTTACTCCCTCTGCAAGACAAATTTAGCTTGGATCTCTTGCTCTGCAAAACTTCCAGTACTTTTCCTTAAATATCAAACTCATAATGAAAGAAGATAAATGAGTGTACTTACTTGATGTGAAGGGCAGACACCAACTGTACTTTCTGTGAGTGTGCAACAGATGCTCTGAGGTTTATGGGCATGGGCTGGTTTGGCTGCATTTCTTTTTTTTCTTGCGTTAGTAAGGCAACAGGTAAAAAGAGAGGCGTTGTCTTTTATTTCACAAATTTGATTGATTGATTGATCATACTTTATTCATCCTGAGGGAAATTGGGTTAAGGCTGCCAGCCGTGCCAGTGCCATCTTACCCTTCCGACCATACATACATTACACAAACATCACATGGGGAAGACAGGTCAGAGAGGTATAACATGGAAAATGCACAACATGAGGAAAGATAAGGAGAAAAAAATAACTCCCCCCAGACTGAGCTCCAACAGGGAGATCAGTTTGAGAACAGAAAAAAAAACACCTCTGCACATAGCACATGAAAAAACTCTTAATACACCAAAGAAACACATGACAAGCAACAGGGATGGGTAATGGGTGAGAGACAGCCAATGTAGACAGTGCATCCGGGCCTGCAGCATATGCACTGGTCTCCATGATCCACCGTCAGCATCGGAAGGGAATAAACGTCGAAGGCGTTTGGAGGGGGGAGGGGAGGATGACTGTATATCTGCATGTGTATATGTCTGTGTGCGTGTGTGTGTATGTGTCCAGAGTTCAGCTGAGACAGTGTCCTTCGCCCTGCCAGGCTAAGTAAACAGTCTTCCAGCCAACCCAGGTGGCCTTGCGTAGGATAGGAAGAACAGTCTAAGCACAGTCTGTTATCAGGGTGTTTTTGTTCAGCTCCAGCCTTGACACCACAGCTGGCGCCGAGTGGTAGCCGCATGAAGTGATGATGGTTTTTACTTTAGTGCGAACAACTCATATAAAATGTCAAAGCTGTTCTAACAGTCCAACACTGGTCTCTCAATCTCCCGTTGGAGAGCCGTGAGCTTCTCCATGATGTTATCAAACTTACGCTCCGTGATGTTGTCATTCTTGTGCTCAAAGAGCCGATTCTGAGAACTCACGACCACAGTGAGCTTCTCCAAGATGTGATCCAATTTGCGCTCAGAGGTCTTATTCTGAGTGTTCACGGCAGCCGTAAGCTTCTCCAAGATCTTGGAGATATCCGTGCTGCACTCAATGAGCCCATTTTGAGAACTCACGCCTCTTCCCATTGTTTCAATCCCAGCGGGCAGTCTTGTGGGGGTTTGAACAGCCGGTTCCGCTTTCTTAATTCTTCGATAAGCCAGGGCCAAGCCAGCTCCGATCAGCAAGAACCCTGTTATCATGGTTCCGAATAGATAGATATCTTCAGCATCTTCGATCGACAGTCCCGCCAGGCACACAACCCTCCAGTTATGCCACCCGTCCATCGTGTATCCGGCAGGGAAAGTAGCTCCAGGACACTCAGGCTCACCCGAGCCCAGACTTCTCATTGAGAAAAGGGTGTCAATTGCATTCAGGGACCAGTTGATCAAATCCATAATTCCTCTTTTAGATTTTAGAGCTCCTCCACATCGAAAGGAGCCAGTTGAGGTGGTTCGGGCATCTGACAAGGATGCCCCCTGGGCGCCTCCTGGGTGAGGTGTTCCGGGCATGTCCCACCGGGAGGAGGCCCAGGGCAGACCCAGGACGCGCTGGAGAGATTATATCTCTCGGCTGGCCTGGGAACGCCTTGGTGTTCCCCCGGATGAGCTGGAGGAGGTGGCTGGGGAGAGGGAGGTCTGGGCTTCTCTGCTTAGGCTGCTGCCCCCGCGACCCGACTTCGGATAAAGCGGATGAGGATGGATGGATGGATGGATGGATGAGGATGGATTTTAGAGAACAGACTGTTGGAAGACTGAGAGAGTGTTCCAGGGAAAAGTAATACAAAAAACACGAGACTAGACAAGGACACAAGAGGCTAAGCAGGGAAGCTAAGGGAGAGGAGAGGAGGAGAGGAGAAAAGTGCAACCGCTTTCATCAAGAGCAAGAGATAACCAGTTATCCTGCTTAACAAAGTTTACATCTTAGTTCAATCAAGTTTTCATATCTTAGTGAGGACACCTAATTGACATAATGCTTTCCCTAGCTACTTACCCTAACCATCAAAAATGAAGGCCTAACCCTAACCCTTGATACCAAAACTACATTTTGACCCTCAAAAATGCCTTCAAACTCATGGGGGCATTTTGTCCCCATAAGTAAGTGCTTCCCAACCTTTTGGAGCCACGGCACATATTTCACATTAGAAAAGTCACACGGCACTCCACCAAACAAAAATGTCACAAAAAGCATATTGATTATTTTCCCAATTCCACTATGCTCCAGGCATAGTGGAATTGGCTCAGTTTGTCCCCAATACACTGCATTCCAAATTAGTATGCAAATGATATTTCCCTCCGATTTTCCTAAACAGTCGATGCAAGTGACAGTCAGCATAATTTTCAAGTCATCAACCATTAGAGTATAATTCGAATGTTACTGAACAACCCTCCCAATGAAAACAGTATGTTTTACAAAAATAAAAAACTTAAAATGCACTGTTCCAAATGATTACACACAGAGTTCCAAAATATATTATAGGTTGTAATGAACTGAAAATGGTCATTTGTTGAATTTGCAGCATTAGGAGATCAGATTTACTGAAATCAAAAGCTATTTCAATCAAAAACATCTTAACAGGTCAAGTTACATATTTACATAGGAGCCCTTATTTGATAGCAGTTTCACAATTCTTGCATCCATGGAACTTGTGAGTTTTTGGAGAGTTTCTGCTTGAATGTCTGCAGGATGTCACAATAGCCTCCCAGAGCTGCTTTTTGGATGTGGATTCCTCCCACCCTCATAGATCTGTTGCTTGAGCATGCTCCAAAGGTTCTCAATAGGATTTAGGTTAGGGGAGGATGGGGGCCACACCATGAGTTTCTCTAATTTTATGCTGATAGCAGCCAATGATGCAGAGGTATTCCTTGCAGCCTGAGATGGTGCATTCTCATGCATGAAGATGATTTTGTTGTGGAAAGCACAGTTCTTCTTTTTGTATCATGGAAGAAAGTGGTCAGTGAGAAACTCCACATACTTTGCAGAGGTCATTTTCACACCTTCAGGGACCTTAAAGGGGCCAACCAGCTCTCTCCCCGTGATTCCGGCCGAAAACATCACCACCTCCTTGCTGACCTCGCAGCCTTGTTGGGACATGGTGGCCATCCACCAACCATCTACCACTCCATTGTTAAAACCTCCCAATTCTTTTAATCTTTGGGCTGAAGGAAGGACAATACTCGGTGTATAAATGCTCAATCAACAATTATTTATTTCCATACAATTCAACACTTTATGAGCATAGACCATCCGGATGGGGAGACATGCATGCAGAGGGTCACAGCAAATCTCGAAATGGTGGAGGGTTACTCAACCTCTTATAGCCTCTAGTGGCCCCCACCTAGTCGTAAAAATCTAAACCTTCACATGTTTTCGAATTCCTAGCGAGCCTGACTTATGGCCTTGGCTCCCTGTCTTTCTGCTCTCTGTAAAGGTGGGGGTATGGAATGTGGTCTGTCTCTTCTATCATCAGCACAAGGCCCTCTGCACCCAACATTCTCTTCATGGTTCAGCAGTATGAAATGTCAAGAAACAGTGTAACACATTCACAGCAGATCAATGGTACAGGATAATACACACCTATCTAACAAATCTAATGATTGTCACATTCTTTTAACTCAGAAGTATAAAGGAAACTAAACTGCATACACATCACACCATCTAGACCAGCGGTCCCCAACCTTTTTTGCGCCACAGATCGGTTTATGCCCGACAATATTTTCACGGACCGGCCTTTAAGGTGTCACGGATAAATACAACAAAATAAAACTAGTACCGGTACCGAAAAAAAGAAGATTTATTCATAACACACGTGAAAAGACCCAGGAAAACCGAGTTAACGATAACAACGATAACAAAATAACGCTGAAAACCAATAAAAACCCTGAAAAACATACATTTCACACCTGAGCCTCAACTCTAGCGGCCCGGTACCAAATGACTCACGGACCGGTACCGGTCCGAGGCCCGGGGGTTGGGGACCGCTGATCTAGACTAAAAGATGTAATATGACCTACAGCAGTATCACGATTCAACTACTTTGATTACAGATATAAGGTAACATATGATAGCATAATAATCTCACAATTCCCCCTTTTGATCTCTTAAAAAAGAGATCACTTACAACATACACTCCAGTGTTGCAAGGTCCAGTTCTTCTTGGTCCTGAGGCCCTCTGTCCCCCTTTAACGGGTTGACCATATGTGGGATGACCTCTGCGTTTCCGCAGTTCAGATGCAAGAAAAACTAGATTTACAACAATAACAGTAGTTACTAATGACACTCCCATCGCTCTCCAGTTCTCCCACAGCTTTATTTTGGTGCTCCCGTTTCCCACCCCCATTTTGGTGCCACCTTATACCTTTCCATGTCCATGCCGTGTCCCCCTTTTTACCAAGAGCCTCTCGAACCTCGTTGGTCTGGTGTTCCTGGACTTTTCGCCAACCCCTTCATGGTTATTGCTGTGCTTCTGGGATCCATCCTCTCGAGGTGACTAGCCGGAGCCCAAACTGCATGACCCAGTTGCTGTCCTGGTAGTCTCTATGTCTGTCTCTGCTACGAAGGATCCTCGTGTCTCCGTGACCTCATCTGGTGTCTGTTCCTTTCTCTCGTAAGGCAGAAAACCAAAACACCTCTCTGCCTAGCCTTGACAATCTAATGTTGTTATCCATTGTTCTTCTAGTGATTCAAATTTGGTTTAGAATATCATGTTCAGGACTCTCTGACCCAGGGACTTATTCTAATCATAATCTATGTGTGTAAGCATGTTTGCATTTACCCCTCTGCACTCAAAGCCAATACCTACAATATATCAGTCCGGACAATCACGCCGAACGAAGCTTATGACCTTCAAAAGACTGAGTGTCAACTCACTATGAGCACATTTGCAATGTGTGTATGAAAATGAACCTAACCGCTTAGTTTAGTAAAAGAAATCAAAAACAAATTAACCATTTTTAATTCTAACACATTATAAGCTTAAGTTTTACCATCGCTAAATTATTAAACACACAAATAAAGTCATAAAAATGTTCATATAACCATTGTTTGATGTTAAAACTCAACTTCTCAACTTCCCCCTTTTTGACACACTCCCATGTGTCAATTCACCGGAGCTAGAAAATTAAAAAGGTTAGTGACATCATATCTCAGAAAGCATCAGAAATTCTCCTCCCCAGTACCGTTGCTCCAGCCTTGTCATCCTGTGTTAGGGAATGAAAGCAATTTAATTATCATGTTAAATCTGTTAAACTCCTGGCTCCGCCCAGAGCCTGCATCTGCAGAACTGCCTAGAAACAAAACCTGTATTAATATGAACTTCATATTTGCAACTCCATTTTTCCCACTGTTTTTCCCTCATTGTCCACAGCAGGGGAATTTATGTCTTGATTCAGCCATGAATCCAGCTCACCTGATTCATCACTGAGCCCAACCGTCACTGGCATCTGACAGTGTGGCACTGCATATTATTCCCTCGATGTCACTATCTTCAATCTGTTAATTAGAGTCCTTAAACATGAAGTAGACTGCATCCACAACAAGTCAATATAGCTGTGAATGTGGCTAATTATCAATCTATTACCAATCAATAACAAAATGATAGCTTTTATTTTATGCATGCTTTAGTCAACCACTCACCCTGAGGATCTTCAATCCCAGAAAATTCCTTCTCCTCATTTAATAAAGTCTGTCATCCTTCCATGCCCTGGTAACTGGCCCCTCCAGAGCTGTATCACTTTGAAATGTACATACAACAAGCCAAACCACACCTTGGTTACACCAACCCTTTCTCCACCCTGAGGATGTCCAACGCCATCCTAGTCTGGACTGTGAAAGGTGACTTTAACGCCGACTGTTCTGACAATCCTGCTCATTACATTTCCTGGTCAGATTAGCCAACCCTTCCATACTAGAATAAACATAATCAACATGGTCAGCATTATATTGAGTGTTATTTCAAAATATTATAGATTCAAACCCTCCATCCTTATGTGGTTTGCCAAATTATGTTTATCCAGAACTCCGCTCTGTCTCTAAGTTTTGGAAAATTTTATGCTTGTTGTCAAAATTTGAAGAATTTTGACCATAAGTGAATTTTATGGTGTTATCACCCCCATCGGGGCTTACCTTTCCCACTTTTGGTGATATTCCTCCCTAGAATATTCGCAATTACCCTCCTTTAGGCGTGAAAACTGGTGGTGTGGTCAAGTGGGTGCCATAGGAAACAAAAGCTCAGGACAGAACAGCTATCAGTCATGTGCTTCATACAAAATTTGCATATGTTTTATCTCATATTGATCCTCTGAGTGTAATGGTACATTTTAATTTGAATTTATCAAAACTAAACGGAGGGCTTTCACTTCGGTGTCCTCAGAATCTCATCTCTGCTTTTTGCGGATGATGTGGTTCTGTTGGCTTCATCGGGTGAGGGCCTCCAGCTCGCACTGGAACGGTTCGCAGCCGAGTGTGAAGCAGCGGGAATGAGGATCAGCACCTCCAAATCTGAGGCCATGGTTCTCAGCCGGAAAAGGGTGGAGTGCCCACTCCGGGTCGGGGATGAGTTCCTGCCCCAAGTGGAGGAGTTTAAGTATCTCGGGGTCTTGTTTGCGAGTGATGGGAGAAGGGAGCCGGAGATCGACAGACGGATTGGTGCTGCGGCTGCAGTGATGCGGACGCTGCACCGGTCCGTCGTGGTGAAGAGGGAGCTAAGTGTAAAAGCGAAGCTCTCAGTTTACCGGTCGATCTCGTCCCTACCCTCACCTATGGCCACGAGCTGTGGGTAGTGACCGAAAGAACGAGATCGCGGATACAAGCGGCAGAAATGAGCTTCCTCCGGGGTGGCTGGCCTCTCCCTTAGAGATGGGGTGAGAAGTTCGGCCATCCGGGAGGGCTCAGAGTAGAGCCGCTGCTCCTCCACATCGAAAGGAGCCAGTTGAGGTGGTTCGGGCATCTGACAAGGATGCCCCTGGGCGCCTCCTGGGTGAGGTGTTCGGGCATGTCCCACCGGGAGGAGGCCCAGGGCAGACCCAGGACGCGCTGGAGAGATTATATCTCTCGGCTGGCCTGGGAACGCCTTGGTGTTCCCCCGGATGAGCTGGAGGAGGTGGCTGGGGAGAGGGAGGTCTGGGCTTCTCTGCTTAGGCTGCTGCCCCCGCGACCCGATCTCGGATAAAGTGGATGAGGATGGATGGATGGATGGATGGATGGAAAACTAAACACAATAGTTTTTCTTTCTTTACTTTGCTCTTGTTCTTTTGCAGTACCACATCCTATCACATGTCCCTGTTGGTTGTATTCTACTTTTAATAATCTACTATTTAAGGGGAAAAAACCTCGGTCACGTGGCCCAGTGTCTGTTATTACATAACTCTATTTTGAACATAAAAATTTACCTTTCCCGTTTATTTCACAAATATTGTTTTGATTTTGGCTATTTTCCTCTATGAAATTTAATTGACTTTTTACAGTGGCCTGCTATGGTTAATAGTAACATATTCCAATCATGAGTGAAATCAAACGTTTTCTCCACTGTAGCATTTGATATTCCCAACAATATAATGTGATACCTTAATCAAAACACCGCTAATAAAACACAGTTTTCTTAATGCAAACATCAGTAACTCAAAATTAGGAACCAAAGGGTTAAGTCTGCAGTTCCACACTCTCATGTGAAGCTACAGTCTCCTCCTCCAGTCTCTCTTATACTCCTGCTCCTGCAAAAACAAAACAAAACAAAGCGAAGCATCCACCCTTCTCTTGCCGGCTGGGTGAATTGTTTGTCGGCATTTACTAATCCTAAAGTTGGTGCAGTCTTTGTCTCAGTATCAAGTCAGTCCATCACCGTCCAGTCACATGCATGGTCCATCATGGGGGCGTGCATGGGGTGGGAGGGGTTGTCCATGATAGAAAGAAGCTTTTTGGGGCAGTTGGGGCAGTCCTTTCTCCAGTGTCCATGCTCACCGCAGGTGAAACCTGCATCTTCTTCTGTGCTCTGAGGTCCGTTCTGAGGTGCCTTTTGACCTCAGTTGCTCCTTCGGTCCCTGGCACGCCCTTTTTGCTGCCCGATCATGCGTGTTGGTCCGTCACTCTCCTGCACAGTGTTAATGCAGAGTTATCAATGTCAGCATTATGTTACTTGACCTCACTTTTCATTCGGGCTTGGCGGGCGTCTCGTCACAGCTCTGTCAGCTGAAGGTGTCTGAAATTTTTTCCCCCGTGTAGTGAAACGGGCCTTAGGTTTAGCGCTCTCCGTCTCCGCTGCATGAGATCCCTTTCCTGCAGCACTGTTGACATTTTCAGGTTGTTGTTGTGGGTCCAGCTGCTGCAGCATTTAGTCAGGGTCACATCGACGATGGGAGAGGGGAGAGCAGGAGTCCAGATCAGCTTCGGCTTTCAGGGCCGGCAAAGCAGCCTGTAATCAAGCATAAAGAGAAAAAACAAAAAACAAAACAAAAACAGACGAACAGGAAAATGATGTTGTTTTGGCTGTGTTATTCAGAGAGGGGAGAAACACCAGGCCAGGCCCTGTGTCAGCCTTCTCCCCCCTTTTTTTTTTTCCTTTTTTTTCTTTTTTCTCACGATATAATCAACTCATAGCCCACCAAGTTGACAGGACAACATGCACATGTTCAAATTCTTAAGATCATGTTTAAACTCACAAAAGAGAAATTTCCTTCCGTCAGTAATCACTTGTGTTGTTCAATCAGCAGAAACACCACACCATCCATATGGACCATCCAGGGTTGCACGGCACTCATCAGTGAACAAGACTGTTTGTAGTTCATGTAGTTTTGGGCCCACTCTCAGCTTGTCTGCTTGTGAGCATTGGTTAGGGGTGGCTGAACAGTTTATGCATAACTGCAACTCTCTGGAGGATTCTACACCTTGACGTTTGTGGGACTCCAGAGGCATCAGCAGCTTCAAATATCTGTTTGCCGCTTTGTAATGACCTTTTAGCAGCTGCTGTCTTAATCCAGTGTATTTATCTGGCAGAAACCTTCCTCACTGTGCCTTTATCTGCACGAACCCGTGTGTGCTGTGACTCAGTCACAAATCTCTTAACAGTACGATGATCACGCTTAAGTTTTTGTGATATATCTAAGGTTTTCATTCATTGTCCAAGGCATTCAACTATTTCAGACTTTTGAGCAGCAGGGAGATCCTTTTTCTTTCCCATATTGCTTGAAAATGATGGTCTGCTTAATAGTTCGACTTCTGAAAGCAAAAGGCCGATGACTTGAAAGTCTCTACAAGAAAACCGGCCTTACTGTTCATAAGGAAATGTTTAATAATCATGTTCTGTTTTACAAGGAGCGTATCAATCAAACTAAATCTGCCTATTACTCTACCATTATCTGCTCAAGTGAAGATTCTATGAAGACACTGTTCTCACTATTCAATTCTTTTCTCAGGCCACCAGATTTTCTACCTGTTCATCTCTACTTGTCTAACTTCTGCCACTCTCCAATGCTATTCTTCACTGAAAAAAATCACAAGATACACCAAGATCTGGTTCCTGATGTTTCATGTAGCCCCTCCTCTGTAATCCCACCTCCATTACATTGCCTCTCTGCCTTCCAACTTCTATCTGTCACTGATATCTCTGATCTCATCTGCAAATCAAAGCCTTCTACCTGTCAGCTTGACCCTCTTCCTACAGTCCTAGTCAAAGCCTGTCTACCCTCTCTTATCCCCTCATATCTGCAATTATCCACTCTTCACTCACCACTTAAATTGTTCCTACTTCCTTCAAAGTTGCTGCCATTACCCCAATTCTGAAAAAAACAAAAAACAGGTCTAGATCTCAATAACCTTAATAACTTTCGTCCTATCTCCAATATACCATTTCTCTCAAAAATTCTTGAAGAAATAGTTGCTTCACAAGTTCACTTACACCTAACCAATAATAACCATCGGCCTCTCTCATACTCCACTAGCTTGGTTCAAATCATACCTGTCTGACCGCACTCAGTTCATTCAACTAAAATCCTTCACTTCTCAGCCTTTTCCTCTGTCTACTGGGGTGCCCCAGGGATCTGTTCTTGGGCCCCTCCAAACAAAAGACACATGCTACACCTAACTCCCTTACTGAAATAAACAGGAGAAGACAGTACAAGAGAATAATAAGGCAGCTCACCCCTTCTGTTTCAGTGTCTATTTACAATGTACTATTTACAAGTGAAGACTAATTTACACACTATATGCAAAGCTCAGTATATCTCAGGAACAACCCACGAATAACACAAGGTTTGGAAGCCAGGGTAAGGTCTGCTGCTGCTGTCAGTCACTGCCGCCAACAACTGCTGGTGAGGGATCTTTTAAAAACCGCCACATGATGAGGGGACCAATCAGCCGCCGCCAGCTCTCCAATCAGAAAGGACCTGTAGATTCTTAAAGACACAGACAGAAACAAACTCTAGACGGCCAGGGCTGTAACAATGGTTTTCTTCCAACTTTCTTAAACTCAACAGCAACAAATCAGAACTTCTCCTGGTTGGCTCTAAATCATTGCTATCTAGAACTACCTGTTTTTCTGTTACTATCAATAACCGGCCGGTTTCTATCTCTCCCTCTGTGAAAAGTTTGGGTGTCATTCTTGACAGTACACTATCCTTCAATTCACACATCAATAATGTCACTCGCTCAGCGTATTTCCATCTCTGTAACATCAATCGCCTCCGCCCCTTCCTCACTCCTCATGCCATTGCCATTCTCGTTCATAGCCTCGACTACTGTAATTAACTCTTATTTGGCCTTACACAAAAGTCCATCAATAAGCTTCAACGTGTCCAGAACTCGGCTACCCCTATTATCACTAAGACTCCCTCTACATACCACATCACCCCTATTCTGAAGCAGCTTCACTGGCTCCCGGTCAAATCTCGCATTAATTTTATAATACTCCTCCATAAATTTAAGGCTATTCATTCTCTCTCCCCACCATACCTTTCTGACTTGGTTCGGATGGCCATCCCATCCCGGTGCCTCAGATCATCCTCTTCCCTTTCTCTTGTTTCTTCCTCTCGTCTTGTTTCTATGGGGGGGGCTTTTAGTCACTCTGCCCCTCAACTTTGGAACTCCTTACCCCCTGACCTCAGAAACATCACTTCATTCCCTCTTTTTAAGTCCAAACTCAAAACCCACCTGTTTAAAATTGCCTACTCCATATAACTTATCCAAGATCTTAAACTTTCTATCTGCTATTTGTATTATTGTGTATATTTCATGTTTTTATGCCTGTTTTATTTGCTATACAGTGTCCTTGGGTGTTCTGAAAGGTGCTTTTAAATAAAATGTAAAATGTATTATTATAATGTGCAACATCTTTCTTTAGTAGTTTTTCATTTAATTGGGCTCACCTGGCAAACTAATTATTACAGGTGTCCGAGATTGATTTCAGTGATCCAAAGAGCCCTGAGACACGATGCCATCCATGAGTTTAATTGAAAAACAACATATTTAATCTTTATGACACTTAAATAATATTTACATAATAATTTGGAATGACATTTTTGCTTTCTTCTGACCGCTACTCATGCTAGGTCGGAATTTTCTCCAGGATCCCGGGCAGATTGACTACTTTTTCTTTTCAAATATTTATCTATTGCTATTACGCGCTGAGTTGTCGCATGACTATATGTTATTTCTTCTTCATCTCCTTCTGTTTTACTAGCAGTTGGCAACCCATTTAATTGGAGCAAGACGTTGTACTCCCCACCAGTGGAAGAGAATTTAATTGTTCTTCCTGTTACTCACATTCGCTTAGAGTACTAATCAGGTGAAACCAGATAATCTTCCACAGCACACCTTTGTGCTGCAGCACAGTGGTTACGAAACACTGCCATAAGTGACTGTTGGTCCCCAGAAGTATAGTAGCATGCCAATTTTCTGTCCTCACAAAGATGTCTAAACATGTACACACACTCACAAACACACTTGCCCAAGACATGTGCAACACTACAGAGCAATTTTGCACATCTATATAAACCTTGTATATTTGTACAATTGTATAGTTGGTATTTATATTTATAGTTAGCTATTTATTTGTTTTCATTTTTATTTATTCTAAATGCTGCTACCGGGGAGCTGCTTTTTGTTGAACCTCTGATGTTTAATGACAGTAAAAGGATTCTGATTTATCTGCTGTGACATGGTTTGCGATGGTTTCACATTCACATAGCCCGTCATCCGCCGGTTGGTGCTGTGCGATACTGCAAACTTTTGGTATCAATCCGATACCAAGTGAATACAGGTTTTGCAGATACCAATACCAATAGTTTTAACCTATAAAGGGAAAGCAGTGTGGAGACGTGGTTTGTAAATATGGCTCTCTCTAAGCCACTCTGGGTTAGTTACTGTTGTTTAAATGTCTTATAGGCTAGAAATACAATAGATGTGACAATCTGCATGTCCCTGGCCAATTAGTAGATTGCAGTCTGTTGACATCATGTTTTGGGCTTGACTAGGCTCGCTTGGGACTCCTAAAAAAGTATTTAAGTACTAAAGAAGTACCTAGTACAAGGTGCTAACACCTAATGGAAAACCCTAAAAACTGAGTCGAGCTGAACTAAGCCAAGCCGGCTACAGCCTAACATAGAGATGAAGAAGTGAACCATCACCTCCAGAGAGCAGCAGTCTGATGTTCAGTGTTCACTGCATCTGCTGATTTTCAGACCTTGAAGCTGTTTGTGAGTTCCCCTTTGACAGATCAGATCCACAGCAAAAACCAAAGAGAAACAGAACATGAGTGGCAGTTTGAGAAATTATGAAATCAGGATTTTTTATTTTTGTTTAAGCAGACGGTTAATGAGGAAGAGGAAGCAGGATGTGGAAATTAACAGACATGTCATTATTAGACCAGCAATGTTAAACTCATTTTACATTGTTGGCCACATACAGCCTACTTTAATCTTAAGTGTGCCAGACCTCTGAAACACCCTTTTCTATCAATATAAAGAAATTTAATTACACATTTATTTTCTGAGATATCTTAATATAAGAAAACAAAGGGCTATTTCAACATTAGGTTTCAGTTTTTTCCAAAGAAATGCTTCTGTAGTAAATGCATGAAAACTGCCAACTCTTAAATTGAAAACTCTTAAATTGTAAGACATACACATGTGAAATTAGAGAAAAAGTGTATCCATGTGTACAATGGAGAGTGTGCAGTGGATACACAGTGGATACATTGTGAAAAAACAAAAAAAACAAACCCAGAAATTTTTGTAGTGGTAAAAAAAAAAAACAGGAACTCCCAGCTTTACCCACATCCTCAAAAGATCTGAGGATCTACAAAAAAACTTGAATTTCACAGTGTTGGCAGTCAGGCTGCCCAAATTCACAGGCTGCATCCACCTGAGGACCCACCTAAATATAACAGGACACTGGCGTAAATTCTCGACCATCTCACACTTCTGTTTAATCAGTTTTCTGTTTGACGTTTATTCAGCTGTGTGAAAACCCCCGGAGGAACCCTACCAAGGGATTAATAAAGTTTTATTTAATCTAATCTAATAATTTTAATCTCAGCCAAACCGATTTACTCAGGAACAAATAAAACACTGAAAAAAGTAAAAAGCAATAACATTTTTAGGCTATCTAAGTGACTTATATATCATGTTTAACCTGAGTAGCGAAAGACCACGGGGGTTTGAAAACGATGTGCCGGGAGTTCGCTGTTCTCGCCGGCTCAGATATTTGAAGTTTACTCAGCTACATTCTCGCCTGAAAATATGCTAAAAGTTTAGTTTGCAACCCAGAAAGAGTAATAAGAGTAATATTAAACCTGAGTAGCTGCCGCCATTGTTGGAAACTGGAATTGGCTGGGCCATGCTATGAATTCTGGGATATGGTTTTTCATTTTTGTTGTCCGGGTAGAAAATCAGGAGAAATTCGGGAGAATGGTGGCTCCGGGAGATTTTCGGGAGGGGCACTGAAATTCAGGATTCTACCAGAAAAATCGGGAGGGTTGGCATGTATGCCTGTCGCCTTGACGTCTGTGGTCATGAAATCCCTTGAACACCTGGTGTTAGCCCATGTGAAGGACATTACAGGCCACCAGTTGGACCCTTTGCAGTTTGTCTACCGGTCAAACTGGTTGGTGGATGATGCACTGCTTTCAGCAACTTCATGATAGCCTCTAGAACAGGGTGGGGAACTCCAGGCCTCAACGTCCGGTGGGCTGGCCTGCAGGTTTTAGATATCACCCTGGGTCAACACACCTGAATCAAATGATTAGTTCATTACCGGGCCTCCAGAGAACTTCAAGACATATTGGGGAGGTAATTTAGCCATTTAAATCAGCTATGTTGGATCAACGACATGTCTAAGGACCTGGCCCTTGAGGTCTGGAGTTCCATCCATTCGCTTCCGCTTATCCTTTTCAGGGTCGCGGGGGGCGCTGGAGCCTATCCCAGCTGTTATAGGGCGAGAGGCGGGGTACGCCAGTCTGTCGCAGGGCTAACACACAGGGACAGACAACCATTCGCACCTAGTAGCAATTTGGATTATCCAATTAACCTATCCCCACAAGCTGCATGTCTTTGGACGGTGGGAGGAAGCCGGAGTACCCGGAGAGAACCTACGCAAACACGGGGAGAACATGCAAACTCCACACAGAAAGAACCCGGCCTGATGGTGGAATTGAACTCAGGACCTTCTTGCTGTGCGGCAACAGTGCTAACCACCGTGCCACCGTGCTGCAGGTCTGGAGTTCCACACCCCTATTTTAGAAGGTTCCTAGCATAGCACAAAGAAACAGGGAACCAACCCTTACTTCTACTAGGATAATAAGAAACAGGTGATTGATTTATTGAAATCTGTCATTCTTCAGAAATAGTTCTTCAGGTTTCTTGAAGAACATTCAAAGCTCTTCTTTGGATGTTTCTGCCTTTTGTTCTGTTCTCTGTCAACATGATCCCACACTGCTCCAATAATGTTGAGGTCCGGGCTCTGGGGAGGCCAATCCATGACTGATAGTGTTCCACTGTGTGTTTTTTCTATCCACGTATGTTTGTTGCATTGGCAGTGTGTTTGGGATCATTGTCATGAAGAAAAATTAAACTGTTTCCAATCAGATGCTTTCCAGATGGTATTGCATGCTGGATCAAAATGTGATGGTACTTTTCTATGTTGATAATTCATCAGTTTTTACAAAGATCTTCAACATCACTGACTGAAATGCAGCCCAAACAATGTCAGAGCCTCCACCATGTTTTACAGATGACTGTAAACACTCACTGTACCTCTTTTCTGCCTACCGGTCTGCATACTAATGATGATTAGAACCATAAACCATAAACATTCAGATCTGGATTCATCACTCCATTAGACCGGTTTCCACTTACTTTCAGTTCAGGCCTTTTCTTCCTGTTTCCCTTCCTGTTTAAGAATGGCTTCCTGACAGCCACCTTCTACTGAGACCATTTCTGATGAGGCTTCGGTGAACATTAGATGGATCAGCTGAAGGTCCAGATGCATCTACCACTTCTTTTTTTCCTCTGAAAGAATTAAGTGAAGTGAAAATTTAGCTAATGCCCAAAGAAAACCTTTGAGAGGTCTTTGGAAAGCCTGGGGAAATACTGCTCAAAACCACTTAGAAAATTACAGGAAATTCTGCTTCTTGGAAGAAATGTGGGCTGGGTCAAGGAAGTTTTCAACTTTGTAAAATATAAGAACTTACCTTACAAAGAAGTAATATTAGTGAAATAATTACGTTTTAAAACCGGTGATTTTTTGTTGTCGGTACAAGATTATAACTTTTTACGGAAGCGTAGAGCTGCCACCCAGGCAAAAGAAAAATAGAAGTATATCACGTTATAACGTGAAAAGTTTATTGTTCTAACAAGATACTTTTCATGTTTGTACAATATACTATCATGTTTGTACAATATACTACTATGTTTGTACAATATACTTTTGACGTTTGGACAATATAATATCACGTTATTACAATATGCATAATTATTACGTTCGTACAATATAAATATCACGTTCGTACAATATAAATATTGTACGAACGTGATATTTATGTATATTGTAATAACGTGATATTATGTTGTTCAAACGTCAAAAGTATATTGTACAAACATGAAAAGTATCTTGTTAGAACAATAAACTTTTCACGTTATAACGTGATATACTTCTATTTTTCTTTTGCCTGGGTGGCAGCTCTACGCTTCCGTAACTTTTGATATTTAGAGTGCAATAATTATTATTTTTTTCTAATTTTTTTTTAGTTTTTTGTTATGTTTTTTAAATGCGTCTTGTTTTAATCAGTTATTGTTTTCTTATTCCACAATTTTTGCACATGTCAACGATCAAACAGAACTTTTAAGTTAAGTTTCAGTTTCAGAGTTGTAGGCGTCCTTGCCGCTTTCTCTTTCTCTGAAAACACGTGGTCACTCTCGGCTCTTCTGTTTACTGACTTTCTCCCTCCGAAAAGCCTGCGTCATGTTGCTTTAAACTAGATTAAAAATACATTTTATGTACAGTGTCGTTCTCTTTAACTGTGTTCAATGACAAAATACATATTGACTCTTCATGTTATGCTTACAGGGGCAGCTTTAAATAAAAAAACACCCTCTGTGTATTTTTTTTTTAAGGCATGCTTGGTAGCTGTGAAGAACAGCCGTTTTTCCCTCTTTGTGATTGGCTGTCTCATGGAAAAGGGCGGGGGCTTGTCGTAAATGGTGTGCGGTGATTGGCTGATAGTGTTTCCGTAAAGTAAGCTGCGCCACTGGAGTAGAAAAAAGGTAGGAGAGCTGTGTGGCTTGTTTCTGGCACATTTAGGGACTCAAGCGTTTTCGGAAACACAACTTACTTCCTGTGGAAGCTTATACACGTTACCTTTACATTAAAGGTAAGTTACACGACTTACATGTTCAAAAGGTGACGTTGTTTTATATAAATCGCCTCTGTGACCTTTTATTTACACAGCAAGCCGTGCTAGGGGAGCATTTAAACTTGACGTTGCTAATCGGTAATGCTTAAAAAAACGACTCCTGGAAACACTTAACGGTAGTTTACGCGATATAAGCGTTCCTCTGTGTATGTTGTAATATTTGTGTATCTGTCCGTAGCCGTTATTTAAATCAAATCTTAACTTTTTACACGCTTATGTCCATACCGCCCACCATTAGGGGTCCGAAACGTAAATAATTACCCGTCAACCAAGTGTAAAATGGGATCTTAGTCGATGTGTAACACCAGATGAATTATTGTATATGCCGATCGCTCAGGTGAGGCACCAACATGTAGAGAATCTATTGAGTCTTGTATTGTTAGACGTTAAAATAAGGGCCTCTGCTTGAAATCCTTAAAAAGACACATTACCGATTAGAGTTTGGCTGAGGAGAGCTAGAAAGGACCACAGGGCTGCCTTAAGTGACTTGGGGAGCCAGAAAGGGATCATGCTCTAAAAATGAAAGCTGTGAAATTGACTTATTGGCTATGATCGTCTTGTGAATGTGGAATTAGGTCATATATCTAGATAGACATACGTTTAAATACTCTTAATGATATATTTTTAAACTGATGCTGGAGGCAAAGTTGCATTTGTGGGGAAACTGAAACCTAAGCTGACCTTAGACGCCTCCTACATTCAGGTTTAGCCACTTAGAACAAGATAAATACAGATAAGATTGAGTTTGATTTTTAAAAAAGTAAACAACAAAAAGGTTAATTTGTCTCTTCTTTAGCTGTCAAACAATCCTGTTTTACAATATGGGAATTAATCTGTGGAGCTAATTACAGCTTATGAGCTTCAGTGTCTATGAAATCCAGCTGCTTTTAACAGAAATCAGTGTTGGATGTTCCTTTACATCATCACACACATATCTTTCTTTGCTTTTACTTTCTGATCTTAAGTCAGAGCAGAACTGAGCCAGGAAGGAGGCAGGTGGCAGCCCGTGACAATCCTCGAGTCAGCACTTATAATTTCAGAATTTCTCACACTAAACAAGCAGCTGGTTTTCTGTAGTGAGATAAATGTTTCGGAGCTTCCTGACCTTTGTCTTCTGTCCACAGTGCTGCAAGGAGAGTCAGAAATAAAAAATTATTTTCAGTTAGACCTTCAAATTATTGAATTATCCTCATATATTTATGGGTTTAAGATGACTTCTTGGAAAACCAAGCTCTGAACAAATGACTAATAAATGTTTCCTTTATTTATTCAGGATTATTACACACATCTACATTGTATATAAACTTTAACTGGGTATCCACATCTAGCGAATTCTCAAAAAGCATAAATTCCCTTTAAAGGGTTTTTAAAAAGTCTCAGATTTCTGCCACTTTTATCTCACAGCCTCATGATAATAGATTCTGTATGTTTTTATTAACTGTTGTGTGTCTACAGCTGGAGACTGCAGACAGAAATGTGACATACATGTCAATAAATTCACACACATGATCTGCATTTGTGGGCATTTAATAATCCGGCTAGAGTTTTCTTCAATCTTTGATGACACACCAGTGAAAAAGTATATAAAATCAGACTTTTTCTGCTCATTTCCAGCTCCATATTTTCACTCCTGGACTCTGCTAGAGTAGCTTTGCATGATTCCCAGATCAGAATAGTCCTTATTTATCTCATACTTGGTCTCCAGTTCATCCTCTGTCTAAGCTGTTTTTGCTCCTTCACTTTTAAGCTGGCTTTCCTCTGATTGGCTGCCCCTCACTATCAAGACTTTTGTTGCACATGTTAAAGATATGTGCCCTCCATGACATAAAGATCAAAGAGTAGGAAAATAAATTATTGAAACTGAGTATTTAGAGCAGTCGGAGGCTACAGTGATTACTCGCACATACACTGTCCTCATTATTTGAAGCTCTGTTGGATGTTTCATATCAACATCCACCACAGAAACAGGCTATGTATGACAGCAAAACCACTTTAACATTTCTTATCTGTGACACTAAAATGGCAGATAATCTTGCCTGATGCTCGGTAGAAAAACCTGTATATATGTAGCCACCTTCTGTTTTTTTAGGAAAATCATGAAGCTGAGCATTTTGGCCACCACCTACCTGTTGATTTGAAACTGATTACCTCTTATTTCTGACACTAATACAGCTAAAAAGCAATAAAGTTAAGTTCATGTTATATTAGCAAGATGTGAAAGTACAGATTTAGGCAAATAAATTCACCAAGAGAGTTTATTTTATTGGCATCACTGAGCAGGGGAAGAGGCTACCTGCTGGTCATTAGTAAGAATGCAGCTTTTAGACTCTCCCGTCTTTTATGTAAGCTGTGGCACATCGTGCAAAAAACGTCCTGACAGAGCTGCTTTCATTCACCAGAAGATGGCGCAGTGGGGCCAGCTTCAGATGCTGGACAGCAAATACCTGGAGCAGGTGGATCAGCTGTACGATGACTCGTTCCCCATGGACATCCGGCAGTACCTGAGCAAGTGGATCGAAAGCATCGACTGGTAAGAAGTCCGAATAAAGGGCAGCGTCTTTTTTTTTTTTGCCAAACGTTTCTCATCGACTCGTTTGAACCATTAAAAAGTTGTATTTATTGTAATACCTGTACTGATTTACCTAAATTTTTTTATCTGGCATATCCCCTCCATACAAAAAAAAAAATAGAGGAAAAACTAACACTGAAACAAGAAAATCAAAGGTTGCAAAGTAAATCAAAGCAAAGGTTAAACCGGATGTCCTGATGGAAAAGAAAATTGTAGGTGCATTTATATCGGGATCGTAGCCCAAACAGAAGCGAGCTCACACTTGTGGACGTGGATCTGGATCTATGCTCCTGCACTGGAAACACCAGGGTCACCAAGGATATGGAAAGCTTCATGACATTGTATCCACAATGCAGGGATATAATAACATGGACTGAACCACCACTCACAACCACTAGCATTTTATATAGCCTCTGTAGAAATTATCCATATATCTCACTTATCTTAACTGCACTACTGTATAGTTCTGTGTAAATAATCATTCTGTACATATGATAATTTTTAATCCTACAACTGTTCATAACTTGCATAGTTCACATTTCTGTATAACTGTATATCTCATATTTCTGTATAGTTTTTTATTTCATATTTATATCCTTTTCATAGCCTGTACATAGCTTGTACTCACTACAGCCTGTACATACTTATAGTTATAGAATATTCATAACATACTTCACACCGTGTATAACATACCATAATAGACCCATTTCTGTAATATACTTACATATCTATATTATTGCTAATATATATTGTAATATATCTATATCATGGCTAAAGCACTTCTGGATGGATGCAAACTATATTTCGTTGCCCTGTACCTGTGCAATGATAATAAAGTTGAATTCTATTCTATTCTATTCTATTCTATATCTTTGCGCATATTGAGAGTTTTGGTTCAGCTGCGCAAAGTTAATTACATGTGGGAAAAAAGTCCTCACAGCCCATAAAATCCTGGTTGTAAAAGTGCAGAAATACCTGTCCTTCGTCATCATTTCAGCATCTGTTCATTAACGGTTCCATTGCTAGATTTTTATCAGACCAAAGCAAAAGTGTTTGAGCTAATGAGACTGATAATCATGGACTTCTCAATATTTGGATAAAGGTTTTGTTGAAGCACAGCATTTGCTGAAAACCAATTTGTAACCCTTTCAAGGTTAACCCCAAACTGAGCGTCTTCTGTTCATGCTACTCAAAGACTTACTGTGGTCTCCTCAGGGACACGGTGGCCATGCAGGACTCTCTGGCCACTGTTCGTTTCCACGACCTTCTCGCTCAGCTGGACGACCAACACAGCCGCTTCGCTCTGGAGAACAACTTCCTGCTGCAGCACAACATTCGCAAGATCAAGAGGAACTTGCAGGTCCGACCCTGGATTCGAAACACTTCTGTGTGAGCCAGGTTAAATTCCTTTATGTAACTAAAAGTACGAGCGGTTCTCTCTCCAGGATCGCTTCCAGGAAGATCCCGTCCACATGGCCATGATCATCTCCAGAAACCTGAAGGAGGAGCTGAAGATACTGGAGATTGCAAAGAGCACCGAGGTAAAAGCTGCAGCTCGGTTTCGTTGTTAGAACAGAACTATGACACCAGAATAACACCCGACAGATCTAAATCCTTCCGTTAATCAGACTGGGGTTTAAGTTATAAACAAGTGTGCAGGATCCAAACAGCTTATAGGTGGATTACAGCCAGCTTCTGGTGCTAGTAGACCATCCTGAATCCTACCAGATGAAACTTAAAGCAAGAGAAAAGATGCTTTCAAGACAAAAATAGCTGAACAAATGATAAGAACTGTATTACTTTTCCAACTTAATGGCTGCTTGAATGCTCCAAAATCATGCTGATGCACGGTACACATGTCTGCATGCTCTATGAATCAAAGCCCAATATGCACACAGGGACTGAGTTCTCATTCTTCAAAATGAAAAATCAACAGAAACAACCTCAGAATCAGCTTTTTTTCTTATGTACTATAACTTTAGTGCATTAAATAATGCTATAAAAACCATTTCATCTTCATGCTGTTTATATTCTCTTACTCTCACAGAGTAAAAAAAAAAATCATCCTATGTTTGTTTGTTTTTTTCCTAGTAATATTTCATCTGCATGATCTCTTTCCACTCTTACACAGAATACATGACCACGGATATTTTCTACTTCACAGCCACAAGCCGTAATCAGAACATTAAAGCGACCTTCTCCTAGATCTAAAAGACAGAAAGAATTGGAAAAGATCTACTTCATTACACCCCTTATACCTAATTTTTTGTCATGGACAAAACTGCCACGCTTGTGGGATAAATTACTTTTAATTTAAAAGGAAATACCATCTGTCCATCCATCTATCTTCTTCCGCTTATCCGGGGCCGGGTCGCGGGGGCAGCAGCCCAAGCAGAGATGCTCAGACCTCCCTCTCCCAAGCAATCCCCACCCACCTCCTCCACTTATCCGGAGGAACACCAAGGCTTTCCCATGCCAGCTGTGTCCTGGGTCTGCCTTGGGGCCTCTCCCGGTGGGACATGCCCGGAAAAGGAAATACTTACCTGTGATATCCTCAACGATCCCAGAGTGATGTTTTTGGCCCTGATGAGAAACTGGCTAAAATTTGCTCCTCTGTGGATTTTGTCTTAAGATTGAGACACTTGGAGTGGGTGTAATCTTGATCTGATTTCCTTGTTTAGCAAAGCTTTAACCTCTATGTCTAAATTAATACTTGAATTCAGTTTTACTTTTAAAGATCCCGAAGAGTCTAAACCTGTTTCTGTTTCGGAGACGCTAAAATGTGTGACCTTTGTTTCGGTAGGATGAGACCGATGGGGCAGTGTCGGCCATGGTGGTGGAGAAACAGAAGCTGGACAACAAAGTGAAAGAGATGAAGCACATAGTCCAGGTAAAACTATACGCAGCGTGTAGGTCCCAGCTCGAGGTTGGCCCGGCTCTGCTGGAAAATCTCTAACGGGTCCGGTTCCTTTGACTTTTTCAGGTGGTGGATCAGAACATTAAGAACGTAGAAGACCTGCAGGACGAGTACGACTTCAAAGTCAACACACTGAAGAACAGAGGTGAGGAAATCAGAAAACTCGTTCAGGCTCAGCTGTAGAGCCAAACCCCAAAATGTGATTGCAGTGATTTGGATGGCTGAGGAAATACTTCTGGCAATACAGTGAAGATCAACATGTCAAGGGGCAATTTGAGTTCTTGGAGACAGAGAAATAATTTCAGAGAGCCGACTGAGTTTTGAGGTTTTGATCTAAAGCGCACTTGTTACCAAATGCAGTGATCTGATTGGTCCGATCTGTTTATTCTGATCTTAAAAAGTCGGAACAAAGGAGCTCGCTTTGGTAAAATTACAGAGTGAAAGGCCTTTTCCAAACTGACATATATTAGATGCTCTTAAAACTTCATATTAAAATTTAATCTATGTTGCTTCCAAGTTTTAATTGTGTGGATTTTTTTTCCTTCTTCTGCAGAGAATGAAATGAACGGCATGACGGTGAAGGAGCTGGAGAAGGAGAAGATGACAGTTGGGAGGATGTGCTTTGAGCTGAAAGCCAAGCGTCAGGTGACGAGAAACACTGAAACATGACTAACATATAATCCCTCTGAGGTCACTGGGTTGTAACAATAAAGTCATTTTGAGGTTATAAACAGTTTCTTTCTGAGGAGTTTTAAATGCCATAACAGGACATTTGATGTGACTGATGCGATGGACTCTTGGGTGTGGGGTTTTTTGTTTTGATTTTTTAGGACGCTGTAGTCGGGCTGAACGAGCTGCTGAACATCACTCAGGCCCTGCTGGCAGAGTTGATCTCCGAGGAGCTGCCCGACTGGAAGCAGCGTCAGAAGATCGCCTGCATCGGTGGCCCGCCCAACGCCTGCGTGGACCAGCTGCAGAACTGGTGAGCCGCCCTTTCCATCCCATCTCTTCCTCTTTAACCGCCTCTTTCTTCACTTCCTCTTCTACTTAGCCATCAATCTTAGTGTCTTTTTCATTCTTCCACCTATATTTAATATTTCCCTCACCTTCCTCATCGTCTACCTCTTAATTTTTCCATCAGTTTTTTTTCATCAGTTCACTTTGATTAAACACCTGCGAGGATGTGAACCTGTTTGAGAAGAAAATTTAAAAGGGTTTAATAAGATGTTAAAATAGTTTGATAAAAGATGTAACATTGTAGATAAACAGATGAAAGTGGTCACTAAACGATACGGAAAGCTCCTAAATGGAGGAGATAAATGACTGAAATTAAATGGAGAACCAAAAGTAATCCAGGTCCAGTTCATGAATGGTTCCTCGGTCGACTGGGTGCATCATCTGTTGACAACCTTTTATGTTGGTGTGTTAGCTGATCTTCTGTCCTCGCCCTCCTGCAGGTTTACGGCAGTAGCGGAGAGTCTGCAGCAGGTCCGTCAGCACCTGAAGAAGCTGCAGGAGCTGGAGCAGAAGTTCACTTATGAGAACGACCCCATCACAGGGAAGAAGGCTTACTTGGAAGCCCGAGCTCTGGAGCTCCTCAAAAACCTGCTCTCCAAGTATGAAACCCTTCACTCTTTATTGTTATTATTATTATTATCATTATTATTGCTGAGTGTTATTATTGGCTGTTAACCTGGATTCTGATCTGTGTGAAGCTCTCTAGTTGTAGAGAGGCAGCCTTGCATGCCCACCCACCCACAGAGACCACTGGTGTTGAAAACAGGCGTCCAGTTTACGGTGAAACTTCGGTAAGAAGTTAAATGTGACGTGTGAAGTGTTGACGTGTCTTTCTGCCCTGACCACTAAATCATTTTTACATTTATATAATTTATATAATAATTAATATAATTTCTAATTTATATAATTTCTAAAAAAACAAAACAAAACCCAGGTTATTACCACTCTTAATCCTATCATGCTGGTATCGATCCAATACTGATACTAAAATTGGTATCCATACTATCTATACATCCCTGAGCCTGGTTCTGCTGGAGGTTTCTTCCTGTTTAAAAGGGAGTTCTTCCTTCCCACCAAATAAATAAAATAAGAATTGAATTTTTCCTTCTTTGTTTTGTACCCAAATGAAATTAAAACGCAGAAATTGCGTCAGGTGATGTTTATCCGTTGGTGTGCGTCAGCTTCCTGTTTCAGTCTCGTTTCCCTTCTGTTCAGGTTTCTGGTGAAACTGCAAGAGTTTAACTACCAGCTCAAAGTCAAGGCCCTGTTTGATAAGTAAGCTTTGCTTTTGCCGCTTTGAATCATCATACTGGCATATTTCCAAATATGTAACACTTTTTCTTCCTCCTCAGGGATGTTACAGAGAAGAAAGGGTACGTCTGAAATCCATTCATACACATTGAAATATAACGTGTTATTCAGTAACGCAGCAGATTAATAACTTTCCATTGATCATCTTTGAATCAGGTTCAGGAGGTTTAACATTTTGGGGACAAACACCAAAGTCATGAACATGGAGGAGTCCAACGGCAGTCTGGCAGCAGAGTTCAGACATTTGGTAAAATCAGTGTCTTAGTAGTAAACCCACATTATTCCCTTCCACTGGTTATATATTGTTTTTATTATTTAGGGAGTTTTCTTAGACACCCTAATAGTGATGCCTTTCCAACTTAATCTCCATACAGCAACTCAAAGAACAGAAAGGACCTGGAAACAGAACAAATGACGTAAGAGCCTTTAAAACTTTATTCCATATAATACACAAACCTGCTCTGTGTGTTTGAGACTGCAGGTCACATACTGGGTGTTTTACAGTCATCATAGAGGCCTTCAATATGCAACAAAGTCGTCTACCTGGATGTTTTTTCTTCCTCTTCCTTAGCTGTAGGAGCGCGCCCTCCTTCTCTGTGCTTATTCTCTTGTGTGGTGGAATATAACCATTAAATTAGTAATACTGTCCAGGCTGAATGTCACATGAAAATCACAGTTTCAGCTTCCCAGGGCATGTTAGTGCGAATGCTTCAAAATAAAAGCCTCTTTAGAAAAAACTGAAGGGTTTTTATAGAACTAACAGTGGCCTAAAAAATCATTTTATATGTAATGCACACTAGAAAAAGATAAGAATTCATTGTCCTGCATTACAGCTTACATAGCTATATGAGGAACCTTATTCCACTTTATATGTAACCTTTGTAAATGTGACGTATAGACAGATATGGACACACAGTTTGTTTTGTTGGAGAAAGATTGTAAACTACATTTGATGTGGTTTTACGTGTAGATTGGTGATGTAGAGTGAAGTTTAGTTACAGGAACGTTGCATGCTTCCTGCAGAGGCTTGTGTAAGGGTCTTGTGTGTTTGGAGTAAGCTGAGTGTGTCTCTGGGTGTTCAGGGTCCTCTGATCGTCACCGAGGAGCTCCACTCGCTCAGCTTCGAGTCGGAGCTGCAGCTCAACCAGTCCGGACTCGACATCAAACTTGAGGTGAGACCCGCCGCCTGCCCTTTGTTCATGCTCAGAATTAAACTGGAGTTGATGGAGGAGATTAAACCCTGCTGCTTCCTCCTGTCGTTTTTTTTTTCTAGGCCATTTCTCTCCCCGTGGTCGTCATCTCCAACGTCTGCCAGCTACCCAGCGGCTGGGCCTCCATCCTCTGGTACAACATGCTGACCACGGAGCCCAAAGTGAGAACACGCTTTGATTTCAGTCTGCTCCTAGCACCTCCATGTACCCTCGTTTTTGTCTCTTATCGATCTCCAACTGTCATGTTTTCCAGAACCTGAAGTTCTTCCTCTCCCCTCCTGCGGCGAAGTGGTCTCAGCTCTCCGAGGTGCTCAGCTGGCAGTTCTCCTCCGTCACCAAGCGAGGCCTGAACCAGGAGCAGCTCAACATGCTCGCTGATAAACTGCTCGGTGAGACGCACAAAAATAACATGTGGTAACATTTTAAGAAAATTTAAGACAACTAAATATCTTTTAAAGTCTCTGTTTTATTCATAAGAGGCTTAAACCTTAACTATAACTAAAGATCTTAACCCTCAATCTGTCGTTTCTTTACTACTGATGAAATATAAGACGATCCGAGGCTCAGAGAGCTGCAGACCAAAACGGATGGCTCAAAGCCAACAAATGGCCGACTCTCACTGCTGTGCTAATAAACTTCTACCTGCAGTACACATGAATAACCTGCAGATGTTTGTGCCTGATTGTTTTTCTGTGAAGGAACCAAAGCTCAGAGGAACCCGGAGGGACTCATCCCCTGGACCAAGTTCTGCAAGGTGAGCCATAGTCTGATAAGCCTCATTTATCCAGCTGATAATGATTTAATTTATATTCAAAACCAGGAGACTCAGAGGGCAACGTAACAATCGCAAAGGTTAAAACTATTTAAAAAAATGCAATTATGCAGGTGCCGATGTAAATAATTACAAATAAAAATAAAGTCTGTAAAGATTGTTTGATACACTGTACTGCCAAAAGTACTAACTCGCCTGCCTTCACACACATATATCAACCTGAGTGACGTCCCATTCTTAATCCATAAGGTTTGATATGATGTTGGCCCTTTGCAGCTATAACAGCTTCAGCTCTTCTGGGAAGGCTTTCCATAGGTTTAGGAGTGTTTTGAGGAATTTTTTACCATTCTTCCAGAAGCACATTTGTGAGGTCAGACTGTCGGGTTGAGGACAGGACTACCAGGAAGGGAAACGTCCACAAACTGTTCAAAGCTGAGAACGTGATATTGTCCAACATGTCTTGATGTGCTGAACCCCCTTTGTTCCTTTCACTGGAACTAAGGGTCTGAGCCCAACTCCTGAAAAACAACCCACATCATAATAACCGATCCAACAAACTTTACACTTTGCACAATGCAGTCAGACAAGTACCGTCTAGACTGAAAACTGTGATTCTTCGCTCCAAAGAACATGTTTCCACTGCTCCAGAGTCCAGTGGTGGAGTGCTTTACACCACTGCATCTGACACTTTACATTGGCAGTCTGCGGCATCCCACAGCTGACTGTGGAATATTTATTAGTAAGGAAATTTCATGCCTGGACTTGTTGCACAGGTGGCATCCTGTCACGATACCATGCTGGATTCATTCATTTACTGAGCTCCTGAGGGCGTCCCATTCTTTCATAAATATTTGTATAAACAGTCTGCATGCACAGGTGGTGGATTTTTTCCCGTCGTGGCCATGGAAATGACTGGAACACCCGAATTTTATGATTTGGATGGCTGAGTGAATACTTTTGGCAACATAGTGTATTTATATCAGTGTCTGCATCTATATCCATCTAACAAGTGGGTATCTTTGTCATCAGCTTCTTTTCTATTGGCCCTAAGTTTACTCCCAAATAACATTAAAACAATCTTTAAAAGCTTTGAGTATAATTGACGCTTGAGCCATGTTCCCATGGCTGCAGCCTCCTCAGGCAGCTTGCTCCAAAGCCTTGACTCTGGAGCGGCCGCCTCGTGATCTGAGCCAACAAATATTCGCCTCTAATCACTTTTATTCATCGTGCACTGAACCAGACTTTCTGATTCGTCCAGCAGCAGAGCGCAAACGAGAAGGCGTTCCCTTTCTGGTTGTGGATTGAAGGTATCCTGGATCTGATCAAAAGACACCTGCTGTCCCTCTGGAACGATGGGTGAGTGGCGCTCCGGTGAAGCTGTGAGAGTCCGTGGGGGGAGAATTTAAACTGTAAACGTGAGTTTGTTTGTTTTCTCCTCCTGCAGCTGCATCATGGGATTCATCAGTAAAGAGAGGGAGAAGGCTCTGCTGACTGACAAGTGTCCGGGCACCTTTCTGCTCAGGTTCAGCGAGAGCAGCCGGGAGGGAGCCATCACCTTCACCTGGATCGAACACGACGTCCACGGTAATGAGATAAAGTCACTTCATTTGACCTTCATTTACACTTTCAACAACACAAAACTTGAAATTTTGAAGGTTTTCATGATTAAATGTCTCTAAAGATGTGGCCGCACTGTAGTGGCTGATGAGACATTTTTATTTTGGGAGATTTCTCTACCACTTCAAATCAAACCACATGAACCAATAGCATTGATGTCCTGTGCAAGAAGTAAGTTTGAAGGAGGTTTAGTCCTCGGATTTAATATCTTCGGTCTCTTTTTCCACGCAGACAAGCCGGTCTTCCACTCCGTGGAGCCGTACACGAAGAAGGAGCTTTCCGCCGTCTCGCTCCCCGACATCATCCGCACCTACAAGGTGATGGCAGCGGAAAACATCCCAGAGAACCCGCTTCGCTTCCTCTACCCCAACATACCCAAAGACAAGGCCTTTGGGAAGTACTACCCCAAACCATCAGAGGGTAAGAGCTGCCGTCACGCTTGGTTTTCGCCCATAAATACTCTGATACTCTGCAGACCTTCATCCAAGCTTCATTTACCTTCCAGCTGCTGAACCGATGGAGTTTGAGGACACGGACAAGACTGGCTACATGAAGACGGAGCTCATTTCGGTTTCAGAAGTGTAAGCAGAGAGAAACAAACGCATCATGACTAAAGAGAAAGACTTAACGTGTAATCAGAGTTTGTGTCTGTGTGGTTCAGTCATCCGTCCAGGCTGCAGGACAACATGATGCCGATGTCTCCGGACGACTACAAGGCTCTGGAGCAGTACGTGAGCCCCAGAGACATTGACGCTGTGGTGAGTCAGCACTGTTTAAACTATAAATTTGGTATTAGCCGAGCAGTAGTAAAAGTGGTAAAGTACAACGCAAACCAGAAATGAAGTCTGTTCACCTTCAAAGTAAAAGTTGCACTCTTTGTAACCTAGGGTGCTTGGAAAGAAAAGCATCTGGACTTCTTTAAATTTCCTTTAAGATGTTTCACCTCGTATCCAAGAAGCTTCTTCAGTTCTAAGAGCAAGTGGTGGAGAGTCCCAGATTTTAAGCCCTGTGATATTGTCCCCAAGGGGGTCATGGATGTGAGTGGGCATTAAGGCGTCTGGGATGGGATCTCAAAACTGGATTATAGATGGCAGACAGTTGGTGTCGTAAACCACCGCCTCTGTTCAAAGATGGTCGCTCACAGTGGATATAAATGGCTTCTTTCACTCGTCTTTCAAACCATCTGTCTTCTCTGTCCAAAATGTGAACATTGGCATCCTTAAAAGAGTGACCTTTGTCCTTTAGATGCAGATGAACAGCTGAGTCTTGTCCCATGGAGGAGGTTCTTCTATGTTGTGCCATGCGTTTGTGAAGTGGCTTTAAGTCCAGACGCGTTTCTTTCCAAGCTCTTTAGACTATGACCTGGATGACTGAGAACCTTTACAGATACTCTTTGTAACCTTCTGCCAGAGCTTTTATTTTGAAGGCAAATGATCTTGAGCAGTTGGACACTGTCTGTAGACAAGTCCAACTGCTCACAAGGAGGTCTTTGCCAACTGGATGGGCAATATGCATTTTTCCCTAGCAACAGGTGGTTGTCACTGACTCTCTAGTCACCACGTTGCTGCTTTCTGTGTGGATGGCCCTTTCAGCACCACCTTGTGGCAGTATGCAGATTGCAGCGGACGAGCAGGAGTCCGAGGATTTGGGCTGATTCTGGTTCATCTTCACTTTCATCGTTTCCATTCTTGAATATGTCAGTAGTTGTGTGTGTGTGTGTGTGTGCACTTATTTTTTGGTGAGCGATGTCGCCACAAAACCGAGAGGTCCTGTCGGCAAGACCATCAAGTTTGGTACAACCAGGAGGGTCAACCTGAAGATCATACGTCCTAAAACATGTTACTGTTGTCTTCTGTCTACGCAAAGATGCAAATTAATGGAAATTTGCTCTGCATGCTCTGAATGGGGATAAATACATGCCAGTCCAAAACCCATCAGCAGTGATTCCCCCTCGCTTGGCCATCAGTTAGAAATGGAGGAGGAGCATATTGATGGCGTCTGAAAGCAGCTGGAGCTGAATCTTTAAACTCTGATGTCATTTAGAGAGAAATTTAGAGCAATCTTTGGCTCTTTTTTTAAAAACATGGCAGTATAAATGACCTTCTGCCCCTGGAGAAACTGTTTTTGTTTTGTTTTTTCCTCTTGGCACTGCATGATGTCATTGAAAAGGGACTTCCTTTTATGGACACCAGTTTCTAGTGTTGGGACAGGCTCCAACCCCCCTTTACTGCATCAGCTGTTCCTGTTGTCTATCCCTCTACAATGTTTCTGTCTGTCTTTTAGGTCTGCTTTCAGGCCAACAGTCTGCTGGATCTCGAAGACTTTGACCATCAGGTAGATGCAGCTTCAGTGTTGCGCTGCTGTGTGTTAAAGTTTAGTTGGTGTAGCTTTGACACACCTGCTGCATGTTGCCATACTAATGTTAAAACTCCCTCAAGTGTTTAGTACATCATCCTCACTTGTGTGGGCCAAAATAAATCCATCTGACAGGACAACGCCATCCATGATTTATTTCCTAGTGGACAGCCCTCCTTGTTCTTATTTTCAAAGTTTAGGGTCCGGCATGATTTTGGAAGGGTTTCTAAAGATTTTAACATTTATTTAGCAGTTTAGCAGTCAAGACTTGATAGGAAGGTGGGCGAGAGGGTGCAAGGAAAGACGCAGCAAAGGATTGCTGGTCGACCAAACCCAAGCTTTCAGCTATAAGGCATGCATGCCTGCTAATCAGCAAACTAAACTGCACCATTGGTTTTTAGACTGGCTTCTGACATGCCAATTTCTGATATGACTTTGAACTGGTTTCGGACCCGTTTCTGACACGCCATTGGACTGGTTTCGGACCCACTTCTAACATGACTTTTCACTGGTTTCTGACCTGTTTCTGACATGCCGTTGGACTGGTTTCTGACCTATTTCTACCATGACTTTGAACTGGTTTGTGACCCATTTTTGACATGAGTTTTGACTGGTTTCTGTCTGTTTTTATTTTTATTTGAGTCGGTAGCTACACTTGGTCTCAGTATTGTATTTTTCACGTAATCCAGTCTGCCTCTATGATGTTGAGCTCTGTAGTGTGTGATTTAGACCACTGGCTACAGGACACATTGTTCTTCATGTGGCTGAGAATATTTCCCAGATGTATTTTGGCCTAAATTGTCTCAATTTTGTTGAAATGAGAACATTGATAATGAAAGCATGAAGCTCTTCTTCCTTGCTAACCCTGTTACCCTGTAACTGCCTGCACGTTTTGTGTCAAGAGTTTGTCTTTTGGAGTTTTCTGTGTAATATTGTAGGGTCTTTACCTTACAATATGAAGCACCTTGAGGGAACTGTTGTTGTGATTTGGCATTATATTAAAAAAAAATTAAATCAAATTTTACTTATTTCTTTTCAGATGAGTGCAGCAGACTTTCGAGATGGAAACTGAAGGGAAGTCATATTCCTTTGACCTTCATTCTTCTCCTTGTACTGTACTTTTCACCAGAGGTCATCAGATTATGTACTCCTCTTAGATTCCTGTACGATTTTGACAGCACGGTCACCTTTCAGAAACAGAAAATTTTCTCCTTTTTATTTGTACATAGTGTTTCTTTTCAATTAACTGTGAACTTTAAAGCCCTCAGTATCCCCTGCTGTAAAACTGTAGCATTTACAATGTGATTCTGCTTGCTTCATGAGAAATTATCATCATAAATGACTGTTTGGATTCATTTTATCACTATAATAAATGCTTGTATTAAAATGAGTCAGTGATGCTTTGTTTTTAAGGTATAACACCCCCCTCCCTGATCCTGTTGTGAGGTTTCTTCCTGTTTAAAGGGAGTTCTTCTTCCCCACCATCGCACCATTGCTCCTCATTGGGGATCATTTGATGGTTAGGGTTCTTTCAGTAATACTGTCTGGTCTTTACCTTTATAATAAAAAGCATTAAAACAACAGTTGCTATAAAATTATATAAAAAGTATAAAACTAAATTAGCCTCCTGGGACCTGGCGTTCACACACGTGGACATCACATTCTGGGTTGTCTAGACCAAAATACTAAATTTTGCTCTACAAGGGCCTGATGTCCACTTACGAGGACGTCATACTGCCGCTGTTCTATCAAAATTTAAAACAAATATCCTCTTATGTGGATCTCATTTTTCTCAGAAACAAAAATTGGGTTAAAAAAAAAAAAGGTAGTTCTTTGTTTTTACATTCATCAGGCCCCAATCAGCCCAAAGAGAAATTAAAAATGCATGCCGTGAAAGAGTTTGGGTCTTAGGAGGTTAAACTGAACTAACACACTGTTAAGGTTACAGGTTTTACACTGATATTTTTCAGCTGCTTCTAAACTGGGCCAAGTAACATCAGTATCAATAGGGTATGTAATCATAACTATTGATACATGTACTGTCAACAGAGCAACTGATTTTACAAAGATGAAAGTTGAAACAATGCAGACTAAAAACACAGATGCTGCAGTGTGAGAGGAAAAGCATTGTGAGGTGATATACTATTCAAAGGATGTTCTTCAAACGTTTAACAGCAAGACTGGAAAAGATCTAATACATTAATAAAGTTTAGACTTTGTGAAGGCAGGAAGTGAGTTGAGACTCACAGCTCTATCACTGATGCAGGAGAATCTGAATTATTTGAGTATTTCAATAAACTCTTAAAAAAAAAGATGGTTTTCAATTTTTAGTCTTTCAGCTGCTTTGGCGCTATGTACAGTAGCACTCAGTGTAAAGAAAATAAAAACAAAATTCAAATATGCTTAGTCTACCTGCAAAGTACAAACAGATATCCTCTTTTAGGGTCCTACAGTCCCAATCAAAAGTTTAAGACTGGAAAAATGGCAAAAAAAAAAAATCATATTTTGCATGGTTGGAAGGTTTGCAAGGTTCCAGGTAGAGCTTCAATATGCAACAAGAAGAAATGGGAGTGAGACAAAACAGTTTTTAATTGGTCTTAAACTTTTGATTGGGACTGTATAGTAATGTTTAAAGAACAATAAAACTGTTGAACTGTTTACAGCCAACAGGTGGAAAAAAGTCACGGAGTAAAATTGTGTTTTAGAAAAAAACATTTCACAACACAAAGACTTTAGACCTTCCTGGTGTTGACACACAGAGGTCAGAGGGAGTGGCGATGCTAGTCATTTAATTTCAAACCTGTTGCTCTGAAACGAGTTATCTAGATAAGATGAAATCCTGCCTACTGGCCTCATGTGTCTGCCACCATGTTTCAAACTGGTTTTAAAGTCTATTTCTTCCATTATTCTGAACTGGTTCTAGACTGGGACAGTTGCTGTAAATTTATAGGTCAAACTTTAGACCAGTTGTGCACAAAAATGTTTCCTACAAGCTAAATATTCTACAGCACACATTCCTAAAGTCAAGAGTGCTGCGGCTCTCTTAAAAACCAAAGAAATTCCATGGGGCCCATCAAATCCTAACCTTCACTCTAACCAAAATACAAGAGAAAGTGAAAGTGATGCATTTCACTGAAAATTGTATTTAAAAACAAACCACACATGCTGTTGGCTATAAAATGCTAAAACTACTCAGTCATAAGCAAAGTGTTAACACCAGGTGAGACATGAGTAATATCACCAAACCAACCAACAACTACCATATTGCCTGTAAATACATTTATACAAATATGTTACTGTACATACTCGAGTAATGGCAAAAGTTGAAGGCTTTGAATGTGAGGAAAAAAAAATCTGTTTGATCAAATACAAACAGGTGAAGTTTTATATTTTAAGACCTACTGCTCTCTTATTTAATCTCAGCCAGTTAAACGTCAGTTTTATATCATCACATTAGAGGTACTTTTTTCTTTTCTTTAGAGTTTTAGCACTTTTTGTTGTCTTCGGTCATTTGCGGCATTTGTCGGTTATTCTGAGCTTTGGGTGGAATAAAGAAAAAAGCGTGTGGTAGCTCTTGTATCGCCTGAGCCATCTTTCCAGACGAGCAAAGAGATATTAAAACGTGACGATGGAGATGGTCATGGGTTTAACCAGCATCATGACGGTGAAGGAATCTCCTAAATCATTCATATAAAACTCAAACAGCCAGCTGGTTTTTTCATGTTTTTATTCTGTGAATAAATATCTGGGCCGCCTGCAGTTGCTCAGTGAGCTGCAGCAGCTTTACATACACATGAAGAAGAAACAGAACAACACCAAACACGTTACATTCAGAATACTTTGGACTTTGATTTGGATCAGTTCACCTCATCCTACAATCACGTCATCTCTATTGCTACTAGTGTCAAAAATATTGGCGTTTTGTGCTTCCTTTAAGTTCCTTTTTTAATTTGAAATGTAAACTGGATGAACTGATCCAAACCTGAGGAAAAAACAAAAACTGTTTTTGTGGATTTTCTAAATTGTGGATTATGTCGCAGACTGTCTGGTTCAGTTTGTTCGCTCACAAAGTAAAAACAGTCAAACACGCTTCAGACACACAAAAACACATCTGCTTTTCAAGTATGACTGCTCCTTTAAAATAAAAGCCTTTAAATTTGAACAGCAGAAAATGAGAGGGTCAACAAAGGAAGCAGTTCACTGGTTATTAAACGAACGCTGGATGTTTTTAATTCCAACTTTAGGTAGCTTAAAATGCAGGATTAGTTAAGATGTAGATCCGAGGATTTTCACGTCTACAGCAGGAAAGGAAAAAAAAAAAAAAAAAAAAAGTACTCAAGCAGATTCTTTCAAGACTTCATTTAAATAACACTGTATTTAAATGTTGCTTTGGGGGATTTTACAATTTGTGCCTAGAAACAGAGGCTGTCCTCAGAGGCTGGTAGAATTACCAATAAAGTTTTAAAAAGAAGTTTAATGAGGAGAAAGATTAAGAACCATCTATAAGATATATAGATGATATATAAAGTCAAAAGATAAGTAAGGTGAAACTGTCAAGTTGCTCTGTGTTATCTTAATCCTAGAGAACGTACAGGTTGCTAGGAAACATGCATATTCATTTTAAGGTTGGTTACAAAGACTAGTGTACCGAAAACCTCGCTTTAGTGGCCAACAGGTTGCTGTATTTGTGCAGTTTGTATGAAAGACTCCAACTTATCTGCCGACACTTGCCAGCTGCTCACTGAGCGGTAGAGAAATTATGAGGACTGAGAATTGACCTCTGCAGATCGGTCGGCATCTTCAATGCCAACAACAGGTGATCCAAGCAACATGTTGGCTATCAGAGCAACACGTTCTTTGCAACCAATTTCAACTCAGTGACAAGTCTCTAGGTCTCCATTAGCAAGACCTTAAAATGTTTAAACTGATTTCCGTTTTCAAACAATGCCACTAAAGGATTTGTGATAATAACTAGAATAGTAAGAGTAGTAGTAGCAACTCTCACGGTACTCTTCAGCTACTTTAAAGCAACTCACAGGGACCAATCAGCTCACTGTTTATGCCACATACTGAAATACACTAGACAGACTTTCAAAATAAAAGTATTGAAATATCTCCATTGCTGAGTGCATCCATTTTCTGCTGTGACTTCTTTAAACTAAGACAAAGTGTAAGAAAAACATTTTCTTGCATGTTTACAGTCATTCACTAGGAGCCCTGACAGTGTCGCGTCTGATATGCAGAAACACTTTCAATGGTCAGGAGACGAAGTACGAACTGAACTTTGGCTGGCTTGCTTTACGTTATTACCACTTTAAAAAAATAATAAACCTGAAATAAATAGTAAATAAAAGAAAAGACGGGTGAAAAATTCCAGTTTCAGTGGAAAAAAAACAACAATAAAAACAAAAAATCTTTTAACTCATCTGTTGCCACATTAAAAAGCTGCTTACCAAAAAAAACTAATAATAATAAGAATTTTATGGTTCAAATACTTTCCAAAAGTGACTGAAACGCACACTGTTATCAAATCTGAACCCATCACCACACGAGACTGATCGACTACACATTTGTACACCTATTTACAGAGACTCGCCGTCCTCGGTTAATATACACAAACACTACAGTAATGTACAGTTTATCTTACATCGATTATCACAAACGCACATCAAAAACTGTTTGTGGGGGCGGAGTTACACTCCATAACGAAGGTTTTATGCAGCTGCTGCTTCCTGTTGCTGATGTTCAGAATAAAAAGAACCGTCAACGTAAAAGCTGAAACACGGAAAATAAGAGTACTTCCACACTCAGAGCACACAAGCGGCGATACAAAAACACAACGACACCTAAAGAGAACATGATGAGGAGCACTTACACTCGGAGGGAGGCAGCTGCTGCGCTAACAGATACTGTAAAGGTTTGTTTTCAGTTATTTCAGCGATGCGTCTACTTGCGATCTTTCCAGTTTTTTGTCTAAAGCACCGCCTGATCTCTTCCCCTCGCTGGTGGAGGCAAGCGCCCGGCCTCACACGGCTGAGCAGCGCATTCTCCATCACAGCATCCCGTCCAGGTTCTCTTCGTTCTTCTTGGCCGTGCTGCCTTCCTGATGGGTGTACTGATTGTGGTAATCGCGGAGGATGGTGACAACGTCATGGTGGCCGAAGTGCACGGCCTCATCCATCGGCGTGTTCCCCCACCTGCACCAGACACGAAGAACTTTAAACACAAATCCACCTCGTTTCATTTAACACATCTGGCTCAAAGAAATTCCCTCCATCTCTATCTAGATAAGTTTTTTTTTTTTACATGCATTTGTTTATTAAAAAGATAAGTAAAGTAAAGTGTGGTCTCTGGTACCTGTCTTTGGGAACTGGGTTGACCTTGCAGGCCTCCAGCAGGAAGCGGACCACCTCAGCATGTCCTGAAACACACAAACATCGGGTCAGCTGACCGAACAGAGTAACTGCCATGCCGACAACCTGACTATACGCATTTCACCTTCAGCGGCGGCCACGTGCAGCGCTGTCCTCGAGTCGTAGTCCCTCTGCTCCATGTCCATGGAGGACAGCGCAAACCTGCACAAAGACAGAACAGCCAAGCAGGAAGGAAGGAGTGAGAGCCATGTGGAAACAACCAGGAGTGACTGCATTTAGTTTTTATATTTGGACTTGATTCAATCATGTGGGTTTCTTTAAGTTTCAAGCTCTTTGCGATGGTGCTGAAGGTAAATTACCTGAAGATTAGAAGTTATGTTTGCAAACTAAACTGGAAAAAACAAAGCCGTCTAGTGGCTGACATCTTCATATCAGACCTCTACCTCCTTTTCCTTGGTGGACACGCTGCACCTCAGCTGTTCAGAAGAGACTCAAAACAGGCAAAGATGTCTTTCCCTTTTTGCAAACTCCCTGATTTCGGCTTCCCACAATTGCATGAGTATTACTGACTGATACTTAAAATGCGGGCTCTGCCAATTAAAATGCAAAGAGCTAATTTAAGCGGTCCCTACATCAGTACTGATGATGTGTCCCCATGTGCTAATCACAGCTTTCCCCTGCATTGAGCAGCTTGAAGTTTACAGGACTAGTCTGAAGACAGACAGACACACAACAAAAAATAAATGTGGATACAATACATGGTGTGAACTACTCCCACTAAGCAGTTCCCATTTAATGCAAGTGATGTTAAACAATAAAAACATTGCAATGGTTTCTAACGTAAACTGTTCATCAGTTCAGACATCCATAAAAGCGAGTCAGTATCCATCCAGCTCTCAAAGATGGACTGAAATCAACCAATCACTTTCCACTTGGCCATAGACAACTATCCAGTAAACATGATTCGTTAGTTTCAGGAAAATGATCGGTTTACTGGACTAAAGACACATTATCCCCCTCCAAATGAGTAGTCTTATTCACATCCATCATGGGAGCACAATGAATGGAGTGAAAGACTTTATATTATTAGCCTGCAAAGATTAATTTAGAAATATTAATTTACAGGAAAGTAGCAGAGTGTAAAGATGAGAGCAGGACCCTGTTGATTTAATTTGGTGCCAAGTTTTAGTGCAGTTTTTTTTTTTCAAACCAACAAGTCAAATAATCCAATTGGTGTGCTTGGACCCAAGTAATGTAAATTCTGTCATCAGATGGTGAGCACTCAAGTCTGCACAGAGGTCTGTGTACCTGCCTGTTATCTGTGTGTGGTGGAAAAATGAATGAATCCACAAGTTTATCCTGGTTCTTCTGTTTTCCTAATTGCTGAAGGCCAAAATTCATATTTGAAATTAAAATCAAATGAATGTCTCTGTGCTGTCCAACGGTCCTGAGTGTTACTGACACTAAACCTGAGAACTGGCGTACCTCCTGAGAGCTGAGACGTCTCCTGTGTAAGCAGCAAACAGCAGGTTGATCACAGACTTCACCTGAAACACGAGAAAACAAAGCAGAGACTGTGATGTTATAATAATGCATCGTATCTTAGTGTTACTGTGTTTTTGAAGTATGGCAGAGCTGAAAAAAACTAATATTTGTTGTATTATGCTTGATTTAAAGTACAGTGAAAGACACCAATGATCAGGTTGTGCAAAGCTGGAAAATAACACATCTGATGCAGTAATCTTCCAGCAGATGGCGCTGTGGATTAAGCTTCCACAAACAAGGAGGGTAATCTGCCTTTTATGGTGACACTTTAGAGTCAAAATGAACACAAACTGCTCTAAACTGTAGAAAATAACCAAAATAATTACATTAATGATCTTTGTTGGTGTGTTAAAAGGAACTTCCGCTTATGTTAGTTATGTTGCAGTGCAGTCTGGGTAGTGATGTCTGGTGATTTCTCATCAGACTTTTTCAATCTGAACCCCACAGTAATGTAACTGAGACATTACTCACTGTGAATATGATTACAGCACACAAGCTAACGGCAGCCTTTATGGCTCAAAATATGCATCAAACATTCAGGATTTTAACACCGCACTCCAGCAGAAGGACATTTACAGCATGTAAAGGTCAAAATAGTCGAGGTTGTGAAAACGGAGAAGGATGAAGGCTGATGGTGCTGGCGCTCACCCTCTGGTCTCCTCCCTCCCTGCGAGGATCCAGCTTCTTTGCAAAGTGCCTCAGGTTGTCGTAGTTGTGGAAGTTACACAGGGAAACCAAATCCTAAAAAGAGAAAACATGACCCAAATTTTTAAAAAAGAATAATAAAAGTATCTTAGGATGAGATAAAGGATTATTTTGAACTTTGAATCATGCAAAGCTACTCAAGCATAGTCCAGGAAATGACTTTAAAGATGACGTTACCGTGCAGAACTGGATGCCTCTGACGCTGTTGCCCAGCTTGTCGAGCGGAGGAGACCAACACATGATGCCCATCACGTTGGGAACGACCAGCAGGATCCCGCCAGCCACACCCGATTTAGCCGGCAGACCAACCTGAAGCAGAAAGAGAGAATGTGTTCTAATTATTTGAGATTACCTGTTAAAACTGTGGCTCACATCTGTCTTAAAGTAACCAACAGATCCCAAACCAAAGAAACTCAAAACATTACAGGTAACATAAGTCAGGGTGCTGCTGGTCAGTTGAGACCCAGTTTAGCCATTTAAAACAGTTTTCTGTGAAGATTTGAATGTTTAAACTTTAGATCGTGTTCAGCTCTGGGATTTTTCTGCATTTAAGAAATTTTGACGTCCACCCTTTTGGGGGATTTTGGCCCTTTGCCCAAGGAAAATCCCCAGGCCTGTAATAAAAATATTTTCAACTCGTTGTCACTCAAGCATAAAATATTTTAATTGTTTAAATGGCCTGAAATGACAGGAAAGTCTTATCTATTGATTAAAGCAACACAAAGTCGCCACCTTCAACAGGCTCAAAGGTAAATTTGAAGAGATGAAAAGTCCTGGATACTCCCTAGCCTGAAAGCAGACACACAGTCTGATTTTGTTTCCATTTCTTCATTGCTTTATTTCAATTTAGTCCAGAACGTTTAAAAGAATAAAAAGAGTTTTTCTTGTAATTATTACAAGTTGTAAATATTGTTGGTTAACATCCATCGCTTGCTGTTCGTCTTGTTTTGAAAAACATAAAATTAGAGATGGACAGAATCAGCAGAATTCCAGCGTTCTGGGCCCTGACCGGAGATCAGCCTCATGCATGTCTGATTATGAGACGGACCCTTTCAGGCTTGCTAACTACAAGTTAGCATGGAAGCTCCCCACTGTGAGTGAAACTGCAGTCATGAAAACCTAGTCAGACACTTAAGTCACCCTCACCCTGACGAACAGGGACATTTAAAAGAAGCTAACACAGGCAAAGAGCACAAAGCTAAAACTATCCAGAGCTCAGAGTCAGCCACAAGCTAGCAGCCTCGGTATGAGCAACAGATCAAAGCACTTATGAGGAAAATTATGGAGATGAGTGAAAAAGAAGTTACAAACATAGTGACGTAAGTAAACCTGCTTTTTTGTTTATTATTTGTAACTTTTCCAGTAGTAGAGCACTTTATTTTCAATTGTCTAAGTGATAGGAAACCCTGCAATTTTCTGCAGTTTGGGGAAAATTGTAAAGTTAAAAATGTTTTTTTAATGTAAGTAAAATTAAATAACCTTTTTAATGACAAGATGAAGACAGAATGTGCAGATTTTTAAAGTTCTGGTGCAAAATGGGAAAATGGAGATGGTAGCAGGTTGAACATGAGATCAGGACGAGGAGATACTGACGTGAAAAGCGAACTGTCCGGAGAAGTCATACATGCCGCAGGAGTGCATCAGACTCAGAGTGTTTCGCACAGACTCAGGGCTCAGCACACGCTCGCCCGTTATTGGACAGAAACCGCCGTTGGCCAGAGTTGCCGCCATAACGCTGGCACTCTCACAGGTCACCTCGATGGAGCACAACTGATTGAAAAACAAAGATTCGTCAGTGATTGGATCACAATGACAAACAAAAATCCCGTCGCATCAGTGATTCCACTGCATCGGGATGAGCTCTACTCACCTGGAAGTAGAAGTCCAGGATGGACGTCATGTCCGTCCCCTCTGGAAAACACTGTTAAAGATAAAAACACTTTAAAATGGAAACTGCTTTTCTTCAAACAGAAAAGAGGAAAACCAAAATGCAGACATCAAAGGATAAACCAGGTAATAATGTGATAAACTGATTAATTACTGGAACAGAAATCCTAATATTTATGCAGAAATACCGAAAATAAAATTCAAACTACAAATGCTAAGAATGAAATCGCAAATACAGTGTGTTCACAAAAGGAAGAAAAACTTCCTTTTAAACAAAAAAATCCCGGCTCAGTTGTCAGCACCATCTAATCTCACCTTCTTCTCCTTCAGGTAGTAGCCAATGGCGAAGTTTCTGTCTCCAGACTCACGCTCTGACTGGAAACTGGGCCACACAGAGAGCAGAGAGAGGTTTATTTTGTGATGTGACTCAGATCCTGTTACATGAACTCAAACTGAACCAGGAAGTTGCTTTGAGACCTGAGATTCACCTCAGAGATGCAGAACTGTTTTGTAAACAAGAAATCTGTCAAAGACGTTAAAGTGCTTCATTTCATCTAAACACAGAAAATCTGTTTTATTTCTAACTCTGCTGCACTCACGTGGCATTGCTGAAGCCCACATACTCGTTTCCTGCCAGCTTGTTCATGAAGTTCATGACCTGCAGAGCAGAAGAGCAGATTAAGAGTAAATACACAACACAAACACAAGACTACGAAGAAGGCTCAAGGACACTGAGCATACATATAATAAAATAAATAAATAATAATGATAATGTAGAGCAGCTGACGTTTTTGTAAAAAGTAAAGTTAAAATTAGAAGAATAAAACTGAAACTTCTACAAATACGTCACAATTTCTGGAATTAACACTTACTCAATTTAAGAAAAAAAAAAAATACAAATTTGAGTAAAAAATCATTGTTGTAATTTCATCAGTTATACATGAAATTACAATTAAAATATCCAAAATAAACTTAGAATTTTAGTACAAAATCATAAACTTAAATCTAAATTTTAACCAAAATATTGCAATTTGCAATATAATACTGAAATTCTACAACTAAAATAACACTTTAAAAAGTAAAACTTTCACAATAAAATCATCCTTTACAGTTTAAAGATTACATTTAAAGACAAAGGGATACACAAAGTATTCAAAAAAATAATGTCATTTTTTTTTAAAATAAAGTCTAACTATTAAGATTTAAAACTAATTTTTGAGACTATAAAAAATGTTATGAATAAAGTAAAAACTACATCAAAACTAAAGTCAACAGAAAAGTTAATATTAAAGAAAAATGTTAAATGAATAATGTCGAATAAAATTACTATATATCGATAGATAGATAGATAGATAGATAGATAGATAGATAGATAGATAGATAGATAGATAGATAGATAGATAGATAGATAGATAGATAGATAGAAATAAAACTCGAATTTGACAAATGTCAATGAAATTTTGAGTATGAAGCTAAAATTTCAAGAATAAAATTTAAAATAAAGTCAAAATATTCACAATTAGAATCAAATTTTTGAGAATAAAAACTATTTTAAAGTATAAGTGTGGAAGAAAAAGGTATAATTCCAAGAATAATGTAGCCCTGACATTTTATTTTATAACTTCCGTTTGGAAACTTCTCCTTCAATCAATATTTAAATACTCACGTAATCAAATTTCTCGGCGTTGCTCGCCCCTTGCTGTAACACAAACAGAACCAATCACAATATTCATAAAACAAAAACTTCAGTAATGAAAGCATTAAAAACAGTCACCCGTGTGACGATATTAACACTACCACGTATGATCCACGTCTCTATGAAATTAAGCTACGGCAGGAAAACAGTGCAGGTTTACATCACTACTCATGTGACCAGTCAAAAAGGCCATTCAGGCATGACGTCAGATGAATTAAGATTAGAGGTGGGAGACTAGCTGGAGATGGAGGAGGTGAAAGAAAAGTGTTAAATCCACTCTGGGGCTTCTGCTTTTTTGAATAGAGAATTAAATAAAAGGTTCATTTAAATAAGTGACTTAAGAGCACAGCTACTGATTACTACAGGCGTGTTTACTGTATGGTTACGTGATTGGACTTTAAAGTGCAATCACACTGCGAGCCACAAAATTAAGTTCATATTTATCAATCTGCTTCTCCTACAGCTTTCCATAGTCGTTTCCTGTAACTGGTGCGTTGGTGGGGCAGAGACGATGGGGAATTGTGTGAAATATGTAAGTTTCTTGAACACTGAAGCCTTTTTTTGCATTTCTTTTCACTTCCAATCACTGAATCTCTACAAACCAGATGTTTGTAAAGAAGACTTCATTACAGTTTGTGTTGATTGAGTCACCAGATCATCTAGATTTGGTTTGTTGAGGTATTTTTGAATGAATTATGCATCACAGTATGTTTGTATCATTTAAGTTTTTCTTCTACTTGGATTAAAGTATGAGAAACAACAGCAGAGTCATTTTAAAGATGTCTGCTTTATAAAATATAATTTCACTCCTTGGTCATTTTAGTCCCTAAAATAATTGGTTAAGGGTTAAAGACTCCGGTTTTACAGGTCAAAGTCAAAGAAAACTTCTGGTGCATTGTGGGAAATGTAGGAGCCACTGTATTTTAAGCCTGTTGCTTCAGCTTTTCTGAGGCTAACATTACTTTGTCTTACCTGTTTACAGATTTTATTGATAATTACAATAACTGACAAATACAGATGCGGATGTAGAATGAAATCTGACTTATTTTACACTTAATGTCATTTAAATTCTTTCAACTCTACTCGATTCTATTTGAGTCCTTTCATTAAATCATGTTTCCCTACATTTTTTATTATTACAGTAAAATTATAAACATTTCCAGAAATATTTATACAGTTGATCCAGATCAAGTTAGGGATATAGCACTAATGTATTTAAACCTATAAATAAGAAATTTAAAACTTTACTAACCACTGCAGAACTTCATCATTATTACTATAATACAGCAAAAGTAGTTGGAGCGAGTGACCGTTATCTCTCAGATAACAGACTCAGTCATGTGGTTCGCAGTGTGAACTCACCTCCTTCAATTTAAATCAGACAAAAACCAAAAGTTTGGCCAAATGTGACAAGAACAACAAAGCCTGAAGCACGGGGAACGTTACTGCCTTTATTCAACAGCCTGAGCATGAATTCTCATTTTCAGGTCATGTAACACTCTCCCTAAAAGCTGCTGCTCTACTTTTAAACTCAGATATTTATAATTACTGCTGCCTGCAGAGTTTTTCTGGGCTCCAGCTTCACCTTTACTCTTTCATTTTGCTTGCCCAAAGTGATGTATGAATCTGCTGTGACCATAGGTGGAAATCAAAGGTGGGACCCGGGGGTCCCGATCCCCTATTTCTAGGAAGACAGTGTTGTCCTCCTCAGTACATCACTCTAAATATGACTGTATAAGGTTAAATATTATTATATGAGGCACTGAAAGCCCTTGTGCTAATTACAGATGCAAAACAATAGATCTACAGAAGTTCAGTCCAGTGCTTACCAATCCCTAACTCTCTGACATCGTGAACAATGATTGCTTCTGTAAATAAACAAGTGATAAAAATAAATAAATCCAGTTAGGCACTCTGGAGATGGCTGCGAAAACATTCTGGAGTTATATTGTCCTTGTTGCTCATGACAAATCTTCACTCTCAGAGAATTAAAACAGATGTTTTAATGAATATATTATGACTAATTTGAGCCCATCAGTGTGTGACTCTTCCTACTGTTCTCTAACATATGATGGAGCTCTTAATCTGCCGCCAGAAAAGTTTCTCAAACTGACGGACCACACTTTTGAATAAAGACAGCAAAACATCCCCATGAATTTACGAGCATCACTACTAACACGACTTATTCTTTCATACCGATTACTAAAGACAAACAAATTGCTTGAAAAGAAACATATGCACAAAAAAAAGAGCTCCCTCTCCAGAGAAGAATGGAGTATGATATAAAACCAGTGTTTGTGCCAGAGCTGCACTGTTTATAATCCAGGTGTATAAACAGTTTGGTTTTTTTGAGGGGGGGAGGGGAAATGCAGGCGAAAAAGTATAAAAAGCAACATTAAAACATTCATAGACAGCCATGTGGAGGCTAAAGCTTCTCACAAATCCAGATCAAATAAGGGAAAAAAATAATTAAAAAGGAAAAATTACCAACGTCATTGACCTGAGGCTGTGGTCATAATTTCCCAAAGATCCTAATGCTGTAAAATATGCAACAACACATAAAACCACACAACGAGCCTTGAAAAGGTACATCACAAATGAGAGCGTTTAAAGTGATTTAAACAGTGATTGGCTGGGACTCAAGAAAGCTGATTTCACATCTTGTGGGAATGATTATCAGAAGCGGAAAAGTTAACCTTTTTCCTCTGATGACGACATACATTATGTCCACTCAGCTGGATTTTAATTTGCAACAATCATCTTCATACAATGTTTCTACCAAAAGAGATACACGGGATGATTCATCTTTTCAATCCATAACATTAACAACATAAAATGTTTCTTTTTAAGGATGGAAAGCTGGGCTGTTTATAGTGTTGGAGGAAGGAGATTTGGATAAGGAAATCAGCAATAGAATAGAATAGAATAGCTGACCTCTCTCACACTTAAAACTATTAAATAACTGGGTCATAACTAAATGACAAACTTAAAGAACTCAGTTTCATTTTTTTAGAGATATCATTTTCTTTTTCTGTGGATTCCTGTAGATGAATCCTAAATCCTTCCTCCCTCGAAAGTAAACCACCCACAGTGTGACTCATAAGGACCTTTTCAATATAAAAGCATAATGATGGACACAAAGAATTAGTAACCCTGATGTAATATAATCCTTTCCCTAAATCTTTGACATTTCACTGAGGTGCAGTCCAGTAGATGTGTTAACATCATTTTCAAGTTGTGCTGCTGTTTTTAAACAAATGAGGAAGCAGTGTTAGTTTATGGAAATCTTTTCAAACATGTCAAATTTCCCTTTATGAAAAGAGATGGTACGATAGTAGAAAGCACAGCGGCTTTATTTTCCTTTCGTTGAGTTAATTGTGCAATTTTTTTGCTCTTCTCTAACATCAAGTCTGAGGCTGAAAACTGCTGTGATTTTGCTCTTTTAGGATAAGGTGGAGTTCTGGACGCGTTCTTTCTGGCAGGGTATAGGTTAAAGATTTTTGTATTGGGTGTTACGGGCAGCAGATTTTCTTCTTACAGCTAGTTCAGGAGTTTGCAGTGTTTTGAGTTTTTCTCTACATCTCCAAAACGAAAACTGCAGAGAACACAAGAGCATCCGCGTGTTTCTTCTCAGCAGTCGGCACATGGAGCTCTGCAACATCACAAACTCACTTTCATGTAGTTTTCTTTTTACTTCCCTCTAGTATCAGATCTGGGAAGTAACATAGTGAAATGTCTGCCAACATACAAAATACAGCCATCAGTGGAAACACTTTTCTGCCCACAAGTGGCTATGAATCAGAGTTCTTCCTTTGACTTTAATATTATATCTGGGCCCTCGCAGGGCTGGCAGAAATAGGAGCTTTGGCACATTTAGAGTTGTTGCTCAGCACCAGGTTTAGAGGGCAATCACTTTTTCACACAAAGCCTTGTAGGTTTGGATTTTTTCCCCCCTTAATAACAAACACCTTCATTTAAAAACTGCATTTTGTGTTTACTTGTGTCATCTCTGGCTAATATTTAAATTTGTTTGATGATCTAAAACATTTACCTGTGACAAACATACAAAAAAAATAGAGAATCAGGAACGGGACAAACACTTTTTCACAGTGTTGGGTCAAAATATAATGGTAATAAAGCCTGGTGTGTTATCCTGCAAGTCAGCTATTATAGTTTGAGGAGTTTGACCTCAGATGTGTTCTCACTCAGCTGCCTGTCCTTGATCTGAATTGCTGTACTGTTTCTGGAGATAAACATGTATAAAACTTGCCCTTACCCTGTATCTCCCTCATCACATTTGCTCAGTTTTGACCTGCTAATTTATAACCCACTGCACTGTTAGTAGCCTCACTCAGTCTATTTCTATTGTCTATGTAATGGAAATACTTCTTCACCTTTCCAGCCATTTTGTTGCAATACTGTATTTATTTTATTAAGCTAGACATTTTTTGGCTGCTTTAACCATTTTCCAGCTTTTGGGAAAAGTAAAGTATGCAGTGCTGTTTCCTACAAGCACTCCAACATGTTCGCGTCCAGGATTTGCCTGAAGATTTTCCAACTTGTTTGATTTTGTGTTCCATCTCTCTCTTATTGAATGTAATTAAACTCCTCTCTAAAAAGCCCCCCTGGACTCATCCTCACCGGCCAAATGAGGAAGGAGTTTTTAATTTTGATTCAATCAGCAGGTGGTGCTCTTGTATTCACCCCAGCTCCCTGTGCATCTGTACGTAGGTCAGAGGAGGATATTTAATGAAACACTCAGGTAATAGAACAGTTCTCTGATTAAATATGGTGGAGCTGACCTGCCTGGAAGTAGCTGCTCTCCAGCTCCACCCACTCTGTGGGCAGTGTGTGTGCGCAGGATCTCCGAGCGATTCCGCTTTCAACCAAATCCCCTTTCAGCATGATTATCTATAACCTTAATCTCCCTGTTTACACTAATCTGGCGGAAACACGTTCTGCACACGATTATAATTTTATTCCATTCAATTTCTCTCCAACTATTTTACTCCCTGCTCCACTCAGACATCCACAAAAATCATCTTTAAGGGAGTAAAATGTAAATCTACATATGTGGATTTATAAAACGATAAAGAAGCAAAAATCACAGGGGCCTCAAATCAAATTTACAGGGTTGAACATTTGCTTCCACAGAGAGAGAGAGAGAGAGAGAGAGAGAGAGAGAGAGAGAGAGAGAGAGAGAGAGAGAGAGAGAGATAGATAGATAGATAGATTAAAAGCTTACCTTAATGAGGGAGGTGCAGACAATAGCACCAGCATTAACCATGGGGTTGTGTGGTTTATCTGCAGGACAGGAAATAGAAGTTAATAAGAGCAGGTTTTAGCAAGCTAACGCTGCAGGAACACCTTCATCTGAGCACATCACAACCACATACTACTCAGTTGTATATAAACTGATAGTCCACAGTTTATTATTCCAGATTATATTGTTTGAAGTTCTTTTTAAAAATTGGCCACTCTGCTGCTGGTAGTCCTGCTCATGTTTCTGATTAGCCAGATGCTGCAACCTCCGCCTCTTTAATGTGAACACACTCCAAGCTAGATTGGGAAACGCTGGGTTAACCTTATGAACCCAAACACCTTTCATGTGACGCCTTAGGATAAGATATCCTGGATATGTTGAACCTGACTTGTTCTACAAGCCCTTGGAAAAGCAACTTGGGAACACAATAATTTGTGAATTATTGTTTACTTTCTCAAAAAGTATACAGTAAAAGAAAAAGAAAGGAAGCCTTTTTGTGCCAGAGATCAAAACATAAGTGAATAATCTACTGAGTGAACTAAAAAACATATAGGGCACAATTACAACACTTCCCCTCTGAGTTGTAATCGTCTTAAGCAACAGGAAGAGTGATGTTTCCTTCTTTTCACTTGTTTTTAAAGGGAAAATAAACAGCTGGAATATCTGTGCCACCACAGACTTCTCTGCTCGGTTTGTTAACAACAAAGAGAGGAAACCTGGAAACGTTCTCACACCAGTTTCCGCTCAGAGAAGCTACAGACACAATAAAACCCAACTCTATTCAGGTTGAACAAAAACTACTAACTGTATTTGTATCCAACATATCACATTACTTCACTTGCGACACAAAGTTACTGCTCTTTAACATTTCGACATGCTGAGTATTGCAGTAACATATGTTCCAATGTATAAGCTTTTTTCAACTGCAAATAAAATCCTCAAAGTTAAACTTTGTCAGCATCTCTTTTATCCAATAAATCTTTTATCACTTTAGTTTTTATTCATGCAGAAATATTACGATACTACGCTATACTTATACAAATTCAAATTTATTCACTCAATTCTTGTTTTTTTTAAATTGATTAAAAACATATGCTTCACAATCATTCAACCAAAACCCCAAATCACCATGACATTAATGCCCACGATAGGTGAACGTAACCTTCTGACCACAGCTGTATGAGGATTACTTTGAACTGTGCAAGATGCAAAGTCACTCTAGTAGAGTCCAGAAATAAAGGGTTTTTTTGAGCTCATAAGGCCTACTGTGCTCAAAGAACAAATGACCTGCTCTATATTGTGATTACTGATATCGCTTGACATCCTCGGTGTATTTCAGACCTGTGGGAAACCATGCTCTGATTCCCCTGCACTGCAGGACTGATACTAAAAGAGCGCCTCTGTGTCTCGGCTGCTCCGTTCTGCCTGCTTTTTAAGGAACCACATGCCAACAGCTTGTTGTTTTTCAGGTTTTTTCTGTCTCCGTTACACACTGCCCACTTTGTTTTATCCAGCTACGCTCCTTAACAATTTATCATGGCGCCATGGAAACCAGGCCACGTGAATGGCTCCTCTTACAGAAAGTGCATGCACCTGTGCGCCATGTGAAGGTGTGAAGTGACCGTTTCCTCACCGTCCTCGTTCAGGAAGAGCTTGTTGAAGCGCAGGCCGCTGGGCTCTTTGCCGATGAAGCGATGCACGTACTCAGTGCCGTGGTCGTGAACGGCGATGGCGTATTTCAGCGGCTTCACGCAGGACTGCAGACAGAAGGGAACTTTGGTGTCGCCGACAGTGTGCCTGCAAAAGACACAAGTGTCTCACTGCACTGCCATTCTTATACCTTCAAACTATTAAGGTTTATTTCAATAGCTTTTCAGAGTGAGAGGAAATAGAAAAACTCTCTAAATCTACGTAATGATAAGTCTGGCTTTTACCATTTCCTATACAGATAAAGGCCTGACCACATCCCCATTCTCTCATATCTGACAGCCACTTGTGAAAAATACATTTACTACAAAGCCTCTGGTGAAGAAACCATACTCTGTAGGTTCTTCTACACGTAATCAGAGTACCTCTGTCCGTCGACTGTGCACAGGGCGACGGCCCACAGGTCTGGGCTGAAGCGTGCCAGCTGGGGAATGTAGTCTGCCACCTACAGTGTGAAGAAACAGTGAGGTTTAATCTGACCTATTCCTCACTCCCAACCATCTTGTCCTGGCTGTTATTTAATATCACAAAGTATTTAACAAACAGACAAATGACTCGCACTGTTAAAACTGGTCTATACAGAATGGTTAGATACAGTTCTACTCAGCTCTGCTCTCACTGACCTGCCCTCCAGACATGTTTTTGGCGTTTTCGTACAGCTCGTCGATGTGAGCAGAGAAGGACTGGAAGTCTGGAATAACAAACTTCTTCCTGAAGGCCTGGGTGAGCAGAACGATGTTGCTCTGGACACATCTGAGGCAGGAAAGAAGACAAATATTTAGGCTGAGGAGTACAGAACGTCCTTATTGACCTTGACTGCTTCAAATCCTCTGAGACTTTAATGACAAGTATGGAGCTAGTTAATGAACACAAAGCTTTTAAGGGCACGCATTACTAAATATAACATTAGATATAATTAGGGAAATTTCTGATTTTTGAACACGAGATAAGACTAAATACAGTGAGTCTGCGCTCCCTTGCTCAGCTCTTTTCCTCTTAACAACACCTAAACTTGAGGAGTCTGAGTAGAGAGTATAGCCAGGTGTGCTTCACAAGTCATCCTGCTGCTTCTGTCAGCAGGCACATCATCAATAAACACCAGTGGTCTGGTTCTACTGGGAGCCATACATGCCCATAACCATAACACTACGTCCACCATGTTTGACAGATGATGTGATATGCTTCAGACCAGGAGCCGTTTCTTTGGTTGAAGCTCATTTTGGTTTCATCTCTCTAAAACATTTGTTTCCAGATCTGTGGAGTCTCTTTCAGATATTCTCTGGTAAATTCTAATCTGGCCTTGCTTTTTTTGAGTGTAACCAGTGGTTTGCATCTTTTTATAAACCTTATAAAGGCTGACGGGCTTGTCAGTCAATTGTACTTTTCAATATCTAAAAATTGTAAAAAAATAAAAAAATAAAAAAAAACACTGTGTAAAAATGTCTAAATAATAAAGAACTAATGCAATACTTTTGTTAAATCCCTTGAGTTAAAGCTGAAAGTGTGCATTTCAAAGACCGACTGTGGTGCTAGTGTACAGACAGACCTGACTATATTTGCTTTTCTGGTTCAAAGCTTCTATTTCCAGGCTAAAATTTTCCAGTAACTGTTCTGTGAGAGCTGTATCCTCAGCTCAACTCGGCCAACTCTGTTGACCTTTCGCTGCGGCTGCTGTAGTTTTAGGAAAAGATCCCCGCTTGTTCCCTCGCAGCATGGAATTAAAATTAAACAATAAAAGAAAATATGTACTCCTTTTCCCAACACGTTCTGTACTCTAGATCACCCTTAAAGCAGCATGCTCTGGCTTTTTTACCACTTATAGATTTTGTCCTGGGCCTTTTTATACGAGTGATTATGGATGCAGACCTTGTAGTAAACACGGCTCCACGTAACAAGGCGGTGAGATAGAAGCTCTCCGTTAGCAGAGAGATTTACAGCTTGGCTATCTCACTGCATCGAGCGGTCTAATCCCTGCAGAGAAAACACACGCTACACTCCACCGCCCGCTCACGTGCTTCCCTCTGAGAGGCTCTATAAATAAGCCCGGGGAGCGGAAGTGATGGACGCCAGCCAGGAGCGCCGGCTCGGGGTCTGTTCAGTGAGGATTTTTCGCTCCCCGGTGAGCCATCATATGCCCAATCTCACCAAGCTGTCACCCAGTTCTGTCTCAATGTCGTTTCCTCCGGGGAGGGCCAGACAGCAGTGATGCAACAACACAAGGGGGTGAGGGTGGAGGTGGGGATGTCATTTCACTCCACATATCTTTGTTTCCTCTCCAGCTGTGTTTCAACAACAGGTTTGTGTGGCTAAAAATGTTGTGATTACCAAATAAACATGAATTTGAAGGTCGTGTGATGGCCTTCTGCACGTTCCAGTTTCCCCACAGCAGGCCCAAGTCAGCAACATTTACCATCACAGAACAAATCGGCCGTGATCGAGTGCAGTTGTATTCTCTGAGCACTGCCGTTTTTCCTTTTCCTCAGTCCTCAGGTCAAAGTAAAGTCATGTGGAAAAGGAGGCAGGAGGTAAATTTGTGGACTTTTTAAGTGCACCATCATTTTAAGTTAGATTACAAGGAACATTGTTAAGTTTTATGCAAAGTGGAAACCAAAAACACCTTGTTTTTTTGTTTTTTTTCCCCTTTTCAGAATAAGAAGCCAGTGTCAAAATGAAACCTCCAAACACTGGAACATAGCCAGATTGCGCCAAATCTACTCCAAATCTTCACCTGTGAATCTCCTAATTAACAATTTGATCTCAAGTTATTGAAGTCTACCAGTTTTCCCTGAGCAGATTTTTTCTGGGTGATGAAAACCTGAAGATCGGGTTGCTGACGTGCAAAGCGAGGGATGATGAATGATTAATGGCATGCAGTGACCCTGTTCTGCTGCAGGGACAAGCAGAGGACTCTAACCAGCTTTAATAATTCTTGTGATGAAACATTGATGCTGGTCATAAAGGTGGGACAGCAGGCAGGGCATTAAACACAGGATACAGCTAAAAAACACTAAATATTTATATATAAAGAATATCCATATAGTCAATGCAAGGTTCTGTCTTCTTATACATAACAGTAAAATCCAACATCTGGCTTTTGACTCAAGCTTCACATCTGGACCTTTTATTAAATTTTATGGAGTTAATTAGGCTGCAGTTTGTTAAATGAGAGTGCAGAAAACTCCCACATCAATCCATCTTTGCTCAGTAAATTAAAGGCAGGCATACTTTTTGAAGAGGTGTCGGTCCAGCGCTCCGTCTGAGGTTGTCTTCAAGGTCACCTTCAGCATCTCCATACATTCTTTCAGCCGCGGGTCTCCCGTGCGAAGCCCTGTGGCCTTCAGAGCCTGTGCAGAGAGAGAAGAGAGAGACACCAGGATTAAGACAGCCTGACAACAAAATCAATAAAGCTATGCGCTGTGATTCCTCCAGAGCCTGACAGGAGGGGCTCATAATTCAGAAAGCTACAAGGCTGAATCACTGCCAACAAGTCAGTAATTTATGTGTGACACGCATTTATTTAGCTGCTATACTGTAAATGCTTTTTGTCATACATTTTATGAAAGTCTTATTTCAGTTAAGTCACCACAGCATTATTTATCCATTTGTCAACATTGTGTGGATTTCCCATCTTCTTTTCACCTTCATAACTGATTCAATTCAGTTGTACTTATATAGCACCAAATCACAACAATAGCTGCCTCAGGGCGCTTTATATTGTAAAGACCTTACAATAATACAGAGAAAACCCTAACAATCATATGAACCCCTATGAGCAATGAGTGGGAAGGAAAAACTGAATTTTAACCAGAAGAAACCTCCAGCAGAACTCCAGCGGGCTAAGCAAGGGGTGGCCATCTGCTGCAGCTGGATGGAGTACAGCGAAGATGATAACCACAACATCTAATTGGTAGTTTTTATGGGTCATTTATCCAGGGGAGGAACTGTTGTATAAAACCACCCCGAAGTTCCTGTTTCAAGCTGGTTTTAGACTGGCTTCCAACACTGCAGGATGGTAGTACACCACTGTACTTTCACTCCAAGTGGAATTTAGATATAGATATCTTCAACAAGTTTATGTGATTCTAAGCCAACACCTGATTTCACTTCTAAGATCTATCCAAATCTGCACAATGTTTAATGACTTAATCTTCTCCATTACTCCCCTAATGAAGTTTAATAATAAGTGAGATCTGCTTTGTTACTCTGTCTCCATTACTGTGGGCGATTTGAGCCCATTTTCTCTTGTATAATTTATTTCTAGTAATATTTCTATTTAACAAAGGTTCCGACGCCATAAATATCCAACTCTCAGACATATCACTGCTGTGATAACTCACTGTGGTAAATTTGTGTGCAGGGATTTTTTCTTGGCCCTCTGCGATGGTGTAGAACAGCAGATCCTCCAGGCTGGGCAGGATGCCCGCCTTTCTTCTCCTGCAGGAAGCAAAAATAAACACGCAGAAACAGAAAAATGAGAAAAATAACTCCACAGTGAGGAGCTGTGGTGGAAATGTGGAGATACAGGAGGAGGAGCAGGGTGGGGGGGGGGACTGCAGCAGAGGGAGAAGAAAAAGCTTTTTCACTGCAGGGAGAAGCAGTGAGTAATAACAGTAAGGAAAACACGGCCTCAGCTTGCCTTACCTCAGCATTAAAACCTGTGGAAAAGTATACTTCCATACTTTTAGTAACATACTTTTCCAGGAGGTTAATACGCTGCTTTGAGGCCACAGGAATTGTTAATTGTACCTTGCTTGAATACCAGCCAGGAATGTGTTTGAAAAGCTCCCAGCATGCAAGCTAACAAAACCCAAGATTTAACGATTTACCCAAGTTTACACAGAATTTAACCCAAAACGCTTCAAGCCAAGGAGAGAATTTAGTGCTAAATTTCTTTCCTAGCTTTAAGTTTAGAGACTGCAGCACAACAAAAACTACCAACACTTCATGACAGACAACCCTTACAGCCCTCGTCATTCACACTGTGTGAGGTCGCAGTGTTGGTGCAATCAGCTGGATAAAAACACAGTCTGGGATGTGATGACTGGGCCTTAACTGTTGCAGCTGGGAAGGGAGACTAGCCAAGGCCTCCGGCATGCTGACGGTGTTCAGTGGCTGGAAGAAAACTAGGGGAAAAAAAAACAACAAAACAAACAGCAACAAAAAAAAACCACACACACAACCAGAGTGATAGGTTAGCACTCGGCGTGGCAGCTAAAACCCTACGTCAGACTTGCAGCGTCACCAGAGCCCCATTTTTATCCTTCAGAGCTGAGTTAGCAGCAAATAAAGAAATAAATGAAAAACACTTGGCAGAACCAATTAGACCTTGTTTTGTTTTCCCTCTATAAAATGGTAACAGTTGAAGATGAACACAAGTCAACAAATTTGCACAAATGCCTCGCAACTCACAAATATAAATTTAAACGATTCAACATTTAATTGGGGGCAATAATGACGATTTAATTGATTGATACCTGCAATCTTGTTCTAACCCTCCAACTTCAACAATCATTTATCAAACTTCACATACTCAAACTTGGAATATAACTGAACTGAAGGACAAATAGACAGTGATGGGGTCCAATACTAGTCCCACACAAGAGGAACTACAAACAGTTATTGTAAATACCTAAATATTAACAACAACACTTGGTCAGTCATCTTTTACAGTTAATTGGCTCAGATTTGAAACACTATCTTACTAAATTTTTAATGTAAATGGAAGATTATAGTTTAAACAAAAGCAAATCTGTGATCATTAAAATATATTTTCTGAATGTTTCTATTTGTATTAGTTTCTGTATTCCAACTGTCTGATTTTATATTTGATATGGTGCAGCTTAAAAGCCTAACCAGGGACAAGGTCTGCAAATTAGCGGTGGCTACAAGTCAGTTTTTTTGCATTTTGGTCAGTATGAGCTTTTAGTAAAAGGTAAAAATCATCACAGTTAACCGATTCTGCTCATGTCCACCTCCATGTTTTTTAATTCTTGGCCTTTACCAGAGCAGCTCTGGATAATTCATAGTTCAAAATAATCCTTCTTTAAATTATACTGCAGCCCCTCAGTTCACCCTCTGTCTAAAACAAACTTTTTAGCTCCTCCCTTTTTAGACAACTTTCTTCTGACTTCCTGTCCCTAAGGTTCTAGACAGGAGGTGGGTGGGGATTTTGTGCTGAGATGGCCTTATTAAGGGTTATCCTCTCTGAGAGAGCCACGAGTAGAAAAAACTACCTGAGTGTGAGTGTGAAACATCGCACACGTGACCGAAATCAAAGCAGAAAATGTCCCCTTCAAGGAAACCTGAGAATCTAGCACTGTTTCCTGGCTGGTATTCGGAGCAGAGTGTCCACAGGAAGTCGTCTCTGGGAGGAAGGTTAGTAGCGTGTCAGGAGGCAGACGGGACGAACGGCTCACAGCAGGCTCTCTGCTATGATTCATACCAACACCAAATTGGATTTGTGCAAAGCTCTGGGTGCTCACGATGACCTGCAATGCATCATGGGGGGGCGGCTTGGTGCTAGGAGAGGATGTCTGAAGGTCAAACTTGAGTTGGCAGGCAGCTCCTCTCAGCAGACAACCAGAAATAAAGAAAAGGAGCCAAGTTTGGATACATGAGAGCAGAAATGTACCAGATTATAATTTCAGCATCAGCAGAGCTTCCTCTGGAATCATGCAGCAGCAGCAACCATCAGAAAATTACAACATCTAATAGAGGAAATGGACAATTAACAGAAGCTTTCACTCTCAGCTTCTTGCGCTCACTCTTTGTCGATGGAGACAACATGTCACATTACCATTAGCATAAAAGCTTCCCATCAGTGTCTACTCCACTCTGTGTGCAAGGAGGGGCACTCACAGTAAAGGAGAAACCAGACTTTATTTAAGCAACAGTGCTTTTTACTTCAAGCTGCTTTCGTCCTTGTGTTGACTGCACTTATAGAACTGAATTAAACTGAGTCTGAACTGAATTCCTGAAACTATAGTTTGCCCTTCCAACTAAAATAAAAAGGATTTCCTCCCAATAATTTCTATTTATAGATAATGTTTTTTGTCGAGTCTCATGTGGTTTTAAATATTAAAGAATGATTCCCAGTCTTTTTCCTCAGGGTAGGGAGTATAGCTTATTATTTACATGGGTGTGGGAAGTAAAAAAGGTTGGATTGGAGCATCTCTAACATACACACATAGCTCCTGAATATGTGAGAAACACAGAGTGACTTGGACTAAAGTAACAGATGTGAACGGGGGTTTTCCTGAGGCCCACTGCTGCAGAAACCAAGAGAGGAAACACTGGCAGCGAGTTGAAAGTCAGATTTATAGCTTTTGTGCCAAGTTCCACTCAGGGTGAAAAGTCAGGAAGTCTCAGCGAGGAGCACATATATTTTAAAAGTGTGTCTGTTTGAATAGATTACATTAGGTTGCACCTCTCAGAGGAATACCGCCCCATACTTGAAAATCGGATTCTTTAACGGTGCCTTAGGAGGAAGCTCTGACTTTCCAGCATCAGTGAAACGCAGCAGTAACACTACAAACAGTTCACACGCCGTCTGGGTTCGCATGTCGGGGTCGCTGCATCGTGCTCCACCTCTGACCGCATTAATGCAGGCTGCTGGTGAGGAAGGAATACACATCAGAGAGTGTGTGATTGAGGAAGAGGAGGAAGACAGGATGGAAGGATGGAGGGTGAGGTAGAATAGAGGGGGACTGAAGCGCAGCCACTGGGAGGAAGTGAGGTCATGTCTAAGTAAAAGCAGTTGGCTTTCTGTAGAAAACCTCTACTTCTACTGGAAAACAGATTTTATTTTGAAAAACTTAAAAAAAGAGAGACTAAAACGACAAATAGAAAGATACTTACAAATGCAAAGCAAGAAGATCAACAACAGGGAGACAGAGAGTGAAGAGGGATAACACTGAATTAGTAACAGTGGCATTAAACTGAAACTGTAACAGTGAGCAAACATATGATCAGCACAGTGCACGTCTTCAGATCACACTGCTGTCAGGACAAGAAATAAAACAGAAGCTGTGACATTAAATGCAGCGTTTCACAGTGAATCACATTAAAAACATGCAGCATTGAAATGCACTATGAGACATACAAACGAATAGTACAATCTGAAATGACTACTATGACTGAGTACTACTACTACTACTATACTTTTTCCCACCACTGAAACAAATGAGGCCCAGCCGGCTTTGGAGTCAGAGGTCTCTGCTCTAATCAAAAGCAAGCAGCCATTTCCATATAAATAAACATTTGGCCTAAAATGAAACAGAAACAGCTGCTGGTGGATTTTAACCGTGTAACACTTGAAATGAACATGACACTGTAATCAAATAATAATGAAGTAAGAGGGTCCTTCTTGAGTGAGAGACTTCCCCTGTGGGAGCATCATTACCACAGGCAGGTTAGAGGTGGACACTGGAACATCTGGATGGTCTCATTAATCTACCTCAGCTGGTCTCATTAGTACTCTCGCTCACACTCTCCCTCCCCCTCCTCTCGCTCTGTTTGTTTTTAAAGGTCAACGCAAAGAGAAGCTGAAACAGCAGCAGCCACTCCACAAAACTCTCTCCTGTACTGCAGATGAGCGAGCCTCTTCCAGAAGAGTCATCGAAATGGCATCTAACCGAACTGAAGCAGGAATCTGGAGAGGTTTCCTTCACACGTGACCTTTCTGTGCCTAGACCCCCACAGGAGCAGTATTTTACCCGTCACTACTAACACAAATGCTTCAAACCTTTGTCATCAATGTTAAGGCAGCTGTTTAAACAGATGTAACTCACCCACATTATGTTTAAAAAAGTTGGGAGCTTTATGGTGAAAAAAACCCTGCAAATTAACAAGAATTTACTGGCAAATTTGTGAGAAAAAACCAAATTCAATTTATGACAAAGAAACTGCCAGACATACGGGGAAAAAGGCAGAAACTTACCAAGAAAAAGCCAGGAAAATTATGCACCACCATGGCTCACCTGAATAAGCAGGTGAGCTCTCTGCCTGCTCTCCTGAAACCAAAATTTGCAAGAAACTCACAAAATTATGAGGACAAAAAAACAACAACAACAACAAAAAAAAAAAAAACACAGTATCACCCTCACATTACATTGTTTTCTCCAACCAGGCCTTAACACTAATACACCACCATCATATTCCCACAGATCTCCCTCTGAGCCCACCATCAGATGGTGCGACTCCCTTCAAGTCGGGGCCTGAGGTGTTCGCACTGACAGGCGGAGGTCTCTGTGTGAATTGAGCCGTCAGTATCTGCTGCATTTATTTAATCTGATCGATGGCGCTGGTTTCACCGCCTCACAGGCATCATGACAAATTGTTGCTGGTGGGTTGGAGAGGGCGGAGGCAGACATTAGACTGGGAGCGCTGAGAGAGAGGCGGTGCTGCACGAATCGATCTATGCGACTGACTCATCTGCTCAAGGCCCTGACATCTGCTGGGCGGCACGCCAGCTCACGGTGCTTAAAATAAATAAATAATTAAAAAGCGAAGACATGATTTAGGCAGGGTGAGCTCCTCTGCATCGCAAACAGCTCTGAGCCCTTACTAGCTGAAGCACGGCCTCAGAGCCCTCAGAGTCAGAGTGGAGCTCAGGCTGAGCCTGTCTGTCTCTTCTTTTCAGACTTCAGTGTTTGAAAGCAGCAACAAACACCAGGATGTACATCTTATGTGTTGAACGCCAACAAAACAGTCCAACAACCTGACTGAAGAAACCCTGATTAATATATATGTAATACTGTTATGTCTTAATAAACAGCTGTGGGGTGGTTGTGTAAGAAGGTGGTCTGCATGTCGAGGTATCCTCAGGTGAGACACTGAGTCGACCCAGATGCATCCATCAGAGTGAATGTGTGCACGAATATTTCGTGTTGCAAGCTAAACATAGGACAGCAACCTGTTTACATCTACAAAAATAGAAGAAAAAAAATGGTTGCTTCCTGGTTGTATTAAACCCTGTTGAGGGTGACTGACTTCTATCAGGAGACCTGTGCAACCTTTCTGCAAACAGCTGCAGTCTGACTTGGACTGTTTCAGTCACTCTCAGAGAGACTGCAAATAATTGCCGTCTAGTTTTTAAATGCCGACAGATGCCAACACGTTGCCATTAATCTGGACCAGTCTTTGTGAATGAGCACAACTCGACTGGTTGTATTCTGGTTATCTGAGGACAAAAATGTAAGACAGCAACAGATATGTGATTTTCCATGATTTATCAGTTCATTGCCGTTTTGTCAGAAACAGTTTGCAAGTAATTGCCAACTTGACCCCATTCAATCCCAGACTGATTGCAGACCGACTCATTTAGAAGTCAGATAACTTTATCTTACTGGATAAAACAGATACTGACTGAGGTTAATTTGAGGACATAATTTGGAGAGCAAAAAGGTGATAAATCACAGTGTGTGTTTCTGCAATAGTCAGCATATCACAAAAAGTAAAATATCGCATATCATGTGGGGTGTCTGGTGACTCCCACCTGCAGTATTTAGTTCAGAATGTGAATAAAAACATTCTAGAATTGAAGAAAAAAGCTGGCGATGTTGTAGTTTAGGCCTACAGAGGGGCAGAGCCACAAACGAGACAGACTGTAGTCACAATCAAAAACTTAATCAAACTGCCTGATCAGCAACAAAACAACCGATATTACAGATTAAACTACAGATCTTTACATTTTTATGTTTCTGATTCGATTTGCTGGATGTTGGAGACTGCCATTTAATGACCCACAAGAACCCTGAAATGCTGAAAAACTAACCCAATAATCAATCCCTATTATGGACATAAACTGATGAGTGTGGCTATGAGAAGGTTTTACAATGTGTGGGAGTATGGCTGGAGGATTTTTAGACTTTCTTTGCATATCTTCTTATATTACTCTCTTTTATAAGGCTTTATATTACACAGGATATTTAATATTGTGAGTAGCTGTCCAGGAACTGCAGATGGAAATCACCTGGAAGCTAAATGTGCTGTCTATGTACGATCCCTGACACGTAAACAAAGCTCCTTTAAGCTGCCTAATAGAGAGAAGTCACTGAGTTCCTCAAAAGCGTTGAGTTTTTCAAGAAGACGATGAATCTGCTTGCTCACCGTGATTCACGCTGCAGATAAACTTCACACAGTGATCTTCACAGAACGAGCCGAAGCTTGGCTCAGACTTGGATTAACCTCCGGGGGAGGCATGCTAGTGCTGACAACCAGTCAGCTGAGCAGAGCGACAGCCTGAATGCCGCCGGTAGCTTCAGCAAATTGTCCGTGAACAGAAACAAGTGGGGCAACTCTGTCCTGGAGGGGCAATGAGGCATTTTATGACTGTGGAAGCTCTCTAAGGAGACAGGCTGGTGTCAGAGCTGCTCCGAGGGGAAGAAATGATCGGCCGGCTGGTTATCACGCTGGATCTTCAGCAACTATGTGCATCTTTATATATTTTCTTAATGAGTTGCCTCTAAAAATAATGAAATTACAAACCCTCCACTGTGGCTGTCCTGCAGCCCCCTCTCCTGATGATAGTATAAATTAACAGACTTATTCAAAATTCTGACACTCATATTTTCATTCACTGTATTTCTACGGAGGTCCAAAAGACAGCAAATTTAAATTAAAATGACACAAAAATCAATTAATATGCCGCTACATGAAAACACAGCACCTCATCTCTGTACTGCTTTTTATCTCCAAGATTTTTCTATTTTTTTAGTCTGTATTTTCTTTTATGTTTTTTCTATTTATTTACTTATTTATTTGATAGACAATAAGCTAGTGTAGCTGAATTTCATGATATTAAAGAAAGATGATTCATGACAGTGTATATCTGTGGAGGAACCACAAACACTGAGTTTAATTTATTTAATTCTAATTTATACTATTCTTGATACAACCTATTAGGACTTATTAACTTTTTTTTAAATTTTTTTTATTTCTATATTTGGAAGATTGTTTTTTTTTCCCCAACTGGCATACATACTTTTTTTTTTAATTCTGTATTTTACTTTGACCTTTTTAAAGACTGACATTCATAATAAATCTATTGAATTTTTTTCATATTGCGCCAAATCACAACAACAACAGTCACCTTAATAAGCTTTTACATTGTAAGGTAAAGACCCTATAAGAATAGAGAGAAACCACAAAAACTAAATAAACCCTTGCATTTGGCAACAGTGGGAAGGAAAAACTCCCTTTTAACAGGAATGACCTCCAGCAGAACCAGCATGACCATGGGGGTGAGGGGATGAAGACAGGACAAAGACACACTTTTGGAGAAAGAGACATTCAGGATTCAGGGAAAGGAAAGGAAAGAGCTCCTCAAACTGGAAGCTGGTTCCACAGAAAGAGAGGCCTGAAAGCAGAAGGCTCTGCCTCCAGCTTTATTTTTAAATACTCTACGAACCACAAGTAAATCTGCAGTCTGAGAGCATAGTGCTCTACTGTGGTGATATGATACTATGAGGTCTCTAAGATAAGACAAGGCCTGATTATTCAAGACCTTGTGTGTGAGGAGCAGCATTTCACATTTGATTCCGGATTTTACAGGACGTCTGTGGCAAGAAGCCAACCAACGTTAATGAAATGCCAAGAAGAGTGGTCAAATATCAGCCACAATTATACCAGAAGCTTGTTGATGGCTACCAAAACCACCCAATCAAGGTGCAACACGCTAAGAAACATTTAGTGGGAGTTTATGTATATATTTGATCCTGTATGTATACTTTTAATCCTGTGTGGATCAGAGAAAATCCCAAATAAATACAAATTTGTGCACTAAATTCTTGTTTTCTAAAGTCATTAAAGATGTGTGCTGTACGATCGTTCCACCCTAGAACATGCCCACAACTATATATGTGTTAAACATTTAACATGGGAAAAACTGATTTTAACTTGTGTCTATGTTTTCATTATTTTATCTTTATTTTGATTCATTGTGCTATTTTTTACTATTAGTAATGTAACAGATTAATTTATTGTTATTATTAATGTTATCAATGATTTATACTGGATTTTTCTACTTATTTTTTATTTATGTCGCTAGTTAGAGGCATTTAAAATAAAACTTTGTTTCAGCCACTGAAGAAACATTTTTGGCATCCATAAGAGAAAATTTCAGGTTAGTATCTCAAAATTTTTACTTGGAAGTTGTGGCTTGGCTCTACCCAGCAGTTTGTTTATATATTTATTTATAATGTATATAGTTTTTTTTCTTTTTTCCCCCCAGAGGCAGAGACAAGCGTCTATACTTTAGACTTGCTTTACTTTGCCTCTCATCATGTGGCATACACTGTGCTTTATAATTAATTATAAGTGTATTAATTCAGGTCAGTAGCTGCACTCCTATGGAAGCAATCGTGGGTGACCTTGAATATGCATGGAGCTGATGCTCGGTGTGGAGTGGAGATCCAAACATTAACCAGGCTCAGTTGTCCTTAATTTTTCGTTTAAACTGACCCGGCTGGGTAACCTGGTGAAGGCTGATGCCTCCCTGAGTCTGGATGGATGGAGGCATCAGCCTCTAGCAGCTGGTCACGATATCAGGCTTGCCCCACCTCATGTGCTTCCATTCCCGGACACGTCTCAAATTTACTTCCTTTCCACCAGTTTCCATTGAGTACATTCTCACTAATCGCCACCCGCTTAGAGCAAGTTAATGCCACAAAACATGCTTGGGTTCATACTGGAACTACTAAGTCATCTTAGGTATATTACACTTGTCCGATAATAGCTGTTGGATTTACCTCCATCGCTACCTACCGGAGCTCCTCACTGACCTGACCCCGTAGGTGGGCGTACTATCACCGGTCACTTGCACCCATAATCCCCCTCATCTACAGCCCCTGACCTGCACAGTTCCCCGGAAAACCCAACCTTCCTTGCCAGCCTTTAGCAGGCTGAGCTAAATGAACATCAGAGCTAGCAGCTAGCCACTTCGTGTGATGCGCGTTAGACCCTTTGCACCAAACTACGTTGTAAAAAGCCTAAATTCAAATAACGTCCCTTTTTGTGCAAGTGTTATATATAAAGTGATTAATTTTTAACTACAACGAGAAATTAGCCGCATTTCTTAAATTCCGCGTATTTTCTGTAAGTAAAACTGGTTCATTTTTTGTAAATGAGAAGCCTCAAGGTAAAGGCACCTGGATGTCATGATTGTTTACCGCCCCATTAAAAATACTCCTTTTTTTCTATTGAGTTCGTCCTACTGTTAACGTTACTCACTTCTCTGTTGAAGAGTCCTTGCCGGTAGAGTCATTGGAGCAAAAGCCTCTCAATGCGTACTTCCTGGCCAAGTGCTGAGGGGCTCTCCAGCCAGAAAACCGTCCTCTGCCCGGTGACCGTCCATCAGGACTCAGGGTGCTGAAGCAGGCGGCGGGAGCAGGTGCTGCTTTAACGCCGACCCTACCTGTGAGCGACCGCTTCAACTGAGTCTGGAATAACTCCTTGAGCGTTACTGTAGACCGAAGATGTAACATTTCAACCCTGTGGTACAGACGAATTGTGCAGTGGAGTTACTGTAAGACGGTGTGGACGTATCGTAGAGGTCTGTTCCCGGTGAGAGCGCCGCTGTCTCGGTCGAGTAACGGTTCTCCCGCTGACTCAACAGCGGAAAAAAGCTCCCCAGCGGGATACAACCAACCTTATCCACCGCGTGAGCTGTGATTGGACGAGCTTGACCCATGGGCGCACCTAATTGGTGAGAAGTCCTAACAGTCCCGCCCACGGTTGTGAATCGTGTTTTGGTCCTGTTATCTCCATCACTTCCCGTAATTAGCGAACATTTTTATATTATTTATAAGTATTTGCCCATTTTTTATATGTTTTTAGGCACAGTTTGAATCTTTTTTGTCTTTATAAACTCATACAATAACGAAAACAATCATATTTTTGAATTTACTACATTTAATGGCTGTTTTTATTCTATTATAGTTTAGCTTTTTAGCTCTTTTACTTTATAGAGCCAATATATTGTATTACGTCACGTTTTTACAAATCATTTCACTGTATTTTATTTACAGTTATTATTGTTTATTCAAATAATTTCCTATTTTAATGTTTTACTACACGTTTTCTATTTATTTGAACTGCTTTATGTTAAGCATGATACATTTTAGACCTATTTGTTCATGTTATATTTATTTTTTACTGGCCCACTCTTCTTTATCCACTCCATTTTCATGTAGGCTTTGTTTGTGGCTGCTGTAGCACAGACATAACTTTTGGAGAGACAAAAAGTATATATTTTAAGATACGATGGAAGTTAGCCATCCAGTTTTAGTTAAGTAGGAAAAAACAAATTATAGGATGAGTCACAAGTATGTAGTCTGCATTAATTTTAAGTTAAATGCACATTTTGCACTCTTAGTTGTAGAAATGTTATTATGTGTGCCACATGAATGCTGGAAACCCCATAACACATATACAAGAATTTAAGAATAAACACAATATAAGTGAAGTAATGTCATAAACATCACTAAATTGAAATATTTTAAGCCTAATATTTGCTGACTGACTCATGTGCATGAGTCTTCATGCTTGGCCTGCAGAAATCATGTGCAGATGATTCAAATAAACAAGTTTGCACAGCTATATAACTCACACTGCTGTGCAGAAATCTTGAGTCATCCCTCATTTCTTTATACTTTGGTAGGAAAATAGGAAGTGATTTATTGAAGCATGTGCAAACATACATGTAAATACAGTATATAAGGCAAAATCAGAGATTGTACAAGTAATGAGTTTGAAAGTCAATATTTGGTGTGACCATCTTTATTCTTCAGCACAGTCTGAACTCTCTTAGGCAGCTTTCTTGTCATTTCTTTAAGTAGTCTTCAGGAATAGTTCTCCAGGCTTCTTGAAGGACATTCAAAGCTCTTCTTTGGATGTTTCTGCCTTTTGTTCTGTTCTCTGTCAACATGATCCCACACTGCTTCAATAATGTTGAGGTCCGGGCTCTGGGGAGGCCAATCCATGACTGATAGTGTTCCACTGTGTGTTTTTCTATCCAGGTATGATTTTACTGCATTGGCAGTGTGTTTGGCATCATTGTCATGATGAAAATGAAGCTGCTGCCAATCAGAAGATCTCTAACACCACTGGCTGAAATGCAGCTCAAACCATGACAGAGCCTCCATCAGACCTGTTGTCACAGATTTTCAGTCCAGTTCTTGTGTAATGTGAAGCTTCAGTGAACAGTTGATGGATCCACTGAAGGTCCAGATGGATCTCTCAGGTTCTGTTTCAGGTATTTGCTGGATTTGTTCCTGTTTCTTAAGGACATGACGTTCAGATACCGTACATCTGCTGTAGGTAGTTTTGTTGTTGTTGTTGTTGTTTGTTTTGTTTTTTTTGTTTTTTGTTTTTGTTGTTTGTTTGGTTTTTTTTTTTGGGGGGGGGGGGGGGGTACGCCTGATACTTCTGCTTTTGTGCCCCACTTCTCCATTTTCCTCAAATTTTTTAAGAACACACTGCACACCATGCAGACATAAAACAAGTTCTCAGCTAATATTTCTTTGGGAATCACCTCGTTGGTGCAAAAATACTATTTTAAGCTGTCAAATTGTGTGTGTGTTTTTGGTTCAGTGTTAAATGGCTTAACCAACAAACAAACAAACACACAAACAAAACATTCTGGACCACACTGAAAATGAGTGAAGCAAACGTCACTGAGTTTATGTTAAAATATTCTGCTTCTCCCTTTTTTTAAGCTTCCTATCCATTCAGCTGAGTTACAGTCCACACTCTCCACCAGTTGTCCATGCCTGTGACCTGTAATAAATAAAAATGAAAACTAGACTTCTATAAAAAATATTATATAATGCAATTATAAAACCTTACAGGGATACAAGTAGAACTTTAAACAATAAAAACAAATAAACAAAAACAAGGAAACACACCCTGGAAGAGACCTGAGATATAAAAGTAATTAAATAAATATTAAAGCATCATGTCTCTGCACAGTGGTGAGGAATAAAGAGGCTTAAAGCAGCACTGTGCAGGACTGTCACTGATGTTTTGTGCTGCTCTGCCACCTTGTGGTTCATTTTGGTGTTGCACACATTCAGGGTTTTCTCTGCAGGCTCTCGCCTTGTGTGTGTGTGTGTGTGTCCTTGAAAAAAACATTTACAGCGCCATCTCCTGGTTAGAAAGTGATGTGAGACTAGTTTACAGGGGTGTAGGAGCAGCAGCCTCTTTCCATTCATGAAGTGACAGATTGATGATTTGCAGATAGAAATCTGGGAACCACATGCACGCTCTGCAGAAAAAACACAGAAAAACACATCAGAAATTTCCCAAACAGTGTCACACTCAGGTCTAATTCAATCTGCAGAGCTCAGTGTACCAGATTACAGATTATCGGCCTCTTCCTCCTGAGTCAGGCAGCATTTTAATGCTCGTTTTGACCTCCTTTGCGGCCCGCGTGGGTGTAGCTCGACGCCCATCACTAAATAATGACCTACACCACAGATTACTCACCGGAAAGTGTTTGCTTTACTTTTCCCAAACTTTTTTTTTTTTTTTTTTATCTGACTGTATCTTGGTAAACTCCACCCACCTGGAGAGCCAAAAGAGGATAAAACAAACAAATTAGAGCTGACTAATAAAGCCTCCACTGCACTTGAACATGAAACATTCATGAATTTGGCCTGAAAATCTGATTTCCATGTGATCAGAAGCAAAGGGGACTTCCAACCAATTGCACACAGAGGGTTTTTACTTGACAGGAATCGACATTTTTACATTTAAAAAAATCCCTTTTTATGCAGATTTGAGCTAAACTAGATGATCTGACTGATGATGGCTGAGGAGAGGTTTGTCATCAAGCGGCGGCAGATGAATACCTGCTGTTTTACTGCTGTTCATTTGGACTATATAAGACATCTTTTGGTGTCCACATACTTTTGCAGCCCTTGCAGGCGTTTTAGTGAACAATCATGAGCTTCTAAAAATAAAACCAGTGGGATTAAATGTGCCCCAACATGTCCCAGACCATGTGCACATTTCTGACAGAGGATTCTTTCTAAGCCGAGAGGTTTGAAAATACAAGCTCACTGATGACCTCCTACTTACTGTAAAACCAAAGAATATAAAGAACGTCAGGCTTTTAATGATACAATGTGCTTGTAATGTGCTTGTTTGTGTTACAGCAGCGTCTTTTATTCTCCTATTTTATTTCTCTTAAAACATTTAAAAACACTCATGTGAAAGAAGGCACACTCTACCTCTTTAAGTCACAAGATTGTACCAGCGCAGGACATCATGAAAATACTCCCTAGCGGAACTTAAAATGAGATAAATACAACCTCAAATGAACAACAGCACATGACATAGTACACCGTGTCATTATTTATTTAACAGAAACTGAGCCAAAATACACAAACAGTCCTGTGAAAACCCATAGTACCTCTATAAAGCAGATGTTTTGCTAGTTTGCTGGTCTGGAGCATTCAGGTGCATGTTAACAATGCCACAGTCTTCCCAGAAGTGGACGTCCCAGCAAATTCTCTCCATATGCTATGTGTCAGACTCTACAGGCCTCAGTTAGTATGTAAAATGTTAAAGTTTGTGACAGTACAGTCAGAAAAAGACTGAACGAGTGTGGCTTGTTTGGAAGGATTGACATGAGACAAGCCTCTACTCTGTAAAAAGAGCACGGCTTCGCTGCTTAGGTTTGCAAAGTTACATCTGAACAAACTGCAGGACTTCTGGATCAAGGTGTTTGGTCATAATGCACAAAATCAAAGACCTCATACCAGCTGTTAGCACAGCGGTGGAAAGGTTATGATTTGGGCACCTTGCAGTCACTGAGTCGACCGAGAACTCCTCTGTATACCAAAACATTGTTGACTCAGATTTGAGGACATCTGTCTGACAGATAAAGCTTGACCCAAACTGAGTCATGCAACAGGATAATGATCTGAAGCACAGCAGCTTATCTACAACAGAATGACTTAAAATGAAAAAAAATAATGGTGATGCAATGACAAAGTCAAAGTCCAGACCTGAAACTGACTGAAATGCTGTGGTGTGGATTTAAGAGAGCTGTGCATGAACTTCAATGACCTGAAGCAATGTCCTAAAGAAGAGCGGGCTAAAACTGCTCCACACTGATCAAGTGTAAAGTTACTGCTGCGAAAGGTGCTTCTACAAGCTGCTGAATCATGGGGTGCACTTAGTTTTCACACAGTTTCAGCATTTTTGTTTGTTTTATGAAATAAATAATGTCTAAACATGTCTTATGTCATGTGTTGCTGTTCACCTTGAGGCTGTATTTACCTGATTTTCAGACCAGCTTATTCCTACACTTCCATGTGTATCTTTTCTATGTTCATGATCAAACCAAGTCAAACGTTCACTCTTGGTAAAAGTCACATACTGATGTGTTTACATTGACTCTAGTGTGACCCTGACGGCTGGGAAATTTCATTAAAGGGGAGGGGAGGCAAGAAAGACTGGAGACAGTCCTGCTTTGCTTTTCTTCACTTCATCTAGTAATTTAAAAGCTACAAACAGCTTCTTTAAAAGCCTGGCTTCCTGTTTCTTTCTTTCTCTGCTATAATGCATAAAACATTTAAAAAAGCAACTCCAGGACTCATGAAAACCGGCCAACTCAAAGCAGCCCTCAAAGTTTAAGCTGCGTTTTCTCTGCATGCGGCATTAAAAGCAGAAGACAAAGGAAGAAAAGAGAGGAAGGGAAGGAAGGAAGCAAGGAAGGAGGGGAGACAAACATCCCTAACGAAGCTGCAGGGAGGAGAGGCGATAATTCACCAACACCCACACCTTCTCAAAAGCAGTCGGCTTCCTGCTCCTTTCAAAATGAGGGTGATGGGTGCGCTCGGCAGATCCCTCCCACGCCGCTTAGCGGCTGGCTTCCGCCCACCGCCCGTGGAGCCGCCCACCTCCTGCCGTTGCCGCGGCAACACATCATCATCATCATCATCATGAGCAGTGACTTGCACTGGAGGAGGAGGTGGAAGGACAGGGAGGGGAGGGGTGGCTGTTTGAGCAGGGCTGCCACTGTGAGCAGCAAAACGGCGTGGGTGTTCATGAGCTGAGTTATTCTCCTGAGAAAATCTGTCCACGTGTGTGTGTGTGTGTCTGTGTGCGTGCGCGTGGAGAGACAGAGGGGGAGGAGAGAGGGAGAGGATGATGGGAGGTATGCGAAAAGGACCTGCGTCAGAGTGAGTCATCGGCCGGTTTCACAATGTGTTGATGTGACGCTCATGCAAATGGTCGGCGCAGGGATTCATCTCTATAAACCAAAACAAATAAAAAGAAGATGAAGAAGAAAACAAACACAAGAAGAAGAAGAAGGAGAAGAAGAAGAAAATTCTTTAGAGGTGTCTCGGTGGCACCTGGAGGACGAGCGTTCCTCAGGGCTCAAGTTCTCAAGTAGCTTTCGGAGCTCCGCCCTGCAGCGGGAAGCTAATATGTAATCACACTAAACATTGTTATCACTAAATGTTAGGTTTGTTACTATGACTACAACCTGTTATTGGAGGACTACAAAGAGCTTGCTGCGCCATTAGTCACATACCTTCTTATTCTGCCTTAAGCAATGGCTCAAAATGCTGTTTTTGGCGTGTGCGCGAACATGCCAGACTTTCTTAAGAGGGCTTATTTTTTTAAGTATGCTTCCTTTTAATTACCAGGAGTTTCAGTTTCACTCAGAGGTGACCATATTTGGGCAAGAGGGTGGTTCAGTTTCCTCTGATTAGGACAATGTTTACCATAAACCCATGAGGAAAGCATTTACTGAGGTCACAGATTAAGAGAAAAGCAGTGCTTTTTTATCATCGACTTCTATGCAATCAGACTTACAGAGGAGTGGCCCCCTGCTGGCCATTAGAAAGAATGCAGGTTAAAGGTACTGTTTGTCATTACCCTACTAACCTTTTCACCACCAGGGGCCAGCATTTTGCCATTATTGAGTGCTTCAGATGTGTGCTCCTTTAAACTTTTAATATTTCTTTTCAGCTACTCCACATTTACTCAAGAGGGTCTGCGGTTATAAATAAGGACGTGTTCTTAATGAGTTACTCGTTATGGACCGGCCAAACAGGTCACTGTGCTCCCTCAGCTGAATTCTGATGCACTTTTGGAACTAAAAATATCAAACCAAGTGATACGATTTGGTAATGAAAGTGTTAAAAAGTCAAAATCGACTGCACTGTAGTACCCAAGCTCAAATTAATAATTGGATAAACAGTAGCTTAGTGCAGTGATTCCAAAAGTGTAGGCCAGGACTCCCTGTTAGGTGGTGAAGATTTGGTGGGGCCCATGGGATTTTGGGGTTTTTAAGTGGGCGGCAGGACTCTTGAAAGGCTGGTGACGGATATAAAAGTGGCAGCATTCATCTCTACTATTTTTTGTTGTTCTTGTTCTTTTATGTTTTTATTTAAATGAAAGAACCAAAGTGAGTTGCTCTGGTGCTGACCCCGTGACTCACTGCACCGCCTTGTGGTTCTGAGTGGCATTACATGAAATTGCAGCCTGGCCCTTTTTTAACAAGTTGATATCGCTTCAACGCAACACATGGAAGCTGTTACCTTGAACTAATTTTAGAACCTTTCAAACTATTTTCGAACACTGCAATAAACAATAAGAACCTTTCAAAAATAACAGTTAAAATTTTATTTAATTTTAAAGGTCAGCAGTTTTTCAGGCGCAACAAATAACGGAGACATTCTGATATATTTTGAGTATTATGGCTGACAATAAGCTCAAGTTTTGGGCCAACACCTGTTTTTTTCAAGGGAATTCATCAAGTCTCTGGCAAATGGGCAGACGATCAGTTATAATAATGAAGTCCCATGACCATCCCACAGATGCAGGCATACCTTTCACGAGCAGGTTCAAACCGGATTTGGACGACATTGATCACAGAACTCGCCACACAATAGAGTTCAAAAAAATAAAGTTTAATGTTTATGTGCTGTATAACAAATAAAATATATTAGTGTTTAAAAAACAGGTGCATAACTAGGTGAAGCCTAATCTATCACTTTACAATAAACAGTGAGGAGAAGGGTGATCAGTGAGACGGCAGCTCAGACATGCGACAGTCACGCCAACCAGGCCAGTGTTTGAGCTGATCGGGCTGGGAAAAAAACAAAACAAAACAAAAAATTCCCCAACGATATATATATATATATATATATATATATATTTTTTTTACAAGCCCAAGTCTTTGCTAGTTAAAACAAAACCACCTCATGGAGTTTTTGTGAAAAGAGAATGTCTTTAAATACAAACATGGTGCTCTGTGCACTAAAAGTGAGACAACACAAACATTTCCCACCCTGATGACAGACATACAGTTACTGAGCACAAAAAGATGAATCCATATAAATGCAAATAGACTTATTACTTACATAAATATTGCATTGGCCTGTCGTTACGCCGAGTGAGACTAAAACTATCTGCAGAAGGGGACAGAGTAAGAGTCTGACCAAAAACTGTCTGGACGTCATCATCATCATCATCATCATCATCTCGGACCAAACAGACGTATTTACACAATGTGGCGAACACGTAAAAAACACAGCGAACACTTAATTGTTATGTATCTACCTCTAAACAGCAAAAACACATCTGAAATATGCACCGATGGCCATCACAGGTGGATTAAACACTGTTAAGAGCTAAGGCTAACAACATTATCATCATGTAAAGCATGTTTTTTATATACCAGACACGTTCACGTGGTTGTATTTTTTTTCCTCAGTGACACTTAAAAGATTTCTTTTTCTTTGTTTTTAAATGTTTTTGCTTTACATACATAAACACTGTATTGACACCAAAAATCTACAGCAGAGTTACACTCGACAAAGGAAAAACCCTGGTTTGAGAGATTAGGCTAGCACTATTTGTTATCACGATACTATTTACAGACCCAGGCTGCTGCTCCACGCACAGCAGCGGCAAACAGGAGTTTTCCTTTTTTCCCCCAGCTGCTGTTGAAATTAAAATTAAAAAACAAAACCTGCAAACCTGCAAGATTTTAATTCTGTCTTCAGAAAAATTTCCTTTACCCGTGGGGCTGCTGGGAGCTTGTTGGATCTGTTCTAAAAAACCTCACAGGCATCTTTTTATTCCTGAAATACTCCCTGTTTGCAGATGCGTGGTTTTGGTTCAACAGCAGTGTTTTGCTAAATTACAAAGTGAAATGAACCAATTAGCTCGGCCTCCGGCATGCCAGCCCAGCCATTCTGCCAAGACGGATGACAGAGGTCCCCTGGTGCTACTCCACAACAGCTCTTGTACATCCTCTTTTTAAATTACCTCCCATCCCATAAATATACACAAGACAAGAGCGAGGCAGGGAGGATTAATCCCACCTCGCCTGTTTCCCTATTTGAAGTGAACGATAAAAAAATGAAAAACACAATAAAAAAATAGGAACTGCTACAGGGGCTGTATCTTAACTCAGTCTCCCTACAGTACTTACACCTTTGTTTCAAGTTACAGTATGCAGACACCTACGTTAGGATTGGGAGAGTGACGGAGGCTCAGAAGATGACACAAGCTACACGCAGCTAAAATAAAAAATAAATACATTAAAAAAAAGCTTCTTGTTAATCTCAAAAGTTAAGCTTTGCTTCTAAAGACATCAAAAAAAATCTACCTTTATCACATTTATCTTAAAATGCTACTTTAACATATTTTACAATAAATATTTATATGTTTTCAAGTTTGGTCATTTTTAGACAGAAGGTTTATGGATGTCTTGTTAACTTCTGTTTAGTATTACACTGATTTAGAGACATCCTGTATGTGTGTTGCTTTGAGCTAAATGCTGGTATTAGCAACTAAAGTGGTCACAGTGACATTAAGCCACCATTTTGCTAAAAAGCACTAAATACAAAAGCAGCTGAACGTGATGGGAAGGAACTGACTAAGTGTAATTTATCTCATGAACAACAAAAACGTTTGTCTCAAATTTTGTGCTACTTTATCTCCTTGTTATAGAGCTTTTTTGACTTTATTCAGACTGCAGACAAATCAGATCAGGTAATGACTTTAGCTACAAGTGGTGATGCCTCCATGCCAAAGTACAAACAGATAATTTACTTGGGAGCTCTCCACCAGGTCCTCCATAGCACTTGACTAGTATTAGCACAGATTCTGCTCAAGTATTACACTGTGAGTGACCAGAGTATCCACACGAGGAATCTTACTGGCAACTTTCGCTGCAAATGTCAAGAGATAAAATCTCTTCAGCATGACCTGGGTCTAACCCAGGGCTTCATTCCAGGAGGACGTGCCTAAAACACTTTACCTAGGAGAAGTCCAAGAGCTATCCAGGTCAAATGAATCGGATCAATTGGCTCTTTTCGCTACTCTGAGCTTCCCCCAATTGATTGAGCTCCTTCTGCCCTCACCAGAACATAGGTGAGGGCAGGAACATAGATCTGGCGGCTGAAGAGAAGCGTGGTGTTTCTTCTTTTTTTCTTCTCTTGTTGCTAGTCAGACTTTCTAAAAACTAAACGGCAAATGTCCTAAAACTGAACTAGCTGTATAGATGTGCCCCCTGATTCATCCTCTGGGGAGTATAAATGTCCAAATTTGATGCTAGTCCAGAGATATTGACCAAAGTAGGTAACTGACTGACTCATTGAAATTCCCATTCCTACATATACTGAATGAAATACTCAGACATGACACATAAAATATTTAGCTATTTATCCTGAGTTTTGGCACAGATATCATCGCCTTTAAATATTACTTTTATAAAGCGTCACCAACAATGAGGTGAGATTAGCCCAAAATTAGCTTTTGAAAGTCTACTTAAATCACTCATTTTAAGGCACCTCCAAATGGGGTGTGGTTCTGTTTGGAATAATCACATTTCATGAGTTTTTATTTTCCAAATTCTGAACAGATTTGAACTAGCAGTCTGAACAAGGCCTGAGATTCGTCCTCTGGGGACCATGAATGTCTTTTCCAATTCATTTATACTATAGAAAGTTATCAAAAACGTGTTTGTTAAATATTTTGTAAATAAATGCCAAATCTGATGATGTCCTCTTTCAAATTTGGGAAATATAAAGTGTTATCAAGAAGCTAAACTTAAAGCACCATGGCAAAATTTCCTCTAGAAATTAGCTTTTTTCCCCATCTCTGAATCTACACGTGAGTTAAGATTCAGCCCCAGCATCACAGCCTGCACTCTGGCTGTCCAAAAAAAGCAGGAAAACCAACACCAAGGCAGAGGTAAAGAGGACACAAATGTCTGCAACAGATTACTCTTGAATTACAGGTACATCTAATGTGTACAACTAATCAACAGACAAAGACCAGAGAGCACTGAAGAACTTCTCAAAATGCTCTTTAGGTGCTTTGGCAGATACCTTTGAAAACAAAGAAACAAACATACTAAATCAAAGAAAAATAAATGCTATTCATGAGGCAACATTGGTTGTTAAGGCTCTACTGTGGCTGTGCTTGCTTAGTATCTATTGATGGATAGTAACTGCATACTGTCAAGTGTGAGTAGAATGAAGTGGGGCGGGGTACTAAGGGGGGGTCGAATGGTGAGGCGGGAGGCACTATGTGGAGTCTTCTGGCTCTGACTTGATGGTCTTCTTCTCTGCGTTCGTGGACGCCCGCTGTGACGTTCCATTTTCTGAAGGAAAAAGGAGAATGTCATCAGCAAAGAGCTTTATAATAATAAACAAGGCCTGCAGAGTAGTTATTCTAAAACACATCTGTTGGTGAAAAATGTACCCTTTCATGAGCTTAAATCTTGTCCAAAGTGTCTTTGAGTAAGGCACAGCCTTTTAACTTCCTGCTCATTTGAAAAATCATTACATTTTTTGTATGAATATCATTTCAGGTTAGTCGCCTTTACTAACCTGTTGCTGGTGTTTTGGTCTCATCTGTGTTGCTGTTGTTGCTGTTGTTGTGGTTGTGATGACGCTTCAGTTCATTGGCTAGCTGCTTGCCCAATGGGAGGTCGCCTTCCTGCATGTTCTGACTTACCACCCGCAAGTTGATTGGTCGTTCATCTAGAAAAAATAAAAAATAAAGGCAAAAACTCAGATTTTACATCTTGAATACAGTTAGCTTTGCCAATCTGTTCCTTAAAGAAAACTGAGCTAAAGAACCTTTAAAGTACCTTAAACTGTGTTTTGTAACTGCCCTGTTCACCAGGAATTTCAGCTGTTTTTGGTTTTTAGGAGCCAGAAGTGACAATATTTAGAGACAGTGGATTTTCCAGAGAACCAGAAGACACTATATGTTTAGTTTTTACTCTAATTAGAACAATGATTTCCAAATTGAAATGTTTTATTAAATTAGACATGAAAGTAGCAACTGAGTCGGTAAACTCAGTGTTTGCTGACAGGCTAAATAAACTAAACACTGCCTCACTGCACCATGTTGTGGCACAACTGGTATTAAAGTACAACCCACCCCTAGTTCAACTTCAGTTGATATTTCTTCAGCACAATACATAGATGTTTTGGACATAAGGTGTTTGTTTCTTTACATAATGTTGATAGCTTTAGGTTATTTTGGAAGATTCATTTTGGAACTATTTTTAAATAATTATTTTCCAAAAGTACTTTTAACGTATAGTTTTTTATCGGTTTAAATGTTTTAAAACAAAAACAAAATCTTACATATACTGCATTTTATAAGGAAAACTGACAACTGTGAGCTTTTCCAGGGAAGGGAAGGGAATAAAAACCACTAGTGACATAAAAAATATTCAGTAAGTAACAGCCCAGTACAAAATGAAATTTCACCTACTATCTCTGAGATTAAGCTAAAGTAAATCCACTGGGATAGAAGTCAACATCAGCCCAGATGTTTGATGTAACACCGGCTTTGTTTTACATGTTCAATATTCCCAGTAGCAACAAAATGAGTGTGTTTGTGTGTGTGTTAAGCTGCTGATCCCTCATGTTTGCCTTTTATTCCCTCTGAGAGACAAAAAAGAAACAAAGACGGAGGAGAAAAGGGTGGATGAGGGGAAGCTGTGACAGTATTTTCCGCCACATTCGACTGCTCGTGCCCAATGCAGCTGTTATTTAGTTGTTTATATGCACATTAGCCTCCTGTCTTGGGATCGTTTTGCTGTTGTTTTATCATGTATAAGGTATTAATTTTACACAGAATACAAAGAAATGTGACATTAGAGCCAGATGACTGTTTGTCATTTTTGTAGCTATTTGCTAATAGTGCAGCTTTTAATCACACAATATGTGCTGTACTAAAAGATACGGCCTTTCACATATTTCCTTCTTGCTAAAGTGTCCATATACTTTTTCCAGGGGAGATCTTCAAAACAACAATAAATTCCAAAAACTTTATAAAAAAAGAGCCTTGTGCATTACTAACGTACATCTACATCTATATTATGTTCAAAGCAGCAGGACTGCCAGGACTGCATATACAAGCTGTTTTTTTCTCAATGCAGTCGAGTAAATATATTTCTAATTTCAAAATGCCAAAAAAGGAGATAGAGTTCTGTTGTTGGGCTAAAATTATGGAATTATGCTGAAGTAAATATAAAGGTCCTTTTCTTCCCTTTGGAGAGTAGATGAGCCTTAATAAGAAGAAGGTAGGCCAGGCATCGAAAAGATTGACTTCTGTCTGAGCCTGTTCAACTGGACTTCATATGAAGTGTTTACACTGTCTGTGTAATCTCCGATGACTGCATAAAAAAGGCACTAAATAAACTTAGAGGACAGTGACACTGCAGCTTTTCACTTTCATTTTTAAGGCAGTGTCACACATAGTGTGTAAAATAATACATTTGCTATTACAACTAACATATTCAGGTTTAAATAGTTTATCCAGAGACATTATAAACAGTGGTGTTTGATGTAATCACAGTACATTACAGTAAACTGTAAGCTACCTGACAGGATCATCAAATGTTCATCATCATAAATCTCCATCTCTGCCTGTCTGATCGTCTTCCTCACTTCTCTATGTGTCTTTTCTCTCTCTTTTTGTCATGTTTCTTAAAAGATAAAAGTAAGTCTGACATTTATTTCCTCAGCATGTTGAGGATGTCCACCTCCCGGCCTGTGACGGCTGTACCCCCTGATCATGAGACCCCAAATTAAATAAGCTGTTAAGAAAATGAATGCATGTTTCCTAAAATGTTTCACAATAAAAGCTTTGTTAAGCAACCAAATGTACTTTATACACTATTTGTACAATGCTGAGTTTGTACAAACAGCGTAATGCAGTGACTCTAACAAAGTAATTTACTAAAATTAACTAATCGATTAATATAACATCACTGTTTGATTACCAAATAAATATGCAGTAGACTGAGGTTAATTATAACCTTATAATGAGGTCTGCCATTATAACATGACATGACATACAGACTTCCTAGTTTTGGTCATTTTAGTTCTGCTAGAAAAATAAAGGTATATTTCGCAGACCAGCAGCTGCTCCAAGTGTTGCTTGTAGACTGACTTTGCAAGGATGCCATGTTTCATCTAACCTTCCAGAAAATCGGCAAAATATCTGAAAATATCCAGATGCTTTAGCTCAAACGTTCAGAAACAGCAGTTATTTTCTTTCTTTTTTTCAAATTAGGTGAAACAGACTTGCCTTATTGGCCATACAAGTCTCCTATATATGTGAGTCCTCATCCATTGCTCTTATGGAAATGTAAGGAGCTGGGTGCCATTAAATTATTGTGTAGGAAGATGATGAAATTAAAAGAGCTGCAGTCAAATCTCAAATGATGGAAAGCCAGGATGGACGCTGCATGTACCCCATGATTTAATCTTTAAGCTTCTACAGATAAATCAACTCTTTTATCGAAAGCCAACTTTTTAAAAACTATCTCAGCATCCACGCTGTTTAAAATTTCCAGATTTAACACTCAACATTTCTTATTGTTTTTAATTTTAAAAAATGCAAAAGGAGAGGTGCTTCTACTGAGCAGTTTGTTGTTAAATTTCAGGGTTTTATCCCAGTGGAATAAAACATAAAGGGGCAGTGAAAGAGAGAATAAAAAGGAAACCTGCAGGAGAAGAAATAAATGACAGAAGGGGGGAAGAAGAAGAAGCAGAAAAAAAGAAAGGAGAGCAGTGAAGAAGAGGGGGAGGAGAGAGAGAGAGAAGTAAACAGCGAGAGAGAGATAGAGACGCCCCCCTCCAGGCAACTGGCTGGAGGTAAACAGGCGTGGGCGTGATAATTACAGGTGCATTGTGGGATTTGTGGGAACAGCGATATAATGAGCTGTCGGGAGTGGGTGAGGGAGGAAAAGGATAAAAATGAGATGAGGCCCGGAGGAGAAGTAAGATCCTGAATAATGATGCATCTTTTTTTCCCCTCTCTTCCCCCCCCCAACGTCTCTGTTTGAGAAGTCGGAGTGGGAGCAAATGGAGATGAAGAAAAAATACAAAATAAAAGGTGACAGCTGCCACGGCGGCCGGGTGTGGAAAATCAGCACCTATAGGTGTTGTTTCCATCCACGCATCCTGTGGCATTTATGACATGAAGTATGTCTGATCTGCAAATTACTTGGTGCACTCCAAGAATGTCGGTCTCCTATTCAGCTTAAAGACCAACAAAGAGCAAAGATTTGGCTCAAAAACAAAACCCCAGCTGGGTGTTTTCTCTTGACTGGACACAGGGGGCAGCAGTGAGTCACTAAAACAAAAACACAAAAACAAGAAAAGATGCTAATAATGCTTAGACAAGCCAAAAAAAGGGATATTTTTTTTTCTAGACTCAAGATTTTTGATTTCTGCTCATTAATCACAAAAAACTGACTGGGCGCCAGTTTAGCTCAGTGTGTTGAGCAGACGACCACATGCAATATGGCTGAGTGCGGCCGGCCCGGGTTCAAGGCCAAAAATATATTTAATAAAAAAAACGGACTGATTTATAGGTAGGGCGATATTAGCTAATTACTAATATATGACTAGAAATTTTAAAAATATAAAAAGACGTGACGAGAGAAACCCACTTAAACCATTTTTTGAGTGTTGATTTTGCATAGTTTGTCCACCAGAGGGCCCTGCGCAACTTAGGGTAAGCATGTGCTTGGATCGCAACAAACACAACAGCTGATCCATGCAGAGTTGATAAGAGCATAACTACACTAATATCAGTTTTAAAAATCTGAAAATTAGCCAGGCAATTTTTGTTCAGTTATGTTTCAAAACGAAAATATTAAAATTACCAAGGAAAGACCTGCTGGGTGCTACACAGGGGGCAACATTGAGCCAACTATAACAGTCACGCAAGAATCTAAAAAGACTCGAACAAGCCAAACAAATATGAGGCTTAGGTTTTGCTAAAAACAGATGTTAGTGCCTTTAAATGTTATTAAACTGTTATTATATTATTAAATTATATTTTTTACCTCATTGACAGAAAAAATGCCCAGCATAGTCTCCATTTATTGGAGATTATCATACACTAAACATATAAACTACCAAGGAAGCTACACAGGAAAAAAGACCAGGTCAAATCAAGCGTATTAGGGTTAGATACAGTCCGTTTGCTTCCCTTTGAGCTTCTGACCAACAATGTGGCTCAAGCCTGGAGCTAACACTAGGTGTTTTCTCTTGATTAGACACAGGGGGCACCAGTGAGCCAGCCACGACCAACAAAAGATACTAAAAATACTTGAAAAAGCCTAACAAATATAGAGTTTTTCATTTTCTGGAAGCAGTTCTGGGTGTTTTTATATTAAAGGTTTGTTTTTGGCTGGATCTTCTTTTAGTGGATGCAGCCATAGATTAAAAAATGAACATTTCCAGTGAATGGCAAGGGGTAAAAACAATCAGGTCAAAGTTTAGTTACTCTGAGATATACTCCTTTTGCTTCCAACTGTGATTAAGACCAACAACAACTAGCAAAAGGTGCTGAAAATACTGCAACAAACCAGAGTGGAGATTTATGCTTTTGCGGAAGCAGTCATGGGCAGTTTTGCATAAAAAAAGCTTTTCTTCTGCTAATATGTGACAGAAAAACAGATTTATGGTTTACTGGAAGCAGTTTGGGGCTTTTTTTTAATATTCCTGAGTTTCAATTTGCTTTCAGAGTTGCATTTAACTTCATTATTCAGTCAGGAACCTACAAAGTTAATCACAGTGAGGAAAGATCGTCTTTCGCACATGTCCTGGGAGATTTATTACTAGATAATAATGTGCTTCAAGAGAAATGTTTGGTAAACTTCACATAAACATTTAAATGCCAGAGTCCTTTGACTTTATGATCACACCTTAAGCGTTGGATTGACTGGTTTGGAGTCAAAAGTATTTTCTCTTTGCACAAACCAAAGCAAGGCATCATAAAAATTTGAAAAGACTCCACCTTTTTAAATTCTTTTGTTGTGTAATTTTAGTTGTGTGTTATCTGCTGTACTGACAAGTATGACTTCATACTGAGGAGGTGTGCCTGTTGCGACCAGAAATGTTGTTTTGGTAAGTTCAGGTTTCCACTGATACGCATCAAAGATGGCGGGATTTCATGAGGGCCGTGGGTGGTTTTTATCTTCATCCCTTTTTAAAATGTAGCTTCATTTCCACGTCATATTTGAATTCATTCCTTATGTTTTTGTAATAGTACATACAACAGCGGGGGTGAAACACGCCTCTGTTAACGGCCGCCCTACCTTGGCTGTCTCTGCTGGCGTCGACGGCTGCGTTTCCGTTGGTGTTCTGTGCATTGTTGAGGTACTTTAAGGCAGCGGGGGGGATCCTCCAGTCCAGAGCCTGGAGTCGTTCCTGGACAGCGGCATCCTGCAGGATCTCCATCTGCCTCGCCAGCAGACGCTCCAACTGCATCTGGTGGACACAAAGAAACAGCAGTCAGATATGAACTGTGGGTAAAAACATCTTCTGCAGTCTCTTGATCAGGGGTCTCCAACTCCAGTCCTCGAGAGGTACTGCCCTACTACTGTCCCTACTCCAACACAGCTGAATCAATGGTTGAATTACCTCTTCAGCATGCCATCAAGTTTGGAAAAGGCCTGGTAACAAGCCATTCATGTGATTCAGGTGTGTTGGAACAAGGATGCATCTAAAAGCTGCAGGACAGTAGCTCTCGAGGACTGAAGCTGGAGACCCCTATGCTAGATGTTACAAAACACAAGCTTTTATATAAAGATGTGACTTTCATCTGTGGACTCTCAGTAAGACTGCGATAAATGGGTCTGCTGAGACATTATAAGTAGATAAAAAAGTGGATCCTGAGCTTTACTGGACTTATGGTCTTTAAAAGGTAAAAATAGAAACTAGTATGGTCCAAAGGTGCACGTGAAGACAACCTTGAACGTGAGAACAAACAAATTTAAATCCAGTTCTTGGTTTAAAAATCTTCAAAGAAACTTTTAATCAAGTACCAACCACAATGTGGACTTTGTTCCAATGTTGTAAAATAAACACAAGAGGAATTCAATGCACCTTTAAGAAATAAAGGAAATTATAAATGCAAATTACATGTAACTGTTGGATTAGGATTACAAGTAATCTCTAAAACAAAAAAGAAACAGTGTTAAATCCAATAGATTTGGGCCTCATTCTTAAATTTTAGACCTTTCATAATTAAACATAATTAGCCTTTTTACATTTTAAAATATAATCGAAGTATCAGTTTAAGTCTAAACCTTCACTAAAGTAGGAGTTAATGCATAATGGCAGGAATTTTTCACTATAAATTTGACCTTCAGTTATTGCTAATACCAACTACAGAAATAATGACTCAAGTAAATACAGTGACACTCAGATCGTTGGGGAAAAGGTCATGGTCTCACACACACGGGCATTTCCAGGATTTTCTCCAGGCACAAAACCAGTCGGTGGAGGTGGGGAGGCTCCGTGGGAAATAAAAAACAAACCAGTTAAAACTATTTAGTCGTGGATAAACTTACTGCCTTCATAAACGTGCATCAGGAGACGTCGCTGCCCTCTAACAATATGGCGGCTCGCCTAAAGCATGAGATTTAACGGCGAGCTAACCCAGTGTTTTAGTTTGCTGAGTGGTAGAAGTTAAGAAAACATCTCACACATAAGAAGTCGGGAACGACAGGCAAAATGGACTCATTTATTCTTCTCAACTTAAAAAAGTTTTTTTTGTTGTTGTTGTAAATTAGCTTTCATTGCATATTATTATGTGACTTGACATTTGTTATATTTTGTGAGGAGGACAACACAGCTTTTCCTAAAAAGAGAATCAACACCTCCTACAATCGCTGTAACTTCCACACATGGCTGCTCTGGTATAATTATAGGTGGGCACCAAGGCCACCCCAGCTCCCCCTCTTTAGCTACACCTCTGCATATAATTGCTAAATAAGCTGTGAGAGCACGAAGAAGCATCTGAGGTTAAACCGGTTTTACCTTCATACACAGAATAACTGATACATATGAATAAATCATTTAAAATCCACCGATTTTTGCTGAATTTTATTCTTTTTGAGAAATGCAGTGTCCTAATTTCAAAATTATTAACTTCTAGTTTCTGATATTGTACTTATTTAACATGCAGGTTAAGTAGAAAACAGAGAAAACGCTTTCTGATGTAAAAAAAAAAATACTGTTTATTGAAGGGCAAAGGAGCAGCATGTGAGCTAAAACTAAACATAGCCTAATGTAAATCAATGCAAATGTCTCTCTGCCTCACTGTTGTTGTTTTTTTTGCTTCATTTATAATTGATAATAACTAGAGGATGACTATGAAGCACGATGAAGATTTCTAGATCCTTTTTTAATCCTGTCAGCCACCCTTGTGTGAGGTTTCAGACCTGTAAGGTAAACAGCATGTGAGATATCTCTGAACTACTTTGAGGTTTGACCTAAATCTGAGTGACCTGAGCTCAACCTGACTCAGGGTGAACTTTTGCCCCCTGCATTTGCTACCTGGGTGCATTAAACCAACCCGGGGAAAGAGCTTGAATTTACAAAGCGGGAAAATGACCGCCTTAAATGAGCTTCTTCAGCGAAGTGAAGGCTGACAAACAACAGCGCTGCGTGGTTGCTGTCAGTCGGCACGTCTCTGTCACTTTAAATTACTGCAGGACACGTCCATGCGCGGAGAGACGAGCAGCGGTTCAGAGGGGCCCGCAGCGCGAACGCAGCCGTGAAATCTCTTCTTCTCCTGAATGCCGTTTGTGGAAATCACATCAGCTTGATGGGTGTAACAAACACTGAGTGATCAGCTGGAGTACATATACATTAGGCCACACGTGTTCACACAGGGAGCAGGAGCTGAAATGTTCTGGCTAATGAGTGATCATAAAGCGGTCCTCCTACACTCCGGCTCTAATTATGAACAGCAACAGCAACAGCAGCGCGAAAACCAGTGAAGAGTCTAACTAGGACTGCCTCAAACATCTGGCGACATGGTGAGGAACGACAGACGTTCCAATAAGACAACTCTGGGCGATCAACCTCAAACGACACCCAGATGAGGAAAATAAATACAAAGTGGTGACGTCTGCTCTTAGGAAACAGCCTTTCTGAATGATCACCACTGCAGTAGATTTAGCCACTTTTTATAAACTCTTTAGTCTTAAAAATAACAGCTGCTTCTCTGGAATTGAGACGGCGAGTGTTTGTTTCGGCTACCTGCAGATTTCGTCCAACGGTTTCCTCTCCTTTCGACTTGGCGCACGCCAGCTGCTCCCTCAGCATCTCCTGTCGCATGTGGATGGCCTGCAGCGCCTCCTGGATGTCGAAGAAGTTCTCCTGTTGGTGTGACAGACAAACACGTATACATGTCTTGGGTTTTCATTTTATTGTTTCTTTAAGATTCATTTGAAGGTTCTGGTTGGTTCTCAGAGCCAAGAAGAAATGGAGTTTCTCTCAGTAGTCAAGAAAATATGGTGTTTTAGTATGAAACTACAAATCCCAACCCTGCAACTGACAGCTAACATCTTGCTGAAGTGTCAGTCACCAGCAAATCTTCACACAGGTAGAGTATAATGAGGTCAGTGTATGTGCAGGTAATCCCCATGAGCCAAAGGCTCTTTAAAAGCTGTTCCAAACAGTTTTTTCTACTCATGGGTCTTTATGATGTCAGTAAGAGGGAATTTCCTTGTATGCTCCACCCACCTGCTTTTTAAACCTTCTGTTTGGGAGAGGTAGCCAATCAAAAGAAAGTTGGCTTGAAGGCGGAGGAGCTAAATCAACATGTTTTACGCCATGGGGCTGCACAGAGGCTCAGTATGATATAAAGATGGATTATTTTAAACTGTGGTTCATGCAAAGCAACCCTAGCGGAATATTTTCAAAGCACAAAGCTGTTTTTTTTAACTGACATCCAATGTGTGGCTGATATTTTTTAAATAACATTTAACGGTTAGTTTTATGTTTCACCCTTCACTGAGCACATGAAACTGAATACAGCAGAGCAACAGAGCAGCAGGTCAAAGACAGTTTTCTAAGAATTTTTAGAGGTTAAATTTGCACAAAATACACTGACGCTGTTCAAGGCTTGTTCTGGTATTTAAAAATGATGAAAAATGATTAAAAAAAATGATAATAACTCCAGGCAATATAGAGAACATTTTAAAAGAAAAGAACAATTAAACAATTAAAATAAGAAAACAATATCATTTCTGGAGGCTGATTTTATTAAAATTATTAAAGTTGCTAAGAAGCAGTTTTACTCTGCTATTAATTAGTTTGAACTTATTTTGTTAACATATAAATAATTGCAAATATTTTCTTTCATGTTACGATTTAAAAACTAATTATTAACAAACTAATAAAGCTTATTTATTTAAAAGAAGAACTAGTATTGCTGCTATTTCTTGCTACCTATTTCGGTTATTGCGTTTTATCAAAACTTATACAATACAATTTCCTTTGATTTGTTTATTAACAGACTCGAGGGAGTTTTTCCTCACTGTGGATTTCTGCAGAAATTCCCCCATCTTTAAGAGCTCAGAGTAGTTTTTGTGAGCAGGTGTCGGCTTATCTGCAGCTCAGAGGTCCCAGCTGAGTGTGCGTCCGCCACATGTTTTCGATCAGGGGTCTACATGCTGAGAGGAGCTATTCAAAGACAACTCTCTCAGTCAACAGTGTCAGGAGAGGAGCACTGAGAGTCCTTTGTACTCTATTCAATGGTGATGCTGATTCGCCCTTAACGTTCCTGAAAAAGTCTCGCAGAGGAGCTCCAGCTGCCATCTGGCCACGTCTTTACATTTCACACATTTTAAATACTGGAAATTAGCGAGCAAGACAGTTCCGGTCATCATGTTTTCAAATAAATGGTGAATTTAATGAATAGGAAACATTTCTGTAACATCCATCATCAAGATCAAGTAAGTTAGGGATTATTTTCTCATTTTAAAATGACAGTTTGGTAGAAGACAACCCCTGAGGGCTCCAGAAACTGTCCAAAACCCCAAATATATTCAGGTTGCAATCAGTTAGGACAAAAAAAGTTAAAACCTTTTATTCCAACAAAAAAATGAGCTCTTTCCTGAAGTTCTCATTGCCTCTTCCTGTTAAAGGGTGGTTCTTCCTCCCCACAGTCACCAAGTGCTGCTAATATTGGATTATGTGATAGCTGTGGTTCTTTCTGGTTCTTCTGTAATATTTTAGGGTGTTTATGTTACAGTATGAAGCACCTTTTAAATATTACAATGATGTAAGATAGTGATTTTTGGGTATCAGTAAATTTTATAATCGAACAAGGAAAACTAATAAACACCATGGAGAGTGGGAGAAGCTTTTTTAGCTTGGAGGAACAGTCCAGAGTAAGGACAGTCTCTTGATAGTTTAAAGGAAATAGAGACATCTCAGTAAAGTCCAAAAATATTCGACAAATGTTGAAATCAAGACGCAAATTGACAAAAATCTGACCTTACCTCTGTTTTAATTCTTTTAGGTGACGGCTCGTCTCGGTCTCCACAGCGAGACCTGCAGAGAAAAGTCAAAATGCACACATGTCAGTTCCCTTCCGACCGCTGACATCCAGTTTTTATGCCAAGAATTCACAGAGCTGACAATTTATCTGGGGAAAGCTTTTTAAAAATGAAAGCATCACAAACGCCAAGAAATGTGGACACGTGATTCATGATGGGCTTAGACAGGTGGTCACATGTGTAGTCCAAAATCTGTCGGCTCATTTTAGCTTTAAAACCAAACAACTTAAATCTGAAGTCGGCTTCAGTAAGGAAAGTGGCTCTTACTTGCTGGTGCGGTAGGTGTATTTGTAGGTGACCTCCCTGGAAATCTGCCGGGCGAGTCCGAACAGCTCGTCACGGCGTGTCAACAGAGCCATGTCCCTCATGCAGAGCTGCGCTGCCGCCTCATTCACCGTCAGCTGTGGGACACGCACGTACAGATCAGGTTACACAGGAAGACCCCCAGAGGACAACATTAACCAGACAAATGTGCGTTCACCCACCTCGTGAAGCGTCAGGTGCTTGCCGTCCCTCCTCTTGGAGTCAAAGCGTCCATAGATGGCGCTGTACTTGCGGATCTCCTCTTCCCTTCGCGGATCATCATCGCTCATTTCAAAGATGTGTCCAATCATCTTTCCCAGCTTCTTGTTGTTCTTCAGCTGCTCTTTAACCTCAGCCAGGTCCGCCTTTGGGAGTCCGGGCGCCATTCTGTCCACACACTCCATGACCGACTGCACGGCGGCTGCGTCCAGAGCTTCTAAAGCCTCTCTGGGCGAAGACGGGGAGCCGAGGTCTGACGGAGACAGGCTGTGCTCGCTATCGTTGCTGTGGCCCGACCAGAACCTCACCTCGCTGCTGCCCTGCAGGGGTGATCCGGCCGACACTTTGTCTCTCGCCACATCCAGCTTCCCCGGGTCAGAGCAGGCGGCGGCGATGGCTTTGGGCATCTTGACGCTGGCGGTGCTTGCGCGGTCCTGAGCGCTGAGCAGCGTGGGCGAGCCTTCGGGCAGTTTGTACACGGGGATGCTGCACACGGGCAGTGAGGTGAGGGGCTGGTTAAAGATGGCGGGGTTGGTGACCCAGTCTCGCAGTGCCTTCTGCAGGCGGCGCACGTGCAGCGGCTTGCTGGCCATGCCGACGAGGGCCATGATCTCCAAGAACTCCTCCTCGCCGGCCTCGCAGAGCTGCTGCACGTCATCACCGCCCTGCTGGATGAAGGCCTCGTAGTAGTAGAGCAGGTTTGCCCGCTGCAGGATCCTGTAGAGCTGCAGCTCACCCAGGGTTCTCGGCAACACCGCCGCCATACCTAAGAGAGGGCAAACAGAAGGCCAAAGGTCACTCAGACGCTAAGCTAAGCTAACAAACAGACACACTTGAGATTTTGATGTGAAAAAAAAAAATACCATGAACCTATTAATATAGTGGAAAGCTGTATGGAGGGCCAAAAGTGCCAAATTTACCCCCCCCCCCAAAGTTGAAGGTGCTACATAAATATTGCAAAAATAATAACGATAGAGGCATTGATCCAAATAATAATAAATAAATATCAGCAATTAAATATGTTATTTGTGATGATTTTTATACTGTATTATTTACATATTATTACTAATTGGTTCAGTAGTATGGAGAACTGACACTGTCAAAATTAAAAAGAAATAAATAAAAAGAAATAAAAAACAATAGAAAAACAAATATTGAAAAATAATATATAAACAGAGGCATAATACAAATTAATATTTTCTTTCTTTTTTGTTTCTGGTGAAATTTAGTTATAAAATTGCCTCCATTTAGATTATACTCTGTAAAATGTGTGGGTATAATAAGCTAAAGCTACACCCTACAATTTTACAGTCAATAATTTTTGTTTTTTCTGCTTTATTTGTTTGTTTAGTTTTAAAAGCATTCTCCGATTGTTGTTGAAAACTGTAAATATTCACTGAAATACAAACCCCCCATTTATTTTTACTTTTGGCAATTTTAGACTTCCGTACAAGGAAACAATCTTCCTTAAATTTAAATCCATAAGCTAACAATAACAGATTGTGGTACTTCTTTAAGATCGAATTGTTGAAACGCTTCAGATGTAGAAATGTCAAATCAGTCACGTTCTGACTGAAATCCTCCTGCTGAGTGCCAAATGGTGAGAAACACCAATTTGCCCTTTAAGAAGAAAACAGAAAGGGGAAAAAACGAAGCGCTCACATGACACTAACTCAGTGCTTTGTTAAGATCATCAGCAGTCAATCTCAACAAAGAAGTAACATGTGAGTTTCTCTCAATGAGCAGACACTAAAACTGAAAAGAGAGCATGAGGGCTTTTGACCCTGGAGACAAAAAACAGAAGTCAAGTTTGTCACTTGAATCTTCACAGCTGAAGAATGTGAAGATGAAAAAAAGAAAAGTTGTAAAAATAAATATGCAGTTTTTACTGTCTTCACTGAAGGCTCCATTGCTCATCTGAATTAGCTGCTGTGAGCCGACATGGAGACACATTTCTAAGAACAATGCACAGGAATTATATTTGGACTGCACTTTTTATCCTTGGCATGTGCAGGGTTCCTGTTTATCAGGAGTCCACAGGTGCGTGGATAGGTGAAATCTGCCTCCACTTTTCCGCCAGAAACCACAAACAGTTTTTGCTTTGCCCTGCTTTAACTAACCTACGTCGATCCAAGTGTCTCAAATAAAGAAGTAAAAGTTAAAACCAAAGAAAAGGGCAGAAATTAAGTGAAATAATAATTATGAACAACAGTAATCCAGTAAAACTACTAAAACCTACAACTGAAACTTACTTACTAAACATCCAAAACACAATCAAAAACAAGGTAAAATCATAATTAACAGCAGATGCAGGTGCGTAGGCAGCTCATTAAGTGTTTTTTTTCTTCCAAATATCGTCGAGCTTCTGTGCCATATTTTGCTTGAATGAACATTATTATTGGTTTTAGTTGATAGCACTGCATCAACCCAATCCTGGATTCTCTCTATTCGATCCCTGTGTGGTTTACAATTAAAATTCTGGGAGAAATTTTGGCTGTTTTCAGCCTCCGATCCTCAGGTGAGTCCTTCTCCTGCTCCAAAGTGGAGACTTGAATCTACAGACCCATGCACGAGCAGATAACTCTTGTATGTAGCATTCATACAATACATGTAGATAGATAGAAATTTTTACTGGAAGACATCTAAGATTTAACTCCAGTGCGTGGAGGAAATTTGAACTTGATCAAATGAGCGTAGAGAAAACGCGGTGCACATGTTGGTGATCATACCTGGATATGGTCTAACAGTATCTTCTAGCATACTACTAAATCAGACACATCACAGGTAGGTTGCTACAACCTGCCCATCCAGCATACAATATCTGCACTGGGAAGGTACAAGAAATATGTACGTTGCAACAAACTATTTACTGCATTGCATTATTTATTGCAATAAATAATGCAACAATTACAATCCTGTCATGCCCTTTGCTTTCTTGTGTATACACATATATACACACCAAGGTGCTTTGTTTTCTCCGTCTGAAAGCTATAAATCACACGGATATAGCTTTAAAAACTGGGAAAACAGGAATTGTGCACATAACTGTGTAAGTGTTAAAACACATTTTTACAGGGCTGTTTAAGTGACGTTGTTATTTTACTGTCTGTTTAGTGTTTTTTTTATTTTACTGTTATTTTAATCTTTTATTGTTATTTATTACTGACATTTTAGGTTCTTGTTTTTTTAGTTTTTTATTAAAAAAACCAACTTTTTCTTAACTTTAGTTGTTTTTTGTTGCACCCTTCTATTCTAATTTGCCCTCTGAGCTCGCCTGCCAAAGCACTTTGCAAACTCTGTTCTCAAACTTGTTATTACAGTAATAAAACTTACAAAAAATTTGGTATTTTTAAATTGCTGTTTTAGCTCTAAATGTGGGTCTACAAACATCTGTGGATCCCTGTGAATAAACGTCTTCTGCGGGCCCACTCGCCATCCTTTGACGGTGACCTTGCTTGGCCTTTAATTTTAAAGAAATGATCGAATCTTGTCATTTGCCATCTCAAACTCAGAGAAAGCAGGAGAGAAGCTCAGAAACTGCCTTGTTTTTCAACTCTCCCTGTGTGCATGTGAGGCCCTGCGGAGGCCTACAGCTAACAGAGGAGTGGCAGTCAGCGAGCCTGGGTTACTGGGAGGACCACATGCCTCTCTCCACCCCTGCAGGATGTGTAGGTGGTGGGCTCGCCTCGCCCAGAATAGGCTCTGAGAGCTTCAGCCCAGGGAGCCAGGCAGGCAGGCGTCGAGTGAGCAGGGAGAAAGACAAAAGCTGCCTAAGACAAAAAACTGAAACCATCCTCTTTAAAATACATGGATTTATTCAGTCTACACAGATATCAGAGATCACTGGGACTCAAGGTGACCTCCAGAAGAGCTCCTCTAACTCAGTTTCCTTCTATAAAAACGAGTTTTAGGCAAACAACCCAATAAATGAAAAAAAAAAATTAATTCAAAAAAACAAAACAGAATCAGCCAACTTTTTAAACTTGTTCTCCACGTCCTTACCTTAAACTCACAAATTCTGCTTAGGATAACAACTTTTGAAGCATCTACACAAATGACCAACTGAATAATAACAGTGTCCCTCAGCAAACCTGTAAACATGTCTAGACTAGACTTTTTTTTCTTGCTTCTTCCAGCTACAAACAGGTCAATGTGCTTTCTGGTTGTAGAAATCTCTCCATTTAACCAAAAAATAAAAATAGACTTTCCTGGAGTTACAGTTGGGAAAGGAGGAACGATTACGGGCGGTAATAACAGGTAATTAAAGTTCACAGGTCTGCATCACATTCACTATAAAACTTTTAAAAAATGTGGATATAACGTGCGATGTGAAACTCGAGAAAGGCTTGTCGAGCACAACTTCTCAGTGCGCTCGCTTTCCATTTATGTCACCTCAAGGGTTTACGTTAGCCTTTCCTTACAACTACGGTGGCTTTAACAGAAAGTAATGACGCGGCAAAAAAAAATCACTGTGTCAAAGCAAGAGTAAAATTTCACACGAAAACGTGACTGTTTCCAGTCTTTCAATGACAAAAGGTTTGTTTATTTAAGCTCAATGTGAATAAAATGTGACAAAAACTGAAACTAAATGAAGCTCGAGTTCACAAAGAACTCTTGAGCTTCTGTTTTAGCGCTTACACAAGCTTCTTATCTTATGAAAACAGCAAAAATGACTGATCTTAAGGATTTGGTTCATTTATGATTCAAAACATCCTGATTTGGCAGCTCGCACACAACATTTGATTTAATTCTTGGAATAAAGATGTTTCTTTCTTTCTTTAAATGTTATTATTTAGTACTCTGAGAAAAGGTGCAATAAAAACCTGAGATTTTTAGAATAATTTGGCTCATTCAGCTCTGAACCTGCAGACGCTTCAGAGCTTTTGCTCGTCTGCGTGTGAATCTGTAGGCGAGGGATTTTTGCTTCTGGAAGTTTTCTGGTTTCCGCCTGTAGTCTGACTTCTATTAAAACAGGATTTGGCTGCAAACAGGTGAACAGTCTGTGTGCACAAACTCAGTCTCAAAATCATCCTACTATCAGGTTATTATTAGCTTCTTTAAAAAGCCTTTATAGATTGGGGATCCTAGCCCGGATCTTGAATAAAAACCCTGAAAAAACTGCCCGTTGCTCCCACAAACAAGTTGGCAGACTGTCCGATGGCGCTACTTTAAAAAAAAACAAAAGAGTTTGGTTTTACACATTACTTTCCATTTTTATCTTGTAAAATCTACTAGGTCACCCAGGTGACCCATCTAGGGTTAGTGTTCAGTGAGCCAATATTTGCCTTTCTGGAAAATAGAAAGTCCTCTCAAAGAGACTTTAACTGAAAGGTAACAACATCCAATTTCTTTTCCCAAAACAAAACCCAACCATAATCGTAGACTCATCTCTGAAGTTATTCATTCCCAGTTCCTTCTTTTATGTCTTCTTTGGAAATGTGCCATCAGCTAACTAGGCTAAAGACTAGCTTACATCCTGCTCCTGAACACAAAGCCGAAAACCAGCCCGAAGAGCACCTTAGTGATTCTATGATAGAAGGAGGTACAAGCAGAAAAGGGCGGCTACGATGCTGCGTGACGTACTTTTGAAAATAAAGCTCTGGCTGCTTGGTTTGGGAGTTCGTCTAGGGAAAACGGCATGTTCGACGGCTTTTTTTCTATCTGCCTCTCATGCATTTAACTGAGGAACTTACCATAACTGTTTGATTAGTAACTGTAATGTGATTACAGTTGTGTAGCACTGCCCACTTGGCCTAAAGCAAAGCTTTCTGAGGAGCAAATTCTCACCATGTGACTGTGACCAACCAATCAGGCATTAGGCCAGAAGAAACACTGTAGCAACATCCCGCTGTCCGCATGTTATTTGTTGATACATGTACCAGTTTTTTAATGTGTTTTTAGTAAATGTCGGCCTCTCTGTTCTGCTCAAGACTTTTTCAAATTGATTAATCTGAAACCATGCAGCAACTGATTAATGATGAACCTCCAGTTGCAAATGGATAATCTCAGACGTGCTCTAGGCTATGAACTGGGAATTTAACAATTTAACCCTTGTCCTACATCTATCTGTGCTTATATTAGCCTAACCATACCTCTGTAGCCATCCACCAGGTAGAACATCATGTTGACTTACCCCTGAAAACATTGCTGGTATTTAGCTTTCTATGTTTGTTTGCATGCATGGACGTTAAACTTTACTGTATGCCCACTAAAAACAGCCACACTGCTCATTTAACTCTAAGTGCTTCAATGTTTGTCAATTTCAATTCAAGTTAAGTCAATTTTAGAGCCAAGTCTTACCAACAGTTGTAAGCTAAAGACCCTACAATAACAGAGAGAAACTCCAAGAATCAGACAACCCCCTATGAGTAAGCACTTGGCGACAGTGGGGAGGAAAAACTCCCTTTTAACAGGAAGAGACCTCTAGGATTCCTCCTGAAGGAGCGTTTTTACCCAGAAATGGCTAGCAACATCAGATTTATTAGGGGCTGTCTCGAGTTTTGAGGGCTTGGGGCATTGTTCCCATGGGTTCCCCCCTTTTTTGCATTTAAAATAATTTACTTCACAAGTATATAGGCTGAGCTGCTCTCATGTGGTGAGGTCACTTTGTTGAGTAAAGGTCTCCCTGTGTTTGGCTAACCTATTTCATGGGCTCACTTACTTCTGAAAATAGCCTCTATTTGCACGTCTACGTATTTCTGATATGATCGTTATGTTTTTGGGGCAGAATGAACCCACATTTTGAGCCTTTAGAATTGACCCCATTAACCCCCACATACACATGCTTATTTCTAAATGTTGGTTTAGGAAATGGAATATTTGAGGATAAACTCATTATTGTTATCATTTTTCAGGTCTACTGCTATTAAGCATGTTGCGCACCCCACATAACTAACATATAAATTAAGTTTCATTTTCTGATGAACACGAACGCCTCTCCTAGCATTTTAGTATTCATGATAAAACCACTCATCCTCCTTCAGATGCTCAGGAGGCACTCGCCAGCCGAAGACGGGCATTTACCACATCTTAGCCCCGCAGATGCTTCATTATTAGACTGATAGGTTGGAAAAAGTGGCAAAACATAAATAAAATTGACTGTGAAAAGGCCCAACCCTGCTAGATCATCATATACTTTGGTGTTTTATTTATCTGTTCCTTGGCATTAAGCTGCTGTGACTTAAATGCAGCAAAAGCTGGAAAAGTTGAACAGTATAGGATGATTTCTTTGGGGTTTTCTCGGTGATGTAAGATAGTAAAATGAATACCAAGCATGCCTCCTTTCAGAAAAAGAGAATAACCACCAGATGAACTAACAATGAAAGGATTAGAGGAGTTTTCTTGTTCAATAAGTGTATTCAGCAGCAGCAGGTAATCTGGGTAATCTGTCCATCTACACTGCGGTGTGCCTACAAATAGAAATCCTGAATTCATTCACTCCACTTCAGTTCCACTTGTTGTCAGTTCTTCCAACCATCTGCAGAAACACTCCCAGCCATCTTACTCTAGTTTTATCACAGCAGGCGTATATGTGTGTGAGCGTCTGTGTGTGCGAGGATGATGAATGCTGTGAGCGTGTGTGAATGGCAGAATCTTAAGTGAAGTCCTGCTCCACAAAAGCGAGTTTTGCCAGTTGGAGCTTTTCACCTGGAGAAACGAGGCGTGCGCTGGCACAATGGCACACACACAAAACACACATACACGCATTCATGATGAGTGGATTTCCAGGTGAAGTGCCACGCAGAAGCAGCAGCAGCAGCAGTCCTCCCTCAGTAAGCTGAGAAATCCTTTGATTTCACTGTGATTCAGGAGGAAATTCCCAGAACTACTGTTTGATATCATCACCCGAGCGGCCTGGAAACCATCAGCTCATCTGCCAGACTGTCTGGGATGTTACTCCAACCCTTTGTGAAAAAAAGCCACTCAAACCCGGCATTCGCTCCAGTGATGAAGCAGCTAAAAACGGCACAAAATGACGCACAATACATCGGAGATCCTCTCGCTCTTTCCTCAAATATTCCTGTAGCAACTTGTCCGTGACGAGTTCACAACGACACTCTCCGCAAACCAACCCACCCTGCATAGGATGCTAGAAATTTGGATATAAATGTATATTTAGAGGCATTCCCATCCCCTTTTTAAAAAATAAATAAACGGTTTCTAATGGAATGGCGCTTTGGTTTGTGTTTACCTCCCGCTCATGTGGATATTATTATCCCTACAGTGTTATAACACAGACACATAGTTTTGCTACAGCGCGTAAAAATGACTTTAGAGCTGTTTTTACGACCCACATAGAATTTTTAACCCGACTTTAAAGCACATTCAGTCATGTTTGCAAGCATTTCCAAGAAAATGAAAAATAAAAAACATAAAATGTGTCTTTGCAAAACATTTCCAATCACCATTATTATTATTAGCAGCAGCAGGTTACATGCACGGTCAAATCGTCTTTAATTGAGCCTACCTGGTGAGTTTTTGCCCCCCTCTGGTCCGCCCTGGTCCGGTTCCTCTTCTTCCCTTTCTCCTTCTCCTTCTTCTTTTTCACACTACCCCTCCTGAGTGTCAATTTGCGCACAAAGAAACCCGCAAAGGAGAGGTCCCGCAGCAGCAGCGAAGTGCGTAAAATTCAAAAGAGAGGAAAAAAAAAAATCTAAATTCAAAAGACGAATAAAGACAAGAATTATCTCCAAGGCGCACACAGACAAAAAGAAGCGCGCCTGCTTGTGTTTGCGTGCTCAGACCGAGCCACACTCCTCTCCTCTCTGTTTCTGGAAACTTTTCTCTCTCGACTGCCGTTAAGAGAAAGGAGGGGAAAAAACCGCAGAATATGAGTAAAAAAGCCGCTGACCTTCGTGCGTCTTTCGGTGCGTCTTCTTCCTCCTCCAAAGTGTGTGTGAGTGTGTGTGAGTGTGTGTGTATGTGCGAGGATGATGAATGCGTGTGTGTGTGTGTGTGAGTGTATGTGAGTGAGTGTTTGAGTCCTCTCCCAGCGTCTCTCCACTCCCCCTTCCGCACCGTCAAGTCGGACGCTGTAGCGCGATCCCGCGCTTCCGCCTGCGTTTACGCAAAAAAATTAAAGCACAAGGTACTGGGTGAAGGTGCGGGCGCACTTCTGAATGGAGGAAAAGTGGGCGGGAAAAGAAAAGAAAGAAAGAACACGTTTAAATAAGAGCTGCAAAAATGTTGGATGTTTTATGGTTTATGGATCTGTGAGGCACACACGATGACAGGAGAAGCTGTGGTGAGCCCTAAAACAGAAAGTAGAAGAAGACGCAATAATGTGTTCTCTTCAGACAGTTTTTGACAAAAGCGTCTAAACCAGGGGTGTCAAATATAAGGCCCAAGGACCAGAATCAGTAGTAGTGATTAAGTAAGTAATTAAGAAAGAGATAATTAACAGAAAATTCAGTTTTTGGTGATTTTTACTGTTCAGTTTTTTACACTTGTTAGAGAAAAAAGAACATTTTCTGTGAAGTAACGGAAACTTTCTCCGTTATAATCACAGGATCATACGGGCAATGAGCTACCAGGTATTTTTTCTGCAATTTCACACGTTTATTTTTTTGCAATTTAAGCCTAAAGATGGTGAAAGGTTTCTTTCATTTGCTACAGCAGCATTTCTTTATCTTGTGGAAAAACTGAGACGTACTGTTGAAATTGTAGTTTTTTTCTTATATTAAGACATCTCAGGGATTAAACTGGATTAAATCTTATGCATGCAAATGAACAGTGAACCTGAGTGCAGGGGTTCCTCTGCTTGACTCTAGAAAACGTCAATCACATCAGTGACACTCCATGGCGGACGTAACAGGGAACCAGATTTCTATTTTAAACTATTTTACTGGGAATAAAACCAGGGAGTGTTTTTAAAAGTGGCGACATGCCTGAATATTTAATCATCAATAACTCATGCAGACGTTTAACAGTCACAGAGAAACTGCACAAAGTGTTCAGACTTTTTTACTTTAAGCACAGAGAGTGTCTGTAATTTTGCAAAACTATGAAAAAATGCAGAAAAATTACATTAAATTAAATAAAAAACCAAATAAATAAAAAAACCTCGACTAAACGTTCACTACATACATTAAACTGCCTTAAAGGGAGCTCAAATTATCTGAAACAGAACGACGCTTTTATTTTGTCAGCTCTTCCTGTCTGACGCTTCGTGAGCGCGCACGGCTTGACGCGGCAGCCACAGAAAGTGGGATATTCCGCGCGGTTGCCACAGAGCCTCTCTCTCTCTCTCGCTCTCTCTCTCTCGCTCGCTCCTTCTCGCCCACGCTGCTCCCTGCGTGACGCAAATCCGCGCGTGGGCGGACACACGGGGCGTGGGAGGCTTTCTGCACGGAATACCAAACACAGGCAGGTTCAACACCCACAGAGAGACAGAGAGACACAGCAGTTTGCACACTTCATGCTCTCAAACTGAACGATTACTGCGGATGTTATCTTATTATTTGATCCTCAGCTGTAAATATTGTCAGAACTGGTAGTCGGTGAATGCTGAACCTGATCACCGTGCACTCTTACAAACTGCTCCACCTTCAAACTTTCTTATATGTTTTAATGTTGTTGTTTTCTTTTTCACATTAAGAGTGTGCATGCCTGTGAATGTGGGCATCAGTACTGCATCTCTATATATAGTCATTGTTTTACGTGTAAATGTGTCCCTCTCAATATATAAACCGTTTAATATGCATCTGCATTGTATTCCTATACACCTGTAAGGACTTGTGCTGCTATAGACACTAGCTGTGCTGTGTTTATGCTCACTGTCCACTTCATTACATACACCTGTTCAATTCTGGTGAGGCTGTGTTAACTGTAGCCCCTGTTTCCAGTTCTTACCTGAAAGGAGTAGCACCCAGTGTGGTCTTCTGCTGCTTCTCTTAAAAAAGCCCTAACCCCCCCGAAAAAAACAAATGCATGTCTTTATATTATATATAACTTAAAATGTTTCTATAAAATGCACTTTTATACCTCTCTTAATGATGGACACCTGTAAAACTGATGAGCGTATCAGCGTAACCTTGTAATATCTATAAAATACTTTATATTATTTTCTGTATATACAGTACATTTCCTCCATACATATATTTTTACATACACACATGATTGGCAACACATCACACAGTGAGTTTTTTTTTAAATTGTACATAACATAACATTTTTAAATCCCTATAAATGTCTATATTTTGTGTAGTTTTTTATATTTCGCTACATAAAATACTTTCATATGCATTTTCTTCATGCAGTGTGTACATTTACATTTGCATTATCTATGTTTTATATGTACAGTGTGTCCAGTGTAGACATTTACCCAGAAAAATGTATGTATATATTTTATAGCTGTGCATTTAGTTATTACATATTGTCTATGCAGGCGACACATTCACTGACTTTTACAATGTTACTGCATATACATTTACAATATTTACAGTATGTTTATTACATTTATTTTTATACTTAGATATATATTATTTGAACATTGTTAACATTGTGTATATTCTACATTTGCAAACGTACATGTAGAATATACTGAAAAATACTAGTATGTCATCTTAACCTGTTTTCACACATGACTTTGGGCAATTTGGGGAAAATCCTGGCTGGGTATTTTCCACAGTGTTCCTCAGCAGTTGGCAGGTTAAAGACTGTTTAACATCCTGTCAAAGTGCATTAGATGTTAGCGCGTCTGCTGGACAGCTGTCTAGAAGAACTCAGGGCTGCGGTGCAAGCATGTAAACTGCTCTAAATGAGGTATAAAAAATGTAAAAGTTAATGTTTTTCAATCCATAAATAGATTTTAGAGAAGTGCATCCTCACTTCTTAAGTACTACTTTTACTGTCATAATGTATTATAGCCTACTGTAGTATATACACTGTGTCCAAATGAACACGTAGTCCAGAATAAAGTGTATAATGTGTAATAAATATATGTTATTAAAAGGGACACACAAATATTTGATGGCATTTGGGGGAAAATATTAAAAAAAAACTGTTGCATTTGATATATTTTACATTGTAAAGCTACTTTAATATATTGCATTGAGCTTTTTTTCTGCAGCATTTTACTTGATTATCTTTGCTTTATTTGTATTTTATTTATATTTTAACTTACCAAGCACCATTTTTGTTATACTACAGAGGTATCCTACCTCTGTTATAGGTCGTGTTTAATGTTTTGACTACTTATACATTGGAATTTCACAACATTTGGGATAAAACAGTATCTCGTTTCATCTGATCTTTAAAAAACTCACAGCTTGTTTCTGAAACGAATAAACTGCACTTTTCTAATGTGTCAACTGGAAATTTTCTTCCTCCTCGAAAAAAGTTGGTGGAAATATTCCAGCCGTGGTTCTTACGGTTCCTACTTTGGGGTGACTGTGACAGGAAGACCCTTGCATAAGTAAACAAACAAAAAAAAAAACATTCCCATCATCTGATAAAAATAACAGTGAGTTGAACCCGGACAGAGCTTTGATTTTGACTTTCAAAGGCGTCACATTATGACTGTGGCAGCAGCACGCTGTCGTTATCGCTGAGTGATATCTGAACAGGCAGATTTGGTCACGTGCGAGTCTGTAAAGTTGTGCACCACGCAAGTGCGTCAGTGAAACACGCCCGTATGCAAATGCTCAATTGAGATTTCACAATTTTTCATTTGGCTACGGTGTCACAGGGCATGCAAATGGTTTCCAACACAGGGAAGTGGGTAGCAGGAAGCCCTCTGAACAGTGTGTGTGTGTGTGTGTGTGTATGACTATGTGAATCTGACTGAGCATTTCAAGTGTTTCCCAAAAGTGACTTTCACACATAGCATTATTATTCTGAAATTTTTTATTATTATTGTACAACAGTTACTGACAGCACAACCACTACTGTAGGTAATTTTTACTGAAGGGGGTAAAGCAGCTGCAGCTGTGGTGTCAGTGACAGTAATACTACTATTAATACAATTACTATGACAACTACTGGTACTTTTGCTATTGCTTGTACTTAACCCAGTGCTTTAATATTGCTACTACTAACACAAATACCCCAACTAGGTCTGACAGAAACAGATACCAATGCTTCTTTTGTTGCCGATGCTACAATTTTGCTAGTACTAAACAACACATACGTCTACAAGTAGTAGTCATTCCAATGCTTATTTTACTTTAAAGTGTACTATTGCATTACAAAACCATAAATACAAACTTTTTATTTGTAAAGTACTACCATCATAACAGATTCTATTACCAATATGCATAGTATTTGCATTACTAGAAGAAATTCTAGCATATTACACAGTACCATTACTACTATTCCTGCAACTGAAACTATATTCTCTAATACTGTTACTACTATCAGCTTGAATAATTAAATCTAAAATCATGCATTAGTTAGAATGAGAAAAGTTGGATGTAGACATTGTGGTGTCACATTTATTTATTTCAGACATTTGCAGAATTGACCACAGGGGAATGCCAAACTATTAACTAACACCAGCAAGCTTGGTAAGACCCCAGTCACACAGGCCTAGAGACCAGTTGGTGACCACCTGGCAACCACAAGCTAACTAGGAAGAAATCTGTATTCCCTGATTGGTTTTGAGTGGTTGCTGTCATAGTCCTAGTCACACAGGCCTGGAGACCAGTCAGTGAGCCTGGAAACTAAGAGTAGGTAGAGAAAAAGGTATAATCCCCAACTGGTTGGCAAGTGGATGCTGGAGGTTGCTAGTAGTAGCTGGATGAAATGGTTGCAAAGAGTTATAAGGTGCTGCAATTAGAAAACCTCCTTGTAGTTGCTTTGGTCACCAGCAGATTGCCATAGTTGTCTATAGGGAGCATGGAAGACCCCAATTTGTCTGCAAACACTTGCCAACTATTTGCCAAATGGTAGTGATAGTTGAAAAACTTGCATAATCAGAAATGTAAAACATTCATCTTCATGTTAAAGTTGTTCCTTTTGAACTACACTAGTATCAGTGGTAATGCACAACTTTAACTTTGAAGGAGAATGTTCTCCTTTTGTGGTTTTCATCACAGTTTTTCAAGTTTCACCACCACTCAGCAAGTAGTTGGCAAGTGTTTGCAGACAAGTTGGGGTCTTCCATGCTTCCTATAGACAACTATGGCAATCTGCTGGTGACCAAAGCAACTACAAGGAGGTTTTTAGTGCTTAACCCTCTTTGCGACCCAACAACCACTCATTAACTAGTCAAGGAATACACATTTTCCCTTAGTGACCGGAGGTCACTGTGGCTGTTGCCTTTAGATTTACTACCTGTCTGTCATTGTCATTTTTATTGACGTGTCTGTTTTTTCTTAATGAAGGGTGAAGCTTGGCAAGCCGAGTGGAGAGCAGCAGCAGCACCCTTGGCTCAGTTTTCATTGTTTTTAATGAGTTTTATATCAGTTACAGTCAGAGAGTATAAAAAAATTGATGTAACTAAAACAGTATCACCAACTGGTTAGTGAATTCCCATTATCTTGGTGTTTTAAAACCAGACATGACATGCTAAACAATACTCTAATGGGATCTAATGGGGGTCCATAATTGGCAAAATTAACTTCACATTTTATTCATTAAATCTTAAAGTCTTAAAGTCTTAAAATCAGTGATTAAGCCCATAAATGCATCAGGAAAGTGTTTACTAAGGTCACTTAGCCAGTGAGGACTGTTTTCCCATAGACTTCTATAAGACAGATTGGTCAGTCTTTCTCACAGACACATACTGCTGGACAACAGACAGCAGCACAGAAGCACCTGATCTCTGGCAGCTTTTCAACATAAAATCTCTCATTGAGACACATAAAGTTATGCAGTAGACCACAGTCGTGTCTAGTTTTCCAAATAAAAGCCCTGGGATAGTTATAGGAATTCAAAAGGATTATTTTTTCATCTCACAAAAAAACAAACAAACAAAAAAAACAACTAAAAACTGAAATAAAAGCCTGTAGTCAGTTGCAAAAGTTTATCAGATAGGTTAAAGGTGCCAGATCTTTAAAATAAAAGCCTCCTATTTAGTTTGTTCAACTTCTAAGTAAAGCTCCATTCTGTTGGTCAACAGGGTGTAGCGTCTCCTCTGAAGAATCTGGACAACATAAATTGTGCAGACATCAAATACATTTCCTGTGGAAACACATTAGTGTGTTGACAGTGTTCTTTATAAAGTATATCATGAAAAACAAACAAACAAAATTAAAAAAACAAGACAAGTTCATAGACCGGGCAGAAACATTGAGGCCAGCATCAGTCAGTTTAGACAAGGAGTCCTTTAAACGTTCTTTTCATGTTTTGCCACGAGTCCAGAGTGGATGTTTCGGTGAAGTGGATGCTAGCTGGTTCATTGGCTGAGTTTGCCTTTCTATAAAAGCCACTGCTTATTACTGATTTTCATCTCACACTCTTGTGCAAACATCAGAGGAAGTTTCACTTCCTGAAGCATCATCTTTGCAACCAACAAGTGGGTCATGGGGTCATGGTGTCACAGTGTCCGACAACCGTAAATGAGAAGCATTACTGACACTGAGGCAACGAGATAAAGCACGTCTCCTGCAGCTTTTTGAAGGATCGACTCCATAAAAAACTGCAGATAGCGCTCTCACACACTAGGTGAGGCTTTGTGTATTTGCATGTAAGAGGAAGCGCGTAAATGGCACTCTCCCGGTAGATTGCAGAGCGACGGCCTCGATGCTCATCAGGACCGCCAGCAGCTCACATCAAATCTCCATGCGATCTCTTTGACTGTTCCTGATTCCCCATCAATGAGCTATTTTGGGGAATTAGGCCACCCGCCACCAGTGAAACACCCTAGGGACAAGAACCAGAGCGGCTTCTGTCAACGCCCCCTTGCCCTCCCACCACCACCGCCATTACACCCTGAATGCAGCAGAATAGAATAAAACAAAATACAAAGAAGTACAATTTACACAGAGCTGCAACTCCTTTCATGTGCTTTCAAAAAGCCCAAATGATGAGAAAACTAGTATTTGCAGAGTGGGGGAGTGAAAGAGGGAGTGAAAGGGGAGGTGGGTGCAACTGCTTGCTTCTCAGATCCTTTTAATTAATTTCAGAAGGAAAATAAAACAAATATCAAAGCTAAACTGCAGATTAAGCTGGAATATAAAATCCTGCAGGAATACTGTGTTGATAACAAAATGTAACATTAGTTTAAAAAAAAGAAGGTCGTTTTTGTTCATTTACATAAACTCAATAAGCTGCTCTGGAACAGGGACAGGAGAAGAAGAAGTTACAGGATTGTGACTTTATGGTAACAACGGCTATACAAGTTATAGCACATGAAAGGTCTTGTTTCTCTTTACATGTTGAGGCTTAGCATCTTCTTTTTCCAAATACTTTCTCAGTGGTTTGAGTATGAATGGCAGATGAGGAGACTTCACCCATCACAAGTGTCACAGCAGCTGGAATATCCCCACTAAAGTTATAAAGTAAGTAAACAGGATCCCACCTCATGTCCAAACAAAAGGGTCACAATGTGAAGGGGGCATCTACTGATCCAGGGACCCTCTGCAATCCAGGCACTTCAAAGATTTGGAAAAACTTCTTCAGGACTTAAAGTTGTGTGATCTGTCCAAATTATTATAAAGAACTCGTGAACACCAATGTTTCACGGCTGTAAGCTACATCCAGAGTGTTCTAATATCACTACACTGGAAAATTATTCTAACAAAGAAGGAAGACTGACAAAAAGATGATCTCGGTATCCAAGTGTAGGTAAAAAGGAGATCTTTCAAATGCTATAGCTTGCTTCTGCCAAACACATATCCCACATGGTGATATGAGCCCTGAACTGAAAGTTTACCCAAAATGTGTTGTTTTAAAAGCAGTTTTCTCCAGTTAAAGAGGTCAAACATCCAGGGTAGAAATTGTTTAAGTTTCTCTACATCACAGACATTAAATTGGTGCAGGTCTGCTACTGAGACTATGATATATCCCATGATACTGATGTGGACGTCTCATCTATGATGGAAAAAAAAATCACTAAAAAGCTTCAAATTTCAGTCCACCCCTGTGTACCTCAAGGGCCTGCAAGTCTGACAGCATATCTGCATGAAGGTATTGATTGGCTCTGTTAGAAAAATCGAGTGTTTCTGTTGTAATCTGCCTCTGACATGTTTGTTTGTTGTATGGAAACATACTTTGTACAGGAGACAGCTTGCGTGTGTTTATCGGTTGAAGAAGGCCATGTCATGTGTCTTAAAGCTCAGGCAAACGCTAATAAAAGCAGCCTGAGTTGGACTGTTTTGTCACACAGCGTGCATCTAAGGTCGAGGATGAACTTTGATGCTCGTGATGTATTTTCCAAACGCACACATGGAGCAGGTAGGCAGGTAGGATTCCAGTCCGCCCACCTTCAGCCTCTAGATCCACGTCTGGCTGCTCACTGTGTGTGTGTGTGTGTGTGTGCGTGCGTGCGTGTGTAATTATGCAGATATGACCTTCTAATGGCGTTCCCATGGATCAGCTTCCGAGCAGACGGGGATCAAATCAAGCTCTGAAATAAGCGAAGAGGAGAATATCAGCTCCATATCTCTGTGATATGACCTCTCTCCACACCCACTTCACTCCCCCAGTCTCTCCCTCCTCTCACCTACACACACATATTGCGCTTGATATCTAACAACCAGCACCAAACAAGAGCAAATTAAAACACTGGCAGGAAATAGGATGTCCACCCACACAGTGAGGTAGGTTGACACCCAGGCTGCCTGTTCCCACAAGTCCCAGTTTCCCAGTTTACCACATTTTACACAGCTGCCCTTATTCAGCACTTAATGAGGGTTTATTGCATGAAAACTGTACCGCTTTACCCCCCAAACTGACTCAAAAGCATGCTTAAAAATAGCATGACATTTTGGAGGATCCTCTGGTTCACTTTCTGGCTCATAGTCGGATGAGAAGATCGATTCCACTCTCATGTCTGTCTAGTAAATAAAAGGCCACAGCCTGCTTCTGTCTGGGAATAATTGGAAAAACAATCTTATATCATTCTCCACAGTTTTTGGCAGGGAGGAATCATTTGTAAAGATGGTTGGGTGTAGGTTGATACTGCAGCTACTGTACACACACAGAAGAGTATAAAACAGTTTTTTGACATGTTTGTGGAAACTGTTTGTGAAGACTGAAGCTGCCGCTGTAGGTAATTTACGCACAGAGGAAGGTCATGCTTCTGGGAGGGTATCAGGGAGATGGACAATGACTCCCAACTACTCATTATTCAACATGTAGGGCAACTGTGGCGAAGGAGCATGTTTTACCCGCGACTACCAAACCTAACTGAGCAGTTGCTATTACCTAAACTGTTACCTCAACCAAACCAAGTTATTTTTATTACCTAAACCTAACCAAGTAGTTTTGTTTATGCCCAAATCTAACAAAGTAGCCTTTAGTACTTTTAGTGAGGTTTAGTTACGAATAATTACTTTATTGGGTTTATTTCACCAGAAACTACTGTGTTAGTTTAATTGTGTTAGTTTTAAGTAGTTTTTAGTAACTAAACATCATCAAGTAGCTTGGTTATTGGTGAACCTAACCAAGTAGTTTTTCATGTCTAAACATACTAACTAAACTAACCGATTAGCTTCTAGTACTTATACCTAACAGAGAAGTTTTTGGTCATTAAACCTAACCAAGTAGCCTGTGGTGCCCAAATGTAACCAAACTATTTTTATTGCCTAAACCAAACCAAGTTGTATTTTATTCCTAAATATAACCAAGTAACTTTTACTAATTAAACCTAACACAGTAGTTAATGGTGAATAAATCTAACCAAGTAGTTTTTTGTGCCTTAACCAAATCTTTTTAATGATTAAATCTGAGTTATTTTTAGTATCTAACATGTACAAAGGATTAGTAATGATTACTAGGGTTACTAATATAATTATTAGGGTTAGTAATGTAACTGAGTAGTTTTTAGCATTTAAATCTAGTTTTTAGTGTCTAACAAAGGCAGAAAACAGTCCAATAGTTTCCATCTAGTCACTGCCGAACTGAAAAAGTTGTTCACATCATGATATAAAGCAAAAACCATCCTGTTTCATAATTTTTTAACTTAATGAGCTGCAAATCAAAGGTCATGTTCAGACCAATGTCAGCTCTGACTCAATCAATGGCGCAATGCAATGAAAGCACTGCGTTAGCTAATCAAACACATGCAACACGCCAAACTTTGGGTGTTGAACTTGCAATCACAGCACAATGAAAGACAAAAGCTTTTTGTTTTTCTCTGACTGAGCCAACTTATTTCATGTTATGACATGGCACCAGGCATTGACCTAGATCTGATTGCCCAGTCATGGGCTTTAAGAGAAATGTCTACATTTAAGATATTTAACCTTATTTTAACATGGATTCATGTTTAAGTCCTGATCCCTTTTTGTTTATTAGTGGTCAAAATGTTCACTAAGAAGTATAAAGTGTTCAAGGCTAAATGAGGGTAAATTCAATTTAAGTAAAAGTTTAAAAGTAAAACATTTTGTAGATGTTAAGCTCACAGCTGGCTGTTGTTTTATATATATATTTTTTTGTCACTTGAAGTACAAACTGGGTTATGGTGTAAAAAAAAATTGCTGTTTATATTTACAAAGACAGTGCAATGTCTTTGTAAGGGGTGCGAACTTGAGATTTTTGTGACTGACCCTGTTGCATATGTCTTGCTGGGAGTTCTTTTGGGAGGAGAATGTTTAAATTAACCACACAAAATAATTTACTAACATTTAATACTAATTACACCCCAAAAAAACATGTCTTATGTTTTGTACTTAAATAAATACCCCTTTTCTATCTTCTGAAGTCAATTCAATTCAATTTTATTTATATAGCACCAAAACACAACAACTGTCACCAAAAGGACACTTAATATTGTAAGATAAAGACACTACAATAATACATAGAAGTTCCAATAATCAGACGACCCTATGAGCAAGTTCTTTGGCGACAGTGGGAAGGATAAACTCCCTTGCAGATCTAGGCTTAGGTAGAGATAGCCATCTGCCGCGACCAGTTGGGGGTGAGGTTCTGTAAATCACCCGTAAAACTAATCAAACCCATGAGTGCTGTTTGGGAATTGCACTCACGTGGCCCATTTAGTAAGTCTGGACCTTGGTGTGTTAAAGATGATGATAAATTCACAATCAAGATTTTCTTACAGGCAGTCTTCTCATTACCGTCTTCTACTTTGCGTGGCCGAAGGCTCAAATAGTGTGTCTAAGACCCCCTTTTATGTAACCCTCTGATGTCTACGTTATAATATGTGCTAACCCTAATCCTACTCTACACTTTGGGAGAGCAGCACCAACCACTGCCTGCAAACAGTGCTTTGCAATATCAGACTAAAACAAATACCAGAATCCCAAACGTCTATTGAGATGATCTAAATTATAACACTAAATGATTTAGAACATTTTTGCTTTTTGTATGTGTTATTTGACATAGTTTAACAGTATCATTATCACAGCATAAAATATCTAAAATGCTCCTGTGTTACTTACAGTAAGATGTTTCTACAACCCAGACGACTTAAACATGGTTATTTTGTTGGTTTCAATATATTTTTGTGTTGTATACATTAAACTGTCAATAAAATCCATAATACAGCACTGTTACGATTAAAAACTGGTATTTAGTGTGAAGTCTAATTTTTGACACAAGTTTAAACAGAGGCTTGGTGAGGCAGCGTCTAGCTGCTACTTTATCTTAAATCGCTAATGTGATTTGGACACGCCAGCAAGTCTGTAGAATCCAGAGGATTAACAGATCGAAGCTAATAATGAAAGTTGATGGCCATCGTCCTGATACTTTTTATCTCTGACTGGGGTTTCACGTTTCGTCAAGCCAGCTAATGCAAAGAAATCCTGGCTATGTTGCTTGTGCTAGCACTAGCCTCAGGTCAATGAGGACGATGGAAATAAATAAATGTGCCAGTGCATGACATTATTATTCTGCTACTCCGACGGGACAGCCTGATTTATTTCTGTCTCATGGGTACTGTAAGCAACACATACCCACCAGCTTACCCAACCCATACATTGGAACTACATTTTTAGCACAAGTCAAAATGTATAGCTCCCTAGAGAACAATAACATATAGAAGAACTAGTAAAAGTATTTCTTTTATAGGACTGACTAAATACCCAAGTCACAGTGAGCACTAAGAGTAGACTGTATATGCCCACATCTTATTATCTGTAATGTTTAGACTTGAAGAGCTACTGCTTTTGGCATTAATCCTTGCATCCCAGGTTCATCACCTTTTTTTTCAGTTGATGCGATCAGGTTTTGATATGTTTCCACAAACTAAAGAACTCGACTCGTCCTCCAATTCAGTCCTAAAAACATTAAAAACCCCCGAGAGCAAGAGTTAGAAGGTTTCCACATGACAGCAGCAATCTGCTTTCATGTCGCTCTGTCAATCATCTCCGCAGAGTAGGCGTTACTTTTTTTTTTTTTTGCGTCCTCCCCTCCCCTTCCAAGCCTCCAAACAGTGGATGTATCTCATTTGGCAGGGAGCCTCTTCATATTTCACTTTTCACGAGACGCCTGTTCGTTTAATTTCTCCACCATCTTTTCTCTCTCTCCCTCATTTTCTTCTTCTCCTTTTTCTTATTCCCTGCAACTTTTTTTCCCTTCGTCTTCTTCTCCCCCCTGGAGTAGAAACACATTTCAATGACACGCCCACGCCTGGGCCTGTCAGCCCCTCGCCCTGTCAGAGCGCCCACGCTGCTCTGCTCCCCTTCTCCCTCCCCTCTGTCTCTTCCCTTCCCCTCTCCTCCCTTTCCCATCAACCCACATCCTCGACACTTTGCGCTCTAAAAAAGCAGCTCTTTTCATCCAAGTTCCTCTTTAGGAGGAAAGGAAAGAAAGAAAAGAGGAAGAACAACGGAGCGGCATGATTCAGTCTCCAGGCGGTGGTAGTGCTTGTCATGGAGTGTCCCTTTTCATTTGGAGGGAATATGGGTTACAGGATGACTGTGATGCCAAAAACAGGAGTTAAAGAATTTAATAAAGAGAGAGAGAGAGAAAAACTAAACAAATGTCTCTCTTGTCTGGAGTTTGGTGCCTCTTATTGTCGTCGACACTCAGAGTTGTGTTGGTGTCTTTTTCCCTGGGTGGCAGGCACATTTTAGACGGGCGTGGATGTGACTTCACATTGTGAAATTGTTTTTTTGTTTTTTTTTGTTAAATTTCACCAGAAAGTTGCTAAAGCAGCTGTGCAGGTTGTCTTTCAGCAAAAGCAGGACATATTCTTTGAGTTTACGATGCAGTACGAGGCCACAGCTTGTGTGTACGGAGGGAATATGTGTGTGTGTCTGTGTGTGTGTGTGTTTGCACAGCCTCCCTGTTAGCAGAGTCTTACTTTGTGTCTGTTGAGAAAGTGTGGGATGGTATGAGCGGCTTATGTCTGACTGAACACGTGTGTGCCTGCGTGGGCGGGGAGTGTGTATAGGGGCGATGTGTGTGTGAGTGTGTATGTGTGTCTTTGCACACATTACACTCGTGTGGGCGTTTTGGGCAAGGATGTGTGTGGGTGTAGTGAGCGTAGGCGGAGGTTATGTGACATACAGATAGAGACTGCAGTGTTCCTGCAGTGTGTTTATGTGTGTGAAACTTTGGTGCAGAGTGTGGACTGCACAAACAGCTATAGGGGCCGAGCTGCCTGCAAATGTGCCAGCATGGAAATCTGCTGCTTTCACTTCGCATCTACTGCTACTTTAAGTTGAAATCACCTCAGAGAAGAAGAAACACTCTGAAAATGTGTCACGGCAGAGTGCTTAAAAGGACACCACAAATAGTATTTCTTTTGCATTTGAGGATGAAAGACTGGACTTGTCTGGTCCTGACAGGGGCTCCATTTTAGATCTCTCTTCCAAAAACTACTCCAATATTCAAATCAATTTTTTCACTTTCAATCACTATGCTCCATTTTGTCTCTTTTTGCATTTCTCCCTGACACTACAGGGATTAGTAAAGTAAGACATATGCAAAATAAAATGGCATCCTGCAGTAAAAACCCCCACAACTGTTAATTCAGTTTACTAAACTGGACCTCTCAATATTTCTGTGGGCCCTTTGGAGAATTTTTAATACAATTATCAGAGTCAATAAGACTTTCCATGTGGTTAAATAAGGCTAGCAGCGCTTCCAAGAAGTCTATGATCGAGTTTTGGTGAATATGAATGCAGCTTGCTATGTTAGTGATCCATAATCTTATCTAGATATAGCTAAAAAAAAAAAAAAAAAAAAAAAACAACCATCATGGCTGCAGAGAAAATGTTGATGCTTAAAAATGTTCAAAAGCAGTAGGTGAAATGATGGTGGCTAGGACCATATTTTATATGTAGACTATGATAGAAATGCACATTAATTCGGCAAAAACCTGGAAGATTTTTAAGTGAAAAATACAAGTGCTATGCCAAAGTGTTTGTTTTGAGATCCTCTTTTCCAGAAAATGATCCCCAAGGTTGTTTGTGCAAACTGTTTTGGCCTATAGATAAGAAACCTTCAGCAACCATGTGAAAAAAGTATACAATGTGCAAAGCTATCTGACACTGACACTACTTTGTAACCCAAACCAAGTGGTTTCGATGCATAAACCTCAAATAGAGAAAAAGTAATAACAAAAAAAGACATAAAAACAGTCAACTCAGAGGCTGTTAGCACCCTACAGGGCTTCTAATGTTGTTGTTTTTTTCTCTATGAGAAACTCTTGGTGAAATAACAAGACAATTTGTCTCCATGTACACAAATAAACAGTTTCCTTTGTGGTGACTATTGCACGTTTTCCCATGAGAAAATCATTAATACAGAGCTTCACTTTTCATAGCCCTATTATAATTTAGTAGATGGCTTTGTGACAGTAAAAAAGCAAAATGGCTTCATGACTATATTTCTGGCAGAACTCAGGCATTTCTAAAGATTTGAGGTTAAGTCTCCTTGACATTATTTAAGGTGTTCCACAGGGATCCATTCTTAGTCCTCTTATATTCACCACATATAAAAATTATCATTGCCACCCAAAATTGTTGCACATTTTTTTTTATGCAGATGATTCTGTCCTATATTCACTTAAGCAAACTAAAGTCTGCTTTTAATATATATCAGAAATCTGTCAAAAATGGATTTCGTTCAAACTCTTTCAGCCTGCTATACATATTCAAACCCTTCATGATCATAACATTGAAACTGCTGATTGTTATAAATACTTTGTACTGTGACTGGATGCTAGCTAAAGACCACTGAAGGTAAAACTTGGATTTATATACAGGATTAAGCCCAGCGCTTGCTCATAGGGGGTCATATTTGCAGGGCCCTTTACCTTTCAATATAAAGTGCCTTGAGCCAACTGTTGTTGTGATTTGGCGCTGCATAAATAAAACTGAAGATACATGAGAAAACAAATAACCAAAACACACTGACAGATGAAGCCGAACACTCAATATGAAGACAGAAATGGAGGAAAATAACACAAAGAACAAGAAGGAAGGAAAATAAGCCACTGTTACACATACTGACTTACTGAGTCCCACAACTGACCACTTTCATCATGTCTGTGAATGACCTAAAACCACACATTTCTTTTATTGTCCGTATGTCTGTTCTTTTAATTAAACTGTTTGACATACAGAACAAGACACAGCAGATTTTACATTCTGGATTTTAAACTGGGAGCCCACTAGGGTGACCAGATGTCCCATATTTTGATTAGCTCTACAGGACATGTACTTTTCCAATGTCTGGCTTTTACTTGATTCACACAGAGAGCTCAAGGACAGGCATTTTATCATAGGTTAACCTGTCTTTTGCTTCCCAACTGGGAAAGCTGCAGGTGACCAAAAAACTTGCCAGCTCTACCGGTTTGGGCTAAATAAATTGGAAACCACCGCAAAAAAGAAGTAAAGTGAAAGTTTATATTGAGATATACAGTTTTGTCTTTTTTGCTAGAGTTGTGTTTCAGTTTCACACAAGGGAGATATATATGTGTGTACGTCCCATAATTTTCTAGACATGACTCAAAACAGGAATATCTATGGATGCATCCCTACTGATGTTTACCAAAGACTAATAATGGTTACCATTGATTTAACAATTATCTGGGGGCAAAAAGGGAATACTTGAATAATATAAAATTAATATCACATGAGAAATGCCCCTCCCCCCACAAAAAAAAATCTACTTGATCTTAATTTTTGTGATTGTCAGCAGGAATTTGTGTTTTTAATTAATAACATTACAAATAATACAAATAATGTATGAAAATGCATGAGTCAAACTTCAGTCTCAGGCATGAGCCCTGAAATGATTCACTCCACCACTGACCTCGCCAACTCTCAAATGTGGACTTTTTCGCCCTTTAAAAATGGAAAATATTAATTTCATATACATGGATACAAACCAGAACATAAGAGAGTGGAAAGAAAAATGAAAAATTGTGTTCAGGGAGACAAAAAAGATTTGAGTTCAAAAACAGCAGATCTGTAGATCTAATCAGTAGATTAGAATTTGGTACTAATTCACAAACTGCTGTGAGACTAAAGTCTCAGTCATGAAGGATTATAGACCAGTCAGGTCTTAGCATCTGGCAACCATAGGTTGCTAAGGAAAGTTGTATTCCCTGACCAGTTGGGGAGTGGTTCCTGGATGTCGCCTGCTATGCCTGGTGAAACTGGTTGCAAAGTGGTGTATGGGTCTGCACTGAAAACCTTATTGTGGTTGCTTTGGTCGATAAGAGATTGCAGCAGCCACCTTTACGGCCCATTTATGCTCGCCACATTGGTCGCTTCACATGCTGACAAAATGTCATAAGACAGCCACATCCATTTGTATTTGCAGTCTTCTCCACCACCATTGCACATGAGGTTACAAAAATTAAGAGGAGCACAGCTGACCAAAATGACACCAGTTGTGCAGTCGTAATTCTGCCGGCAGATGGGGCGCCTCTTTTGTGCCGTTAACAAAGGCCAGAACGTAGTTTGCATAAAAGATGCCAACTTGTTGGCAAATAGTTGCTAAACACTCACTAACCTGTAGAGAAACTGTGAAAAAGTGACCACACTGTAAATGGGAGTCTGTTCACTTTTAAAGTAAAAGTTGTACAATCAAACCAGCATGTTTAAAAAGGTGAAGGCAAAGGTTCTTAGCTTCACTTATTTAGGAACTGTTTTTACTGACGAGTTGGGTCTTCCATGCAAACTGCAGGTAGCCACGGCAACATGCTAGATTCGTAGTTACCAAGGGGTCACTGATCAGTCTGTAGGGCTATGTTACTGGCACTTTAGTGATCAATTTCACAGCGACTGTGTCAGGGGTCGTGTGTGGATGCGAGTAAGAGGACCCAAGCGCAGGACTCACGGTGTAGGATAATGGTGTTTATTGGAATTGATGACACAAAGATGGCTGGCTGGCTGGCTGACTGGACTGAACACATTGGATTAACAACATCAATGACAAGACAAGGGATTGATGAAACTGAGGAACTTAAATACACAGGCTGAATGATGAATGATTAGGGGCAGGTGAGTAAACAGCTGGACTTAATCTGACTAATGATAAATGGGAAGAGAACTAGAACATAATGCACACAGACTAAGGCTAACACAATAAAATAGGAAGTGGAACATATGGAAGATAAACAGTGAACATGAACTGAAAATACTGGGTCAACGACCCAGGAACCCTGACAGACTGTGGTATCCTCCAGTAACTACTCATAACTGGTTGCGGAATACAAATTTTTCCCTAGCAACCACATAGTTGTTCTGTAATGGGGGCTTTAAATGAGCTCTACCTAAATGACTTATTAAGTTTTCTTTTTTTTTAAGGTAGACATCTAAATTTCAGACGAGCCCTGAGCATCATGGTCTCATGGCTAATTTGTGTTCCTCAACACGAATGTCCCTGAGCACAACCTGTCATCTGTCCAATTTTGTTGTACTGGCTTGAGTCCATGTAGAAAAAATTAATAATTTCAATTTTCAAAAGGAAAAAAAAAGTCTGCATTTGGAAGTTGGAGGGGTCACATCACAGATTTTGGTTTACACAGTCAAGTAAACAAGCAAAAGATCCCTGGTTCGATCTCCGGAGGAGGCACAAATCCCTTTGGAGTTGTGTCAGGAAGGACATCTGATGTAATAGTATCTTCTTCTTTAATTTTCAAATACGATAGGATTATTAAGTTAGGTTTAGGCACAAAAAAGGACTAAAAACTACCAGGTTCAGTTTAGAAAAAGATCACAGTTTAGTTTAAAATACAACACTTGCCACATCTTTTAAAGTATTGTTTTCTTGGTCACATGGGTTTCTGACACAAAATGTCCTTCCTATTAAAAGACATTACTTACACATATGTGCTCACTGTTTCACATTTTGTTTTGGGACAGGGCTGGACACATTGTCCTCCAGAAACACCACTGGGATCTGGTCACTTTAGTGCTTTTTTCGCCTAAAAGGAGAGCGTGGGCGTTCTGGCGGCAGGGCAGTGATTGCTCCACCTCTGCCTCGAGTTGCATGAAGATCTGCAAGGTCGTTTTTGCACGATCTTGCTGACGAACAGACCTTCACATAACTTCAGTGAGCCGAGAGGCATAAAAAATGGCACCATATACTAATACGCAAAGGCGGTCTATGCCTGCTTTTTGTAGACAGACCCTCAACCACAAAATGACTAAAATACCAACTGACTCACTGGCAAACGCAGCATGGTTTAAATCCCAACATGCAAATTTGCAGCTTTAATATCAAGTTTTTGAGGGAATATTCAAGGTGCCTCGTTCCCATGTGTTATTTCGATGTGACACATGTTGAAAGTGACTCATTCTCCTCTGAAGTGGGCTCAGTGTGTGGCAGAGTGGCCTTGTGATTAGAAAGACTGAACTGTAGCTGAAAGGTTAAATCGCTACAAAAGCCAATCGACCGTCACACTTCCTCTGATGTGTCACTCGAGTCGGTGCTTCTTCATCAATATCAAACCTCAAGGTCCACTCAGCATTGCACACAATGAGTTTAACTCATAACAAGATGCTTTTGAAAAAAAATACCTATATTGAAATCTATAGCCTTAATAAATGGTTCTATGCGACTTTAGCTAAAATACAACCAAACAAAAACTGCAGTGAGTGGAGTAAGTGTGGTAAATTCTCAGATGACAAATGGAAACAGCTTCTTCCTCCACCTCCTCTCACTACAAACTCTACAAGGTTCGCTTTGTTCCCATTTTCTGCCCTAAAGCAATCGAGTGCCTGACATACTGCTCGTGAGATATCACATATGTATACATCACATATAATCAGAGTGTGTCTGATGAATAGAATAATCACATCCCAGAGATTAGTCATTTTTACTCATTAAACTGGGGCTACATTACTTACTCCGCTCGTGTACTTTGCTATATTTGTGAAAATGTTTGTTTTTTAACATAATTTACAGAATACACAGCTGTAAAGTTATGTTCATTTAAAAAAAAAAGATGATTTGGTTACAAAAATATGAAATACTGGCGCTGATTTGGGTCGGTGGCGCGTCAAAACTTTTTTTTAAGTAGGTGGGGTTCTTCTGGGGGATTTTAATTTAATCTCATCTACGTATTGAACTTTATAAGCACAGCACATTCTCATCTTGTTCCCACACTGTGTACGTTTGAAATTTTACAGTGTGATGCACATTCATAAAGAGAGAATAAGCAAAAAACAAATACGTGGATCATAACAGATGCACCATTGAGACGTTTAAGGATTTATCACAACTGGAAAAATCTTGACATTCAGAGGAACATGGTGCTTTTTTTTTTATTTTTGCGAATTAAAAAGGTCACTCTCAGGATAAACCTGCATCATTTACTGTGTAATGAAAGTCCTGGGTTTAGAAACAAATAGGCCAAGCCTCACTGAGGCGGTGGAGTTTTTCTGCTGGTCTTAAAAATGCTCTGCATAAACACCTGTAAAGCTTCAGTGGGAAGCCCTGCAGCTCCCTGCTGACAGGCCGTGGGCTGACGTAGAGGGGATTTGCCCATTTTGGCCACGTACAGGCCTCAGCGACCCTCACCGCCCACGGCGTCTTCACCCTGAGAACGCTGCTGACGTCTGACATGTCTGCTATCTCCAGGCAGAGGCTGACACTCCCTCAGCCACGACCACACACTGCAGTCAGAGGGAAACCAGCGGCCTCCAGTGTGGTGTGTATCTGTGCGACAAACACCTCAGCTCTGAGCTGATCTGAAGGTGTGATTAATCTGTTAAGTATATTAATTTGGGGCTGCTGAAAAAAAAGGTCACGACTGCCTATCAGATCGGCGTCTCATCTCGCATGCTGACAGGCTGAAATGCGACAAAAAGAATGGGGGGGGGGGAAAAATCCCTTGCAGGAGAGGAAGGAGTAGAGAAGAAAAACTGGTAGAAATGATGAAACAATGCAAGCTACAAGGGTGTGAGCAAAGTTGAGGCAGGCTTTGAAGTGCAGCCACACATTTTGCATGATTATTGCTGTTAAGTTTTTGATCTCGAGCCAGCAGGCACGAAAAACAACAGCAGCTTGGGATTAGTCTCCCCCCCACTCGCACGCCTACCTTGCCAGCATAAGTCCCTGACTCAATTAGAAAAAAACCTCTGCAACTTAGGGCTCCTCACGCACAAGTACCCACATCACCCTGCCCACGTCCCTGCAGCACATCACAACCAGCATCACTTTAATCGCCAAGCACAATGAATGCACAGGGATTTGTCTTGGTGACATTAATGCAGAGACGTGCTGACAACTAATGTACACACTGATAAGACAGTGCAGGGACTAGAGGGCCGAACACACACAGGAAATAAAGATTTATCCACCTTTAATTAAATATCAGATATCATCCATGGAGATTACTGCCTGCAAGGGCTGCACAGAAAGCTGACTGCTGCAAACAAATGCTGTTAATGTCTAAACTGGTCAGAAGTGTTTGTGGTTTTAGAGTTTTAAATATGCATGCACGTTGAATATGAAAGCATTAAAAAATGGTACAGTTCAATGTGTTGGAAGTCTCTTATGTGCATGGAAACTGTGGTGGGATTTATGGTTAAGTATGGTGAAGGTCTGAATATTTAGTGTGTTAGAAAGTTGTATATTTGCACCTTAGGTCTGCTTGATCCAGATGAGAGCAGATGCAGATACAGTAGTTTTCAGGTCATAAGCCGCTACTTTTTTCCCACACTGTGGCTTATACTGACGTGCGGCTAATGCATATTTTTTTTCATGCGGCCAAAAACATTTTGCCTGGTAACAGTAGACCAATCAAAATGATAAGTAGTATATATACGGTATATATTTTTATCGGTTGTTAAGAGACGTCGTAATGTTGTTTGTGCACTGTTCCGTAAAAAAACATAAGCAACGTAATTTGTGTGTTACCGATACGTACGTATACTTAGAGGTAGCCGTGTTACAGGCGATGTTCGAGGAAAAAAAGCATTTGCAGTATGTGTTTTTGTATGTTACCATAACGTTTATGTTACCTTACGGATTAAATTTAAACGTTAAAAATCCTCACGTGTAATATTTCTGTGTAAATATCTCATATTACAACTGAAATGCATACGGCTTAAAATCCGGTGCGGCCTGTACAAGTACAAAATTGATTTTCTTTCTACAATTAGAGCATGTGGCTTTTAATCAGGTGCGCTCTGTAGTCCGGGATTTACGGTACATATAAACTGGGTTGAGTCATAGTTTCAATTTAGTCATGTTGTTCTAAGCTGCAGTTCCTCTAAAGTCCACTTGAGGTTGGCTTGAACAGTGAGTCACAGCACATAAGCTATGCCCAATTCCTAGGCTGCGTCCTTCTAAGGACCCAGCCTTCGCGGTCAACGTGGGCCGGGTCCTTCGAAAACCGAGAAGGCCGGAAGTGCGAGGCTGTGACATGGGACGGTCTAACCTTCAGATATGCGTCGCCATGCTGTCTCGGTGGGGTTTAATAAACTCAGCCGTCTGCTCCTTGCTCCGTAAAATATAACACGACATTGGAGTAAATTCTCGACCATCTCACGGTTCTGTTTAATCAGTTTTCTGTTTGACGTTTGTTCAGCTGTGTGAAAATTATAACTTTAATCTGAGCCAAACCAAATTACTCAGGAACAAATAAAACTGAAAAAAGCCAAACAATAAAATTTTTAAGCTATCTAAGTGACTTTTATATCATGTTTAACCTGAGTAGCGAAAGACCGCGGGGGTCTGAAAACGATGTGCTGGGAGTCCGGTGTTCTTACCGGCTCTAGTGAGCCTCCATCTCCCAGTCAGCATTTGAGCTGGTGGCTAACAAATATCTCTGAAAACGTTGGAGCACTTTTGCAAATATGTGAAGTCTTGATAAATCGAGCAGATATTTTAAGTTTACACAGCTACGTTCTCGCCTGAAAATATCTTAAAAGTTTATTTTGTGACCCAGAAAGAGTAATATTAAAACAAAGAGGCTGCACCATTGTTGGAAACTGGAAGTGACTGGGCCGCACTATGAATTCTGCGATAGGTTGGGCCACGAAGGATACACCTGACCCATCCTTCAGATCCGGGGAAATGAAGGACGCATTTGTCGGCCGCATTTGGAGCAGCCTTCGAATTGGGATAGCCTTCGTTGCCTGGCTGTGATGTAATTGGTCTTCAAATTTGGCCCTGAAGGATGCGGCCTATGAATTGGGACACTGCTAAAGACTGCCATGTTAAAATATCCAACTTTATATCAGAAAAGTATATCATAACTCATTTGACTGCGTTTTATTAAAGCTTAAAATTAGAGTGGCCACTCTGAGTGACATGATAAGTACATAATAGCTGTCTGCTAGGTTTCACTTCTACTAAACCGCTGAACCAGACCACTTGATATTTAATATTTGAGATTTACAGGCAGTTTTGTGATAAATAACACAATTGAGTTCTATTTGTACTAACAGGCCATCCGAGAGGTTTGTGCTTCAGTTTTGGTGAGAAAAGTTCTAGGATTTTATTTGTATGTATGCACTTTAATTTAGCAGATATCTGTGTCTGTGTGATGCACTCATACTGTTTATGTATTCAGCTTGCTAACCAAACTAGCTAGCATTGCCCAGTACCTTAGCAAATCACATTGTTGTCTGGGCACTCCTGGCTCAAGTAAAACCAACATGGCAACAGATTTCAGTGCAGTAGTCTATATGCAGAAGATCCTGTGTTTTACTTATAAGGTGTGGATAAGACCAAAATCCTTTGAGAAGCAAATATTTGTCAGCAAACCAGGTAAGGATGTTTATGGCGAGTAACTTTGAAGTCCTGTTCACCAAGATATGAAAACAGTCCAAATCTGAGGTAAAACCCCACTTAAAAACATTGCTAAGGCCTAGAGTCACACAGGCCTAGAGGCTGGTTAGCGACCCTTTGATAACAACAGTGTGTATTCCCCATTGGCAAGTGGTTGCTGGAAGTTGCTTATTATCACTGAGTGACACTGGTCGAAGAGGAAGGAGCTGCACCAAAAACCTCCTTGTGATGGCTTTGGTTGCTAGCAGATTGCTGTGGTCACATGTTTGCATGGGAGAAGCTGGCTTATTTGCAAACACTCGTTGTTTACTCTCTGAGTGTCAGGGAAGCTTGAAATAGTACAACACAAACCGCAAGTGTGAAATGTTGCCATTTAAAGTAAAAGTTTCACCTTATTGCTGCCACCAACAAATTTCAGAACGTTCATCTTTACGTTGAAGAAAAATGTTCTACATTTCTGGTGTGCACTGCAATCTTTAGAGTTTCACTCGTGCTTAGCAAGTTGTTTGTTTTGCACTACTTGCAACTATGCTAATCTGCTAGCAACCTTGCAATCATGAGGTTTTCCATGCAGCACCATATACCTCTTTGCAACCTATTTGATGTTAGCAACTGCCAGCAAACTCCAGCAACCACTCACCAACTCCTGGGAGAATGGGCACTTTTCCCTAATGACCAGGTTATGACTGCCAGTCTCTAGGACTGTGTGAATGAAGCATTAGCATTAACACTTTCATAGTGACTCCCAGCAAACTTCAGGAAAGACTCAGCAACCAGTCAGGAAATACAAATTTGTCCATAGCGGATGCTAATTGCAAGCTAGTCACTGACCAGACTAGCCTGTGTGACTGAGGCCTAACTTTGCCCTAAAAAGAAGATTTTTGTCCAACACTTATAGGTCTAAAATCTTCAAAATATCACTCAAGCTCAGCACAGTCAACAACTCTTGCTCCTCGCACGAGAACAAACGTGATACTAAAATACCATGAATACAGATTCCTTTTACTAGCCAAGACAGTTAACTTTACTACATTAACAAGTCGATATCTCTGCCACTGCACACCTGAAACTGTGGTGAACCACTACCCTCAATCCAACAAGGTGACTGACTCTTTGAGGACAGAAGCAGGACAACTGCTGCCTTTACCAAATTCTCTGAGATTTCTTTTCAAGAGCTGTTGAGTGCCATCCCTTTCTCTTATACCGTGTTGCTGTCATTTTACACCTCCTTGACGTTATAGTTAGTTTTTCTGTGGTTGTTTTTGTCTGTCTGTAGACATCAAGTAATGCCGGCAATAACTTAAAAAACGGGGCTCTGCCCAAGGTGACCTCACTTAATTCAGGTATTTCATTAAAACTCTTCATAATTAACTATATAAATAGTTATATAGTATATAACGGTTATATAGTATAAATAAATATACTATAATATTTAATATACTATATTTAATTCCTATAAGGGAGTTTTTCCTTTCTACTTTTGTGCTTGCTCATAGGGTGTCCTATGATTGTTGATGTTTTCTCTGTATTATTGTAAGGTCTTTACCTTACAATATAAAGTGCCTTGAGGCAATTGTTGTTGTGAATTTGTGCTTTTTAAATAAAATTCAATTGAATATGTACTACAGCTGCAAAAGTCCCCTCCAGCTGCATCAGATACTTATGTCTTTGTCCATTTTTGTCCTGAACCTGCAGAGGTGGGATGCTGTAGGTGTAAAATCGAGCCCCTTTCTCAGTTCTGCATCATAAATCAATTTATGATCGTTTTCATATTTTCCACAGAAATTCAGCTTCCAGCTTCCCCGGCTTCAGGGTTCTGCCTGTCACTGTTTCCTTGTCATATCAGTGATCTAGGAAGTAAAGCAGAGCTACTTACTGGAAGTTGCTCCAGGTAAAAAAGCTCCAGCTAAGTGAGTAAAATGCAAATGTAAATGCGAACGTCCTGACTGTGAGGGATCAGTACATTTAATCTGCTTTCTGTTCGGTAGAGGAGCGGCGAATGACTAAAATGTAAATGCAAATGTGCCCGCTGTTTGTTGGTTGTGACGTTGGTGCTCCAGGAATTTAAGCTCACTGTAATGTCTTCCTCATTAGGAGCGCTTTTGAATCAAAGAGTCAGCTGTAACCAGACGCCTAAATTACCCATTTAAAACTCCTTGTTGTTATTAAATTGTAAAGCTTGTCACCCAGGAAAAGAAGCTCGTTCTGCATAAAAGACTGAACTGTTAAATGTTCCAGTCACTTGCTCGATGGATTTTTCCTCCTGCACATTTTTTTAAAAACAAACTATAAAAACTATATGAACCTCTATGATGCTCTATATGAATGACTCATTTATAAAAGTTTACACTTTTATGGCACTGCAAGATAAGGCCATTTAAATGTCTATATGCTGCATGTTTAATCTTTAACCTTCACCTATTCTCTTACTGTTTTCATCCACTGACAGATGATCAGTTCAGTGTCAGCTAGGTGCATTGAATACAAAATTTTTCAGCTGCAGTTTTTTATGTTTCAAGACCTAAAATGTGTTTTTCGTTATGAATCAAAGTCACATTTCTAAAAAGAAAAGAGTTTTGTGTTGAAGAATAAACATTTTTACAAGGTACTCTGAGATTTTGAGTGTCAACATCAGAAAATAGAAGAATGAATGAACTTTAAAGCCAGCATAGGCGAGAAATCTTAAAAAATCTCATGTAGGAGTTCTCGAACTATGAGTGAAATCATTTTTAAGCATTTTCAGTTTGTGTATAAAAGATGGACATAACTCCCGGGTCTGAAAAGTGAAGCTGACACTGGAGAGCTTTAAAGCTGTATTATTTCTAATAGTCATGAGGGGCTGAGACCTCGGTGGATGCAAAAGATTTCATACCTGCCACTCTAAGACCATTTCCATTCTTCTGCATGTGACCCTCACACTTTATTATCAATAATTATAAAAGAGAATTAGTGAGTTTTCTGTGTTCATCTAATGCTACCATTAATTTCCAGTCTACACACCTACAACCTGGCAACACCCAACCCGATTCTAATCTGAGCAGACAGATCGGTGGATACTTAGCTGCTGTTTGACGATCCTAGGTCAGTAAAGAATGGGTTTTCACAAACACACAAAAATAAATAGCAGTCTTGATTCACTGCCATGTGTGTGCATGTGTGTATTTGTGTAATGGTAGGGTTGTTGACTTTGGTAAAGTTGGTTACATCTTAATGGTGCAAAAAACAATGCAAATGCAGAAACGATGTGTCTTTCCAACCATAGGCAACAAGTGTTTCCATCAAAATTTTCCAACGTGTTGTGAGATGAGTGTGAAGAGACTAAGTGCAACATTGTCAAAACTGAAATGATACAAAAACAAGAGATGGTGATAATGGTGATAATTTCAGACATCACTTAAAAGGTGTTTTAACTTTATTAAATACAATATTTAATAACTGCATGGGTGTAACTTTCATTAAAATGTCTTCACACGTCGATGGTCTGATGAATAGACTGGATAAAGAAAGCCTTGAATCATGCCCCAGATCTTTAAAGCTGGATGTTGGCATGGTAACATTTCCTTCTTCCCACTTTAGTTGATTTTGTGCGTTTTGGTCCGATTTAGATCTGCCAGGTCAGGTTTCTCGGTTTCCCAGCTCCACCCTCACTCGTCATATCTACTTTTAAAAAGATGATTATGGTCAAATTGGTTATGACAGGATGGTGACGTCTTTCATATGGTATATATTAACAGCATGGTAGTGAAGGGAACTTTAGATTTTCTTTGGCCAGTTTTCTGGAAATTTTGCTCTGTATTACTTGGAAATCTCACAGCTATAAAGTTAAATTAAAAAAAAAGCCATATTTTACACTTCTGCAGCCTTTCCCATTGCTGAAAGTTTGGCTGTATGTCACTGACCTTTCTGTCTTTCATGATTATATTTTTTTATTTATAGTCTACTTTATGAACCAATAAACAAATATTTACAAAAGTAGAGAATAGGAACACAAATTAAGTTGTTTCTCTGCTTGCTGAACCACTCATGCAGTGGTACCTTTAATTACTCTTTTTTTTTCTCTTCTCTGAAAGCTAAAATGCAATTAGAATTTTTAACAGAGACCTTGTATCTTTCTCCCCCTCACATCTGATTGGCTGGGAGAGATCCCTCCTTCAGCAGAAACTAGATCACAGTAAAAGAAGAGCTGTCCTTCAGTGACTTTAAAGTTCACTGGAGTGTCAGCTGAAAGCTTTCAGATGTAAAGCGTGGCTCTCCTGCTGTGCTGGCCCTGCATGCTGCGGGGGCCGGAGGAGGGCCCAGGCGGGGCCGGACTGGGCCGGCCTGCTGGGCTGCTGGGCTACCGGCCGCCCACGGAGAGGCCTGGCTGGGTGGGCGTCATCTATGGAGCGATTGATCCCAGCCAGGACAAAAAGTCTCCCTGTTGTCCTGCTTGAGCAGCAGTAGCAGAAAAAGTTCTGAGAGTCACTGAAACAATGATATACGGCTGCAGTATTTTGCGTGGTAAAACAGCATTGCTTGCTGAGGTTCAATACCACTGCTAATACTGCTTCTTTATAGGCTAAACCTATAAAACAGCTTTTGGGTTTTTTTCTACTATTAACAGTGCTATCACTACCATTAAAACCATTCATAACATTTCCAGAAATAACTATCAATTTACTGTTTGATTGTTTTCTTTGTTGACTATTTTATATTTACTCGATTGCTGCCTATTTCCAGCTGTAAAATTTTACTGTACTCTACCAGAGTAGCTTTGCATGAGTCACAATTCAAAACAATCCTTAAATATCTTATATTGGCCAAGTACTATATATACCAGCTCCTTCCTTATTTTTTTAGGTTTGAAGCCCCACATATGGAAAAGATTTGATCTGTATCTGCGAGGAACACATAAGGATGTCTCCTCTAATGCAGGTCCAAGACTAGAAAAAACTGTGTGAAACTGACCATTTAGATCACTCTGAAGCTTTAGCCTTAAGCTTAATATGTGTGCACACACTGACCTCATTCATTATTTGAAACGCTAACCTTGTTTAATATAAACTTCCACCAACGGAACAGTTTTGACAGAAAATGAGAAAAAGGAAAATAGGTCAACTTTAAATATCAGCAGTGAGTTGAAAAGCATGAATCGAGTGGCTTTTGCCACGTCATAAACAGAGGCAGGAGTTCCCCAGGGCACCTGTTTTAGTCCTCTTGGATTTTATATCTTTTTTTGTCAGACTTCTTTATAAACCAGTTTTGGCTTGTTGTAACGCTTTTATATTTCCACTTCCAGCAAGTTTCATTTTGTTCTTTGTACATTTTTCATCACTGTGTGGTTTATTTTGTCCTTCTATTCTTTGTCTTTGCTTTTATGATTTTATTTTTGATTAGCACTTTCAGACTTTCTCTATTTATACTTTGCAGGCTTCTTTTATGTTGTCTTTGTCTTTTTAATGACACGTCTGTCTCCTTCTAAACGCAGAACAGCCCCATTACCATGAAGTATGTAATTAGTATTAACATGATTAAAACTGCCAAATGACAGCTGGGATAGGCTACAGACCTTTTGCGACCCAGAATTGGATAAGTAGTTAAGAAAACTGATGGCTGGATGGGTAAATGATTACATCAGAAATGTGTTGTGATGCAGTCTCTCATGTTCACCTCGAGTCACCTATCCTTAAATTTGCTGACCTCTTAGGGGAAACCTGGTTTGTATCTCATAGATATAAGATTACAAACGCAGCAAAAGATTTTGCAGCCTGATTGCATTTGTGCGAAACTTCAAAAAACAGTACTAACCGTACAGGTCAAAGGTGAGAAACTTCAGCAGATGGAACAAAATGCAAACCAGTTAATACCCTTTTTGCTAAGATTAACGGTTTCCATTAATGTGGAAAAAGTGAAATGAGAAAGGAGACACAGAAGGTAAACTTTGTGCTGCAGTGCGACTTTGCCATCGCACCACTCTTCCTCCTTTGAAGTCCAGGCAGCTGTGCCTGGGGGGGTGGGAGGGTGGTGGCTGCTGTGAGTACGGTGTGGAGGTGTTTGCCTGTACAAGGGGAAAGGTCACAGCTACAGAGCTTGCATCTTTTTGCACTTTCTCCTGTACGTCAGAGGTGTTTGTTTAGCTGCTGAGAAAAAAAAAGCACCTGTAGTTTTTGGCGGTGTGGGCTACACGCTGACTTTTATACACTGACAGAGTTTTGGAAACTTTAGGGCAGGAAACTGAAAGCAGCTTGTACAGTCTTTATAAATGACTTATCTCATTTTCAGTTTGCAGCTGCTTTATAATTAGTAAATTATGTCACGGTTTACTCATGTCACACGTTTAAAAACCTTACCTTTCCTGACATCACCACACAAAGCACCTTACATCATATCCTGTCTCTCTGCTAGATGCAACCAGAACCTCGACCCTTTTATCCTGAGAACAAAGAGGCCCTGTAATCTGACAACTGACTGTTCAATCTCTATGTTACCTGTTTGACTTGTCAATCACAAGTCACTATGAGCTTGCAGTGTCCCTCAGTTTCTTAGTCAGGTCTCCCGCTCGCCTCTTAAAGCTTTAAAATAAAAAGGGGAACTCAAGGCTTTAAGATGGAACTTCACAAACCAACAGGTGACTACAAACCAAACCAACAGGTGGCATGGTGACTACATCCATATTTTATATACAGTCTATGTAATGGTGGGAGTAAGGGCAACATTTTAGGGGTTTTCAATTTGTTTTTCGCTTCTGGACTTGAAATATAATGGATCTTACTGACAGCTCAAAGTGCATCAGAAAAGCCACTCAAACATTAGATTCCTACACTGGTCAAACTTTATCCACCTCAAATCCACAGCCAATTTGGAATCACCAGTGGCAAACATGGAAACTCCCCACAGAAAGGCTCTGAGTCACCACCATGCCATCCTTCAAGCTCTTATTTGCAGAAATCTTGCAAAATGTAATTACACAAAGCTACGAAAATAAGAAACAATTTGTACTAAACTTAAATGAGAGATAAGCTGAGAGCCATATTTTAACTAGAGCAGGATAAAGGGCTTTAAAATGTGGCGTGTATTAAGGTAATGTTGTAGATACTCTAGATATTCCCCTTTGATGATTCTGCTTTTGTGCAGATGTGGGTCATCTACTCCGTCTGACAGCAGCATCTGTTGGAGGCCGCAGATGTTGATACATCTGGAAAACAAGTTTTTTGTCATAATTAGTCCACTCAGTGACACTATGCACTCTGCAGGCTCTTTAAAGCACTTCTTTCTCATCTCAAGTTAATTACTGTCATAATCCATCATTAACCAACCCATTGAAGAACACTAAGCTCACAGGCAGCCTGCTCTAACTGATTTTTAATGATTAATAATGCATATCCATTATAAGCACTATGTCTGCTCTCTAATCCATATAGTCAGGCTATATCTAAATGGTACAAACAGCAAAGAGAACAGAAAATGTGACTCTGAATCATTACATTTCAGCTTTTCTCTGCGACTCCTCTGATCAGCTCACAACAATCAATATAAAATGGAAAGAAACAACACTGCCTGAAAACATTAATCTGTTAAAGGTAGAAAAATACCACCAGCCTGCAGCTACATGCCTGTAACCTCCCATTCCACCGAGACTCCTTTACAGACATCATATTTGGCTGGTGAAATGGTGAAAGGCTCTGGCAAAATTTGGAAGGCACCAACTATTGTGGCCGGTGGATGAGAATGTTAATTTCCTCCCTTGATAATGATGCATGTCGTTCCCAAATGTGATTATACAGACAGAATGGTGTGCGGCACGCTCGTAATGTGCTTAAGATGTTTTAAAATACACCATCATGCCTGCTCACTGTGAAATATGAAAGGCCCCAGCAGAAACCTTTAAGGTTCTCCAGATTAAAACCACAGGGGTACCGGGCCGGTTCCCTGAGGAACTCCAGGATCAAAGGTTTAAGAACATAAAGGGAATTTGTGGCATTTGTAACACTTAAGGAGATTATTATTACGTGCAGGGTTAAATTATGAGAGGAAGGGGTGAAGAATCACAATTTTTACATGAGTGTACATGTTTACAGCACCTCAGTCACAATTTGTCTCTGGCCAAGAAACAGAACAACCAACACTAGTTGCATAAACCGCTAAGTTAAGTTACGTTTTGTGGATTTTGCATCTGACTCCAGTAGGCGGGTTCTGTAAATGTAAAATTCCCTTCTTTTTAAATTCATTACAAACCTTTTGGGACAGACAGAAGGGAATGAGGACAATAACTTCCTTCATGTTTTGGATGACTGTAAGTCAGCAAGAAAGATTTATAAGCCTTATAAATAAGAATGTATCTGCCTCATTTACAAATATTATTACACATGTAAGAATATTATAGCTGATATGATTTATTGGACACAGTGGTGCCGAGGTGCAAAATACAATAACACAGAAAACACGGTTCAACTGTTTTATTCTGTTTTGTTATTGTTGTGTTTTTTGGTTTGTTGTTTTCTTTTAAACTGTGTTTTCTGTGTGTGTTTCTGAAGTGTCATGTTTTCTAAACTGTTCCGCTTTTGATTTGGTTGTTATTTTGTGGTGTATTCTGCTTTTGTTGTTGGGTTTGTGTTTTCTGAAACTTTCCATCACTGGTGTGGTGTTGCTCATTCCTTTTTGTTGATCTAATGTTTTGGTTTTGTTGTGTTTCTGAAATGCCATGTTTTGTTGTGTAGTTTTTGTGTGTTTTCTTTAAAATGTTGTTGCTTTGTGTTGTGTTTTCTGAATATGTTCAGTTTGTGGTTTTGTTGTTGTTAAAATGTTGCAATATTTTTATTGTTATGTTTGTGTTTTCTGACACTTTTGGTATTTTTTATTCATTTTTGATGTGTTTCTGTTGTTGTGTGTAAGTAGAAGTAGAATTAGTGGATATTGTCTACAAACGTAAAAACGTGCAATCTTTAAGTCACTGGATGACTTTGACAAAAGAATATAATAACAGATGAACAGAGGTGATTTTTTTAAAAAACATATAACAGCAGGCTAATACTGCATACACACAAATACACAAAAATGTATGTCTTCTAATATCCAGTATGCATGTAGATTTGTGATAGCTGGTTATATTTGCTCAGTCAAAGTGGGTTTAATTTAACCATAAGCTTTAAACCCAGCAGCATTTGTACCTAAACCAAAGGAAACATTAACCACAAGCACCATCAAATCACAAAACTAATTTCTTCAGTAATCCCTACCAACTAGTAATCCCACCACAGTGATTTTACACAGTAACTGTGTGAATCCCAGGTTTGACTGGAATAAACACCTTAAATAACTCAACCATAACCTCCAAAGTGGAGATGACTAAAAGACTTACCCTCCATTTGGCCCAGCTGCAGTCATGAATATGATAAACGTCTTGACTATAGAGCATCACGATCACCCAAAGCCTCCCTACAATAAGAAGAAAACCCAATTATCATAACATAAGACTCATGAATTTGACTCTGGGTTATACAGGAGCAGGGGTGTGCTCTCTGGGGACAGGTAACACTGCTCTGCCCTCACTTTGTGCAAACAGAGGCGAGGTTGTGTGAACGCAGCCAGTGGGTTGATGCCAGACCAACCATGACAGCTGTCTGCTCTTATATATCGTAGTCTGCTGCACCCGGTTCACACTACAGCGCTCTCACTGCTCTGCACACAGATACTGTTAATGTTACTGTAACAGGAGGCGCTAATGATGTTAAGGGTGGGGGTAAATACCATATAAACACAGGCCTTCAGTTTCATTATGGCAAATGTTTTTCCAGCAAACTGTGCTCATAAACTAGAAAATTATCCATTAGTGAAAGAGACACAACCAGCTGTCTGCTTAAAAAAAGCTGTGGTGGATCCACAGCAGTAAATGCCCATGCTGGTCCACTAATGGTAGGCGTGGGTTTTCTGTGGGGCAGCATGGTAGGGCAATCACACAATAATCCCACTCATTCTAGGGGTGCACACTGTATCCAGATGTGCCCAGTGGGCCCAAACATTAACCTCAGCCTGCACACACTTGGTCTGCTTTGAGGCCCAGGTGTAGCCCTAAGTGTGGGCCTACACTGTGGATATACGGCCACTTCAGAGCTCCACAGTCACATGTCCTTAATAATTGGTGGTAACATTGCTCAATATGGTCAATTTTCTACCAGCAGTGGCTCCACAGGGGCAGTTAATCTTTTGTCAATTTTTACCAGTACTTCACTAACTACTACTAATACTTGTGTTTTATATAATAAATATTGTAATCAATAAATATATATGCAAAACCACAGCAGCCTCCTATAGCAGAGGACCAAAAGAATTCTTGTTAGCAAAACTTCCAAGTATTTTATTTATAGCAATCATAAAACCATAATATGAATTACTGAAAGTAAAACAAACAAAAAAGCAAATATTAACTTGTTTTTTGTGGGTCTTTGCTTTGTTGTATAAAAAAGATACAAAGCATTTGATTCTTGCTTGTAATAAATAAATATTTATTGTAAGAGATTTGACCCCCTTTCCCCTTCAAACCAGTTTAAATTCTTTATGGCACAGATTCAACAAGGTGCTGGAAACATTCCTGACAGATTTTGGTCCATACCAACATGACAGACAACATGTTGCTGCATAGTTTGAGGACTGCACATCCATCATGTGAATCTACATCAGAAGGTGTTTAAATGATGTGTAGTTAGTAATAATGGGCCCAAAACGTTCGCCCGTACAATTACACCACCAGCAGCCTGAACCCTTGATACAAGGCAGGGTGGGTCAATGCTTTCCTGCTATAAAAGTCACATTTAGACCCTACCTACAGTTTGCTGATTTTAGCTTACAGGAGTGGCATTTGGTGTGGACTTCTCAGGCTGTAGCCCATCAGCTTCAAGGCTGCTAATAATGCATCATGAGTGTAAATAATATAATATATAATAAGCGACTTCTCTAATTCATGTCACTTTCATTGACACGTATCAATGCAATATTTACTTTTTTCTTTTTGACTAGAGTTTCTTGATCGTTGTTCTAACTTAAAAAGGAATTGATATAAGTTTTATCAGCTGTGAACTCATTTTTCCAGTTTATTCCAACACCGCATAAACGCAAAATAAGCCAACCTGTGTCTTTTATTGATTAGCTGAATGGCCAAGCCACAGGATGAGGGAAAAATCCCTTTGGGGTTGTGTCAGGAAGGGCATCTCAGTTAGCACTGGATAAAATTAGCTCTATAAGCTGATACAGAAAAAAAAGTGCTGCTGCCTAAGGGAATCCCATGTTAAGCTAGCTGATAATGACTAAAAATATTAAGTTAATTAACATTTCTATAATAGTTAGGTTTTAATAATACATGAATATGATAAATGTTTAACTTTATTTTCAACATTTGACAAATGAATGGTGACACGTGTTTAACCTCCTAGGACCTGACGTGATGGGGACATCACATTTTGGGTTGTCTAGACCACAATACAAAATTTAGTTCTTTCAAATGAGCCATATTGCTTAAAGGGGCACAATTGTTGTTTCCCATTTTGTTTTTGTACTCAGGAAAAATGCTGCTGTGTTCAGACACCCAATAAAGAGGTTTTCACATCATTACTCAATTTTTTTTCTAAATGTTTGACTGAATTTCATAAATATTTTCTATATAAAATATTGCAAAATTTCAAACGTATAAAGCTGACTGAAGCGGATAGCCTCTGCTAGGTGTTAGCTAGTTTATTACCCAGCCAGCAGTTAAAGCAAAAACAGATAAAGTAAAATAATAATTACAAATAATAGATTTAACATTTATACAACATTTAGCTATTAATAGTACATAAATCTGATGAATTGAAGAATCAGAATTTAATTTCAATGACTAACAAGTGATAGTAGATATATATGACAATATAAAAGAGACCGATGGCAAGCTGAGCTAATTCTATTACAAATTACTTTTTACATTAGTATAAATTAATAATTCTATTACATTAATATAGACACATCTTTGAAGGAAATTAATTTAAAATTAATCCTTAAAAGAGTCAGAAGCACAATAAAAAAAATTTTAAACACACAAAAATGTGATTTAAATTACACATGTAAGATTTTTGATGCTCATCTTTTTGGTTTTAGTTTTAGTACAGTCATCATCTTTATATTTAAGTATTTAGAGAAAAGGGAGAGATTCAAGATGGACTTTTTAAAAGAAACTGTACTCAGTTTGATAAAATGAGCTCGAAACATAAAGGCTATAGAGGTGCTGCTTTCCATTGAAAGAGTTTTCTTTTTTTATTTCTTTTTTTGCTGGAGATTGGTTGTCGTTTGTTTTCTGTGTAGCATCACAGGGCAAACACAAACAGAAACTGGGATTTTCTTGTTATGAAATTTTCTCACGATAAAGAACTGTGGTGCAAACTATACGGAAATTCACCACCTCATGGGACTTCTTTTTGTGTGTAGCACTAAAATGAGCCTGTGTTCTAAAATAGGCACAAATTTCTCAGTCTAAAAAGAGAACAAGAGGCATGCAGCCATGTGATATTTTGTCTGCAACATCCTGCCAATAACATGACTCGCTGTGGTCTTCAGTCTGACTCAGACTTGACTCAGGTGGTCCCGATCACATCGCTGCATGAGGTCTAACCGGGGGTCGTCTGGGGGGTTTTGGAACGGCGTCAGCGCCGGGCTCATCTTTAACCCGTGACCTACTCTTCTGTCTGCTCAGTTACACTTCACATTTTAGTCATTTAGCTCGGTGGTCTCCAGCAGTTTGCCTCGCAGGGCCAAGAGTCTGCAGGTTTCTGTTGTGAGCAAACACTGTAGCAGCAGCAACAGCAACAGCAGCTAGTTTCACTACCTGGTACAACTCAGAGAGCCTCAAACAGTCAAAACAAGACGTGATGGTGTAGCTGTGGCTTTGGCTTGGAATAAATGAGTGCAGTTACTCATTATATGTTTAAGTATCATTAAACCACATTAAAATGTGAAAATTATGAGCATATTTTATAACTGGTAAGGATATTATCTTCTTCTATTATCTCAACAACATTCAGTCATTACTATTTTTTAGACTTCTCCTTAAATACCAAAACCTATTCCTTTATCAGGCCTAAAAAGTCCTTCAAATCGTGCTAAATTTTGGCAAAATACATATTTAATGAGCAAATCTTGCTTTACTTTAAAAGGTCATGGACTAAAAATATGCTACTTTCAGCACATTGTACAGTAGGCACTGAAATAGGGTTTCAGCTCAAGATTCCCTCAGAGGATTCTCAAACAATTTACTTCTTCTCTTTGCCCTTCAAAGTTTTCTTATTATCTTTCAGTTTTCTCTTACATACCTCTAATATATATATATGTATATATACTGTGCGTACGGAAATTTGATGAGGAGTTAGGAGCAGATTTTGCTTTCTTTTAAAGGCCACAGGGTTTAAAAAAGGACCTGGTGCCTCACAGAGGTCGAATGCAAATATAATCTAATTTCCTCAGGTTTCAGTGCATCAAAGTCTGCATTTCTGAAGTCTAATGTTTACTGTGTTCATCAGCAGTGTGCTTGTTTAGGCATGTAAATACTGTTGTAGTGAATCTTTGTGCTATGACCCCAGTTGGATGGCTTGATGAATGGATTTTTGGATGGATCGTCACTCTTTGATCACCTTTGGGGAACTTTGATGCGTCTGACACAAAAATGCGCTGCTGATGGTTTCTAACTACAAAAATCAAGAGTGACTAGAAGAATAAAGTATGATCAAACATACTCCAGTTCAACGCTGTAGCTTGGTGTCATTTCCAAGCTTGAGTTGAATTAACTGAAATTTTTTAGGGTCTTTTTTGGGGAGGGGATTACTTTCAGGTGTTTACTGTCGTCACTGTTAATGAGAAGCAACCCTACCTCACTACTTCTATGTTTTTAAAAGATGTTTTTTGGAGAAAAGCCAGAAACTGCTTGTTCTGATAGCATACGGATACAGAGACCTGGTATTTGTCCTTGATCCTTCTAAGGCAGGAGGCCTGGAGGCATGTAGGCCCTACAAAGACACTAATCTGGTCTCTTGGACGGCTTTGGAAAACGTAAAGGATGGCATAAATATTGGACTTAACTATATTTTCATGAGTTCTACAGCTTCCTCTACCATTAAAGACCTCCCCCATAGTCATTTGACACCAAAGCAACATTTTCTGTTAATGAACAAAAACTCTCTGTTTTATGATTACAGAACAATCTGAGCAATGAGCTTCCAGAACTTCTTCTTTAATTTTACACGTTTATTTATGTTTATAAATATTAGACCCAAAGTCATGCATACAGATTTCTTTCATTTTCTATTATGAAGAAAAACTGAGACGTACTGTTGAAATTACACTTGTTTGTTTATAATTATATATCTCAGATATCTAATTGATCAAAATGATCAGTGGACCTCATGTGGAAGAAGGGTATGCCTCTCTTCACTAACCTGTGTAATCAATACTCTTCAGCTGTGAACAGCTGTGCAATCAATAATGCTACAACACAAACGCACACACACACGCACATTTATTTATATTTTTATACTGTTTTTTGTTAGAAATTCTCTTGTTTTATTTTTGTACTTAGAAAAAGTTTTAATAAGATAATGAGACTGCTTACTCACACTGAATGGGACTGCACACGGTTTTGTACTTTTTGTATAATGACAATAAAGATTGTGATTCTGATTTTTTTTTGACGTGGCCCATGATGTATAATCAGTTTGAGAGACTGAAACTAGCCAATTAGAAAGCGATAACAGTAAAGGTGACTCAGCATTCAATCACTTTCTTCATTTTGATTTTCAAAGTCTTTGATGCATCTACGATATCTCTCTGACGAATTGCACCGCTGATGGTTTACAACCACTAAAAAGAAGAAAATCAAGGGACTGAAATGAAAATAGTTTGGGGGTAACTCAGATCTGTTTTAACTCCTTTCTGTGGGGGTCTTAAAACCACCTTCGAAAGCCTGGTAAACTTCCTTGGTAAAATCATCATAATGATGAGAAGCAACACTTACCCAAACACTAAACCATAAATTCTGATAGCTCAGGCTTAGAGGCACTAAATGTATTTGCAACCCTCAAATTTCAGGACTGGGTATTTGTCCCTGGTCTCTTGAAGAGGCTGAGAGGACACTGGCTGCACACACTTCAGATTTGAAAATGCTGGAAACTAGAATATGAGTGCAGAAAAAGGGGAGAAAAAGAAACCTAAACTAAAGCAATGACAGCCAGCGTGACTCATCCTCTCATTACTTTCTTCACTGCGATTTTCAAAACAGTATTCAGTCTCTGATGACATCATATGATGTGTGTCTCACAAATCAAACTGCTGATGGTTTCCAACCACAAAAATCAAGAAAGTCAAGGGACTGGAACAACAAAGATTATGGGTTAATGTGTTCATATTCAACCCCATGAGATCTAAGTCACCATCGATCTTTTCTAACCCTGACATGTCAGAATATGATTTTATTTATTTATGGTTCTTTTAAAATTGCTCTCCAAAGTCTTGGCAATCAGGGGACACATAAACTTTTCTTTTTTTTTTTGCTTCTCGCCAACACTCAGGGTTAGGGATAGACCGCACTTTGATCTCATTTTTAAACTCGGGTTTATTTAAGCCAGAACTTTTCAGAAGATTTTGAGGCTCAAAAGTCGATTCATGTGTCTGGGAAATCTCCTTTAACCCTCTGGAGTCGTCATAATAACGAGACGCAACAGTAATCCTAACCTCTAACTCTGTGTTTTACAGAAAAATAAAAGAAAATAAAAAGAAAGACAATATTTTTACTACTATTGTACTGATAGCACAGGGTTAGGGTTACTAAAGGCTTGTAGCTGTATTTGCAACCCTCGAGTTTCAGGACGGCGCACTTGTCTCTGATCCCTCAAGGAGTCTCGGTGGACATCGGGCGCCGTCGTCACCTCGACTCAACAGTTCCTCCTCAGGGTGTCTGTCTCGCCTCTCTGTCACGGCACAGTGAGGCGAAGGAACTAAAAATAGCTTCAGGTTGTATCTGGGCAGCAGCTGGCCAGGACTGAATGCTCTTTAATATCAATGGTAATTGGTACAATTAAGAAAATAGGCTCTGGATGAGGCTCTGTAGCATGTACATTAACATTAGCTTTTGTTCTTCAGCTCAAAGGGAACAAAGCAAGAGCAAAGGAGCAGGTTAGGGGAAAAAGAAAGTAGACGCTAAGATGGTGAGGCAGTGGAAAATGACCTTCGGGGTGTGAGGGCCTTATTTGACTCCTGAAAATTAGGAGAAAGCTGTTAGTTTACAGCAAAATGTGTTTTAATGTGGCTTTTGGGGACAAAAACTAAAAACTGGCAGCATTTATTTGCATTTTTACCCCCTCCTCCCATAAGTCAAATAATCAAGTTGCAAGATGCAGTAATGACCAACATGCACGACTCTCTTTGTTCGACTAATTGGAAACGTCTGCAGGTCAGCGCTGCAGTAATTCCCTGCAATTTTCAGAGACATGTCAGGGAACAGAAAAGCCGGCCTCTTCTCGACCTTCCGCGTCATTTGAATTAAAATGTGTGGCATTGTTCTGCAGCTCGCGGTCATGACACCTCAGAAGAAAAACAACACCATTATACTGTTCATTATTAAGGACCACGCAAGACAAAACAACAACAACAGCATCAACAGCACCGGGGCTGATGAAATTTCTCCACGGATATCAGACAGGCTGAGCGTGCCAAGACGGGTTTTGATTTTATTATTTCTTTTTTCTTCCTTTCCTTTCCTTTTTTTTTAACGACAGCACATAGTCTAGTTTTTGAGGAAGCCTATTACTGTCCTCCCACACACACCCATCAGTAGCAGGCGCACCACGACCTCAATAACCCTCCACACACATATAGAGGCTGGCAGAGTCCATTTAAGACTCTGTAAATGCACCAGAGCGCTACTGCCATCAAGTGGCTGCTTTAGCACACAAACGCTGAGCACCAGTGCAGAAATACTTCAGTGTGAATCCTGCACACTTACACAGATGAACTATGAAACATTAACGTACTTAAATGAATCACAACACCCCTCATTTAAATAAAAAAATAGTCATATAGATTACACTGGAATAATGAGGGCTTTTACCTTTGGGGTACTTTTTACTGAAGTAGATTTCTGAATATACATTTCTACTTTTACTCATGTGAAACCATCTACTGCAATAAAAATTGCACTCATTTTAGCCACATTAAGGCATCCTCCTTAAAGGAATGTTTGGTTTTTGCAGGTGATGTGGTCTTTCTGGCTTCATCAAAAGGTAGATCATCTCTAACTCACTCAGGTTGAGTGCTGAGTGAGTTGCTTTCGCAAGATGAGTTTTTGTATCATTGGGTCTTGTTCATGAGCAAAGGGGAGGTGTAAGTTTTGATTTACTGGTGGAGTTACAGTGCTGTGCAAAAGTCTTGAGCCACCCCTCATTTCTTTATGCTCAGACTTTCTTGTCATGTTTTCTTTAGAGCAGCCTTGAGCAATAGCTCTCGAGGTCTTTTAAAGTTATTCTTTGGACATTGGCTGCTTTTCACTTATTTTCAGTCCAGTCCTTGTACCCGACCAGTTTCAGAGAAATGACTTGATTGTTAAGCCATTTAACACTGAGCTATGAGTCATTTAAGTATTTTTAAAAAGGCTCCTAACTTAACAGACATTCACAATTTGACTCACTCTCCAGTTTGTGTCTTTAGAGAAATTTGGGGCTTATTTTCATATTTGGTTTTTGATTCAGTGCAGTTCAAATACATTAAAAATACCCCAGAATATTTCAAATTACTCAACACCAAACACACCTCTGAAAGAAAAGCAATATAAGGCTATGTTTTTAATAGGAGAACAGACTCATTTAGAGCAAGTTAATTAAAACTGGATGATTACTGTAATAAAGGAGTGATATTGGCCTTGTTTTCAAAAAGTCCTTTAATTGACCGCACATCATTACAGTACATAGAATAGCTTCATCTTTAAGGCTTTCCTACACAAACGGCACAAAACCACTCAATACTGAAAACTATTTGGCATGAAAATAAAAGACAGGAAGCAGAAAGCGTGTCAGCTGTTGGCAGTGGAGTGTAGTGTAGCACAGTAAAGGGGTCTTTGCTCAACATCTCATCATAAGAAGTTAGAACAATAATGATGATTAAGAAGTTTAAAGAGGCACTTCTTCACCACAGCTCTGACGAGAATCAACAGACTCAGCAGTTCCTCCCGTGAGACTTCAAAAATCTGATTTGTCAAGGAGCAACAAAGGTAGAGGATGTAACGTCTTTATGTGGACCAGTTCTGCTTTTCCTATATTTTTGCATCCATCGTTCCAGTGGCCGAAGCTCACGTTAAACATGGGCAAAACGTACGTACAAGCAACCCTTTGGAGCCACAAACTCCAAACGCCATCTTATCAGGTAGTTCTTTTGCTCTTTATGATGTCAGTAAGAGCAGATGTCCTTACATATTGTCATCCCTACTGGGGATACACTAGGTTTGAGTGTGGGATGCTGCAATCTCTTCAAATCACATCAGGAGTGTTTTAGAAATGTAATCTTCAGTCTACAGAGGGTCTTTTATTTTGAAACTATCTGATTTCTATGCCCGAGCATAGAGACCCTTCTGAAACACGTCTGCTGGAATCAAAGCGCTTCCTTAAGTGAGTGCAGTGTATTCCCAGGCAGGTCAAAGGGATGAAGTGAGACCCATTTTAAGATAAATACGGATTATCTTGAACTGTGAATCATACAAAGCTACTCTAGTAGAGTCCAAGAATAAAAATATTCTTCCCATTTCCAGCTCTGTCCATTTTTAAGGTACCACAACCTGAAACTGCACTGAAAAAAAATTAAATTAAATGCATTTAAGAAATTTGAAAAATACAGTTTTAAGTATTACAGAGATTCCCAACAGACAGACCACAGACGTAACCAAATTATTGCAAGCTTATGTAAAAAATACATAAACAACCAACAGTACTTGTTTTTGTAATAAACAGTTTTTCAGATAGTTCAAACCACATTATAACTATATCAATGTCAACTGTCATATGAGGGGCAAACTAACTAATTTACCATCCACCTGAATGTGACGGAGCTCGTTGTTTTCTTTTCTTTTTTTACGCCTCGGTTATTCGCTTTATTCCCGCGACATTTGAGACATGAAATATATGGAGATCGCGTTAACACCACACATGATAATCTTGCGAATAATACGGTGCCATTAACTACCTGAACTGTAATTATATTTCATGTGGTTGCCTTTTCATTAACCTGAATCATTCTCATTGTACAGTTATGGTTACAGACTGTCTACACTCAGATTTTCAGTCGGAGGTTATTTTATGCTTGAATGAATTAAACCCAATTTTAATAAGCACCAGTTTAAATATTTGCATGTCAGAATCAGAAAAGATCACACAGGAGAAATCATCTTGATATTTTCAAGGAAATCTCTCAAATTAATCTGGAGACAGACATTTACTCACGCACTGTGAAGGTGTGCCGTCACAGGCTGTGCTTATTATTATTATTTCAAATTTTTATTACCAAAGTATTAGAAATTATTTTGGTCCCGCAATTAAACTTTATGTATTTTTACCTATTTTACTGCAACTATATTTGCCTGATTTTTATGCACTTTGTGACTTTTTCACCAATATATTTGCAGTCTTTGCAATTTGATTCATTTTATGCAAATGTTTTATTTCTGTTTCCTTTTTCTGTGCAACAGTGGAAACGTAGGGGAAGAACACTAAAAAAAAAAAAAAAAAAAAGACAAAACTTTGGTGAAAGTGTGCACATGTAATGTATAATTTACTGTTTGTTATTTACCTCTAAATTTACATTATTGTGCCTCATCATGACTATACAAAGAAAAGGAGAAAGGAGAGGTCATTTCTATGGGGAGGGAAGAGAAAGGTGACATTTTTTTAATTACAGAAATCTTTGGGGATCGTAGAAAGAGCTCCAGAACAACAGATATTAGTTAACTTTTAGAGAAACATTAAAATGATACATTAACTTAAATGGATTAAACTTCCCCAAGAAAAAAAATAAACAACACTGATTTTTAGAAAAGCAGGCCCTCAGTAGAAAAGAAAGCCTCTGTTTTATGTGCATTAAAGAAAAGGTTTCTTTTATTTATATACTAAGTAATCACAGGTTGAATTTAAACTTGTTGTAAAGCTTCTCTGTGTGCTGTATTTCTCATTCAGTATGTGGTAGTTTTCATGGTTAGTTACTTATGCTGCTGCTTCAAATTAAAAGCACTCAGCTAGACACAACTGAGAGGCTTTTATTGTGAATTTAGCTCCACACATTTGAAGCGTGGCCATGAAAATGATCTGTGGCACATTCAGATTGGGAACTGCTGTGTTACAGTACGATAACAAAAAAAACAAAAAACAAAAAACAAACAAACAAAAAAAAAAAACCCTGCCACAAGTTAAAATCCTCAGCTACCCATGAAGTCATTTGTGCTGTCGTCCAGTCAAAGCTGCACGTTGTATCATTACTTCTTTTAAAATCAGTTCAACAGTTTTCTTCCCATTTTAAAAGTAAATTAAGTTAAATAACATATCAAGAGGCACATTTACAAATGAAGGAATTTCCTTCACAGTCCACCGGAAGGTGTTGCAGTGCGCAGAGATCAGAGTTTCAAACCAAAGTGCCTGCTGCAAAAACCATCCATTAATGAAGTTTAGAAACCACTCCACCTCCAGAATTAAACCATTTCCAACTTGCTTCCAGTATTCAAGGATAATCCCCCATTTCACGATCATATGTACACACTACACTAGCTTTTAGAATAATCTGGGCACACAGTGTTTATAAACTGCAGAGGAATCACTTCACCACACAATAGGATTTTAACACTGAACTGGTGGACAGATGAACTTGTTTAGACAGGTCACTTTGCAGTAATGAAACACACCGGGGTTAAAGCCCTCTGTGTGTGCGTTCAATAGTTTTTAAATGAACATTCAATGTGCATTTTCTTCTGTGAAGACCGGATTGTCTTTGGGCGCTCCTCCGTCTGACACAGGGTGCGTTTGGTCTTTGTCAGAGTCTGTGTGTGACGTGTGGGTGGTGTCTGCTTGCGTGGGAGTTTCCATGGTGGATTTCGGCGGGTGTGCGCCGTCATCGCTCGAGTTTCTGTGCAAAGTCGCCACCGCCTCGTACTCGGCCACCGCCCGCTCATTAGGCACCTAGCAACATGAGAAACAAAAACATTGAGGGCGGCTGGCAGGAAGCCAGTTGAACATGTGGCACAATCACCGAACAACAGTTTAGGTTACATCTGCTAGATCATGTCTAACTGCTTCCAACAAAAGGCTAGCTGGAAAAACCTGCCTGAGCTGTTACTAGCCAACAAAGACATGGATACAATGGTGCTAATGCTAACACTAGTTGTTTACATAACGTATAAACTATGACAAGTATTTAAGAATCGGGTAACCTTCCCTGAACTTCCTCTGCTACTCTGACTGCTTCCAGGTCATCTTCAGACCTCAGCTCTCTCGTCCTGGCTGTTCCAGGCGCTCTAAAGAGCCTGTACGGTTCAGGCTGGACGGCACCATCGGTGCAGTCTGAACGTGTTTGCCGGTGGTTAATGAATAAAAAGATTTACTGCACTGTTAGCGAGGCTGCACGACCGCAACCGACACCTCTGTGCTTAAATTTGAAAGATTTGAACCAAATTTCAACCTCGACGAGTTTGTCGAGTGATGTTAAAACTATTATATAGAACATGTCAGTACTGATGTTGTTTCTACATTTTAGAGCCATAAGCAACGCTCAGTGTGTTCAAATATGACTACATTAGAAATGTATTCTGACCCAGGAGGAAAAAACAGCTAGAAGATGGGTCTGGTACTAAAATGTAGGTAAAAATGAGACCCTTCAGATGCTAAAAGACCCTTTAAAGTTTACCTGAAAAGCTCTTTTTGATATTTTCTCTGTTAAATCATTGGAAAACAGATCGAAACTCCAGGGTACCAGTTCTGGTTCCTGTTCCTCTGCTGAACACACATTAAAATGTTGTCATTTAACTACAGATGATGCTTTTCCATGAGATCAGATTTTTGGCTTTGGGTGTAAAATTGATTTGGCTTCAGTTTTTAAAAAGGGCTTAAATGGTTTTTTTTTAAATAAGTAAATCTCATTTACTTGAATGTATTACAAATTGTGCATCTGTATGTATATTGAGGGCCTGTAACTCACCAAATAGTCATCGTATACGTAATTTCATTAAATAGCCTGAAGTTATTGTACAAAAATGGCAAAAGTGGCTCCTAGATGTGAGCTTGTGTTTACTGCCAGAGCTTACTGCAGTGTTTTACAGTTTCATAACTGCAAACAGACTCTCACTCCCACACTATTTAACTTGTAAAAAAGACATTTACTTGTAACTAAAAATGCTAGCCCTTCATCTGGCAAAGAGAAGCTGTCTTAAATAGGAAGCAGCTGCAATCACACAGCCACTGAATACTGCACACAGCTTTAATGTAACTTAAGTATACCAAGGATGGATTAAGAAAATTTAATGAAATGCTGTCATATGATAGTAAATATTGTGAAAAAATGATTAGAAGTAGCAGCTTTAAACCCCCCCAAAAAAACCGCTGAGGATACGAAAATGAACAAATTTAACTGCATTAAAAAAAAGAATCAATATATTAAACAAAGCTAGCTTTTCATTATAAAGTAAATATATGTCCACCATATGTTTCCTATTATTTTTAACATCATTAGTGTTTGTTTTCACAGATGTCGGTGTTTTTTCTTCCTTTTTTTTTCTGCAGTTTAACAGATTTTTTTTTTTTTATGTTTGTAAAAATATTTTAAAAACTGTTAAAATTGAATTCAGTGACACAAAAGCTGTTATAATTTTCATCCTACATTTGTTTAGCAGCTTTAATGAAAATCTTGTGTTTTATCCCCTTATAGGAAGGCTTTACTGCTCAGCATGGCTTTTATTTTTTTATCATTTTACTGTGTTTAAACTAAACTCAGAGCAAAGTGCAGCTACGAGTCTTATTTAATCTTCAGATCAAATTGATTAAATAAGACTCTGACAAAATCTGATTTATTTGCTTGCACGGCTGCTACATTATGGAGAAGAAAAAAAAAAAAAAAAGATATGCTCATTTTTCCCATAGCAAACATTACATCATTTTATCTGCAATTGTAATTATTAACTTAAACACAGTTATTGTTGTGTAATCGCAACAAGGAAATGGGAATAAATTTAAAAATATGTACACACTGCTATAAAAAGTGTTTTTTCCCCCTTCTATGAATAGTATAACTCTTCATAAAAACTGTACACGTGGTGATTTGTTTTTATAACTATTCTATCTGGATACTAAAGTTAGAGACAGCACGTCCAAGTAGTTTATGCTGTGGTTTTGGTGAGTTATATTCCAATTAGTCTGTCACTTAGCACAATTAACAGGTTGTGATGCACCCATATAGTCTATGGACGCAGCGTTTCACTGTTTGGCCAAGATGCCAACATTGAGTCCCAAAACAAACAGGTGATATTTATGTTATTTTTTATTTTGATAAAAAATAACATAATAACATAATAATATTCATTATTTTTATTTGAAAGGGACTGTGTACAATACTAACATAAATGTTGTTATTTGAGCCACTGTACCAGAGTTAGCTTAAAGCTCATTTGCATCTCTGCCATACCTTGGCAGGTCACATTTTTACCTACTTTTATGGTCACACAATAAAAAGTCTAAATTGCTAAAACAGTTTGTGAGTGAAAATGTACCAATGTTAAGAAAAGAAGCATGCGTTATTTATAACACAAGAAAGAGCTGCGAAGCAAAAAAAGAAGGCAAAAAATTTTATTTTATGCATATCATCTTCTTTTCTCAGCAAAGAAAATGATATGCGTATTTTTTTAACTATGAAAACTATTAAGTGCGTTTTGGCCAGAAAGTCTATAACAGTTGTATTTTAAAGATATATTATATTTAAAAACAGAATATATTGTTTTGGGACAATCTGCAGATAGCAGTAGTGCCATCAAAGCAACAAAAGACTGAAGTAGCTGCTTTACTGAGCACAGATTATCTAAATAGCTCATCAGTCAGGGGTAAAGTTCAGTGATCAGCTCCTGGCCACAAAAGCAGACCTCAGACCCCGCCCCCAGAGGGTGGGGTTGGAGGTGACATCACCGGGGAGTAACCCATACATGTAAGCGCCTCACATGACGTCAAGAGTCAGGTGTGGGCGGTTCACAGACACACAAAGACGTACATGCATGTACACGCCCACAACCCCCACACACATACGCAGGTATGCCTGAGTCACCGTTATCACCCCATGCATGAAAAAACACACACAGAAAATCCTGAACTACACCCCCACCTCACTCTCTCTCACACACACGCACTCACACACACACACACACGCACTCACACACACACACACACACACACACACACACAGAGTAGTTTTCCATCAACCTTTGCACGCAACACCATCTCACCTTTCTTCAGTGTGTGTGTGTGTGGGCAGCCAGTCAGGAGGAAGTGTCAGATTAGTGAGTTAAAGCATGAAGAAGAGACAGTTCAGACACAACAGATGGAAACAGTGAGTTATTATGACACGCCGCCTTGTAATACAGCAGCTACAGCGGCATGTGGCTATTAAAAAAAAAAAAATTTACACACCATGTAAAATGTCCACAAATCAAAAGCCTTCCCTGATTTAAATCTTGCTGATGTCTATAACTGACCGAGCTCACTTCTAACAGTTTTCTTATTTTTATAGTTGTTGATCAGTCTGATTTGTTTTTACTCCTGTTTGGATCGCCAGTAAAGTCATCATCAGGAACATCCTCTTTTAACCAGACAGGCTGGCTGCTATTTTTAGATCTCTTCCTGAAAGTCCCGGTTTGACCACTTACATACTACAAAAAGCAACTCGTGCCTCGGGCTGACCCGGATTGCATCTGGTAATGAATGCCAGGTCTCGGGCAGTTTTCAGCTTAAAAGTCAACAGTTTAGAAGCATTAACGCTGGCGTTTGGCTATGTTGAGTTAAGGACTTTGTTCAGTTCTCAAAAAAAAAAAAAAACAACAGGGTATAGCAGATGGTGATGATAAATCACGCAGATAAGATGCTGCTGGTTTGAAAATGTGCTAGAACAGGAGCAAAGATCACCCGTGAGGGGAAGAAACATGAAAAAACATGAATAAATAAAACAATCAGCACAAGAAGCTCTGACAGGCTTCAGACTTCTGTGATTTTAAATATGCAAACCGATATACAGAAAATATAGTTTTGAAATTTGCACTGTTAAAACTTTTATACATGTTAATTCTATAAGAATTTGGGACCTGGACCCTTTAGTTTCTTTTCTTGTTATTTAACTCTCCACAACATTTCTAATATTTACGGTAAAATAATTTTAATCTGCACAGCTTTTTCTTTGTTTTCACAGGAGTCAACGTATGCACACAGGAAACACACTGACCAGTCGTATGCTTTGTAACTCATTCTCTCAGCTAATCAAATCATTTATTCAGAGCATGTGTGAAAACAGAAACTCTGTGAGGAGACAAGCTGCAGAAGTCTGAAGAAAATCAGGGAACAGGACATAAAAGAAGGTGAAGCTAAGATAGTTTAATGTAGTTAAGGAAAAAGGAGAAAAGAAAAGTCAATTAAAAAAAATAATTAGTTTAGTATTGTATTTTCTTGACCCTCCAGGTCAATGTGAAAATTAATAATACGCACTGCTGAAAAACTGCTGGATTATACTTTCTTTGTTTTATTTGACAGCCAGTTGTTGGCTTCATACAGACACCCATGTCCAACTGTTAGGTTACTTCAGTTATACTACTTTGAATATGCCTGCTGTAGGCTCAGATGAACTTTAACAGGCTGATTTGGATGATAATGACAATCCTTTTGGTTTAATTCTTGAGGATCAAACCATTTGCGATCGATCCCAAAATTGAAACCCAATTTTTCTGCTCCGATTTCTTTTGGACTTTTTAACCTGGGTTTAGTTGTTGAGTCTAAAATTTCCAGTTTAAAACATTGAAAACTTACATTTTAAAAAGAAACTGAACTATCAAAGCTATTAGGTTTAAAATTACTTCCTTTTTTTCCCCCCTTTCTACGACTTATTTTTGATCTTGAACTGCTCGTATATCCTACCATTAGTTGGAAAGAACGTAATTTGGAACAAACCATCAGCCCAAAATAAACTTGGGAACGGCTCTAAGCTAAAGAACAGCAGTAACAGCAGCTACAGTAGCCCACATTACTGGTTGTTCAACATATTTTGAGAAAGCTGCTGGTGATAATGCACTGCTACGACACACGGACAATTGTCTGTAAAGCTCTGCGTAGGACAACCACGCAGGTCCCTCCCAATGCAGACTGCCACTGCACTGAACACAGGTCTCGCTCACCTCCTGCCCACTGTACCAGGTTTGCCTCCCTGTGACTTTGTGCATTCCCCAAAACTGGAACTAAAGTTGAAGGATCAGTGTTCTGAAGCAGTGGAGGACATCCAGCTCACATTACAGAGCCACAAGTATACACGGACGTAACAGGCCTTTCTGAAAAAAGCAGCTACATTGAAAACAGTCTGAGAACTCGAGTCTGATCTGATTAGAGATCAGCTGAAGTTAAAATCAGGTGAGGCTTTTGATATTCAGGTATCTGCTCTCAGAACTTTCTGATCACCCCTCATGTACACATAAATACATTTATCATATTCGATTCAGCGCACAATGACATCACTCTTACTTTGAAAGTCCAGGTCAACCAGGTCAGGTTGCTGCTGTGGTATTGAGTTGTCTCAGGTTTCATTCCCTGCTTATTCTAACTCAAACTCCACCTTCTTGGATTGCAGCTGCAGCAGACCTTGTGGTGGCACCACTTCTCCACCTGCTGCAGGGTTCTACATGTGGGGCTGACCTCCAGCTTGACAGAACAAGGACTAGCATCACCAGCTGCACTCCAAAATGGTGGAGGAGGAGTACCATGAAATGAAGACCCTACTACAGCGGCAGCTGATTGGTGCTCCACTATTTATTGTCACTAATTAAAAACGGTATCATTTACTAACTAATTTAACAAAGTGTGTAACATCTACACGGCTACACGTAGATCCTGCCTTGCCATCACAACAAAAATGATCTAATTCTCTGGGAAACATATTTGTTATATGGATGTCAAATTCTCAACTATGCAATCACCGATTTTAGTTTTTCTTTAATGTGGAAATCTAAATGCTTCAGCTCACCTCACTGCTGACAGAGCTGTCTCTACATTTAGCCACTTTTCGTACCCTTTTTGCTTTGTCTTTCCTGAAAAGACTGAGCTAAAAGTCTATGCACAGATAAATACTGAGGCTTCAGAGAGTGACAGAGACCTGCTGCGGCTTTTAGCTTCTGTAATCATAGCACACTGTTGATGATGTGGTTCGGCTGGAGGTTTCTTCCAGTTAAAAGGAAGTTTTTCCTTCCCACTGTCACCAAGTGCTTGCTCACAGGGGTCATCTGATTGATGGGTTTTCTCTGTATTATTATTATTATTTACCTGACAGTATAAAGTACCTTGAGGCCACTGATACTGCTATATGGCGCTCTATAAATAAAACTGTATTAAATTGACTGCAGAAGACAGAAAACTGTTCAGGAGAGTCCCAGTTTAATATTCCCACAACTTGAACCAAACATAACATTACTGTAAGTCTTCCAAAATGACTAGTTCTCACATTTTTAGTTCCCAAATCAGATTTTTGTTTTTCTCTTCATGTGCTCATGACTAACAAACTCTGCTCAGCTACTGTCTGTTCACCTGCAGTGGGTGAGGGTCTCGAGTGCTGTTCTTTGCCAGGCTGATCATCTCTTTGATCTGGACGAAGGCGAAGGCAATTGTGACCCAGGGGGCACCGGAAAGCATCCAAGCCGGCCTGTTCGGGTCCTCCTGATCCTCCTGATGTTTGGTCTTCCTTACTGGCAACAAGGGAGCCTGTCGCACTGGGGCCGGGCTGCCGTCGGTGGCGTGACTCTGCACCAGGTCGATGGTGGCGATGGGGACTGGACTAGAGGGCACAGGGATGTTCTCTGCTAGCATTTTGTCCTCTGGAAGAAGGTGCCGAGGGAAGAAAACACGAAACGACATAAAATATAGATTTTAAGGATCTGAATGTGTATCATGTCACAGCAAAAGCATCAGTTAAAACAGTTTGTTCTGCTAATCTAAAGCAGGGTATTCCAGACATACTTTTCCTCCACCTCTCTTGGTCACTCCCCAGAGCTCATGACCACCGGTGAGGGTTATAATGTAGATCTACTGGTAAATCAGAAGCTTTCCTCTCGATCAAAGCCCTCTCATTACCACATTATCTGTAAAACTGCACCAATCCACATCACTCATGAACATCCTGACACACTTAGACCCAACCCCGAGGGACAAACCCAGCAAAAGCAGTGGAAACATCACCAGCCGTGATCCAACATCCGGCTCAAAATATCAACAGGAAGCACAGCTTTTGTTTACTGCGGATCACATAGTTTTAGCTTTAATTTTTAAGCTACTCCTTTATCCACAAGGGGCTAAGTTCAAGGCATTAGTGTTTCCTCCTGGGATCAAACCAGGAATCTTTCACTTGTTAGGCAAATCTGTACACCTCAACACTATGGAGCTACTTTTAAGTGTAAAAAAACATCGACAAGACAAGTTTCCATCCATTTCCTTTGAGAAGGTGATTCTTATGCTGTGTTCTTACACTTCTTATTAGACAAGATTAGTTAATGCTGTAGTTTTCTAAATATTGCAGAAACTATACACCTGCGATCCACTTAGTGACATACAAAACATGCCTAATGTGCATATCTGCGATCCTGTTTATTTGTATGCATTTTTCCCACCTTTGCCTTCACTGTCTCCGGTCAGACACTGGATGAAGGAGAAGATGAGGAGGATGACGAGGGAGGCCATGCCGATTCCTCTGAACGTCTGTGCGGCACCTGCAGAGCAAACAGGGAAACCATTAGCAAGATGAACTCATATTTCGCCTGTGTTTCCTACCCTAAAGCAGCTCAAACAAAACCACTTACACGACACCGGTACTGCATTTAAACATTAGCCAGTGTGCTGCAAGACAATTTTCGCCTCACGTGCTTGTTTCATACCAAAATAATTGACGAATACTCCTCCGACCATGGCTCCGCAGCCGCGGCCCAGCCCAAGGTGCAGGCCCTGCAGGATTCCCTGTGCCGACGTCCTGAGAGCCGGCGGGACCGCGGCGCTCAGGAAGGAGATACAAGCTGCCCAAACTGAGGCGTGGGTCACACCTGGAGGACATATAGGGACATACAGAGGGTCACAGCTGAATCTGGATTTAAATAAACTCAAGCATCCCGATGTATTCAATTAACTCCAACATCTCAGCTTTAGAGTCATTACATCGGCAGCATGTGTTGAAGAAATACAGGCAGAGCCTCTGAAATTATTATGTTTTTTAACAATTGGCCAGATTTTCAACTTAAAAACACTTTCAGTTGAAAATGAGTTTGCTTAAACATTTCATCACAACATTTAAAGTCAATGTCATGAAGCTTGGATAACGTTCATTAGTGGACTATAGGGCACATTTGAAAAGCACAGAGGCAGAATTTAAACTATATTAAAGCTACTAACACTGCTATTAGTAGCATTCATATTAGCAGACTTGCACGAGTTTATGATATTAAACATGCAGGGTGTTGCCTCCATAATGCATTGGTGTACCTTGCAGCATTAATGTTCACACATTAATGCCTCCTCTTAGACAAAGATCAGCTCTCTGTGCTGCCTCCAAACTCCAATCAAGTGTCAATAACCTGCAGATATTGACTGCTGCATTCTTTATTTATTTTTCTATTGTTATCTATTATCTCAATCTATTTCTAACTCACCTTTTTCTTCTTGGCCCTTCAGCAAGTGAATTGCTCTACTGTGGGATTAAATAAAGTCTATGAGAATTTGGCTTTTCATTAGGGCTGCACGATTTTGCATAAAATGAGAATCACGATTTTTTTGCTTAGAATTGAGATCACGATTCTCTCACAATTTTCTTTTCCAATATAAATATTTATTGCACTTATTAAATGCACATCAACTTCGTAACAGTTGAGACTGAACATAAAAACAAATGTCACACTTGTCTACTCTTACGTACAAAACCTTAAAATACTTTTAACAATAACATTTTGAACAGTATTCTTTCCGTGTGTAAGGTGATGAGAGAGGTAAGTGATAGCCTCTGTAATTTCTTTGTGCTTGCGGGAGTTCGATGGGTATGGGGAAGCGCTGTATAAGGTTCCCGTTATTGATGCTTGGGTGGTTGACCGGGACGGATTTGTCCTGTCACTTTCTTGGCCTTTACAGCTTCGTCATATTGCACTTTATGGTGACGTTTAAGGTGGTTATACAAATTCGTAGTGTTAGCTTGCGGTGCTGCTACTATGGCAAAACACAGCTTGCAAATGATATCTTTTTAACTCTCATCGTCTTCTTTGAAACCAAAAAAAACTTCCACACGGAGGAATGAGAACCTTCCATCCATCCATCCATCTTCTTCCACTTTATCCGGGGCCAGGTCGCGGGGGCAGCAGCCTAAGCAGAGAAGCCCAGACCTCCCTCTCCCCAGCCACCTCCTCCAGCTTATCCGGGCGAACATCAAGGCGTTCCCAGGCCAGCCGAGAGATATAATCTCTCCAGCGTGTCCTGGGTCTGCCCCGGGGCCTCCTCCCGGTGGGATATGCCCGGAACACCTCACCCAGGAGGCGCCCAGGAGGCATCCTTGTCAGATGCCTGAACCACCTCAACTGGCTCCTTTCGATGTGGAGGAGCAGCGGCTCTACTCTGAGCCCCTCCCGGATGGCTGAACTTCTCACCCCATCTCTAAGGGAGAGGCCAGCCACCCTTCGGAGGAAGCTAATTTCCGCTGTTTGTTTCTCGTTCTTTCGGTCACTACCCACAGCTCGTGGCCATAGGTGAGGGTAGGGACGTAGATCGACCGGTAAATTGAGAGCTTCGCTTTTACACTCAGCTCCCTCTTCACCACGACGGACCGGTGCAGCGTCGCTCGCGAACAAGACCCCGAGATACTTGAACTCCTCCACTTGGGGCAGGAGGGAGGAATGAGAACCTTTTCTTGGAATTAATGTTACAGTGCGGTTGTCATTCTCACCGCCATCAGCGAGCTTTTCCTCTGCGCTCATTGTGTTTTCTCCCCTCAGGCAGTTTCTCTCACGTGCTCTCCATTGTTTTTTCCCTGCCAGCTGGCTTCTGTATCACGTGTATAAGGCTCCGCCCTTGTCATTTGTTGAGCAGGAAGAGTGAGCGCTTGTTTTCATGCAGATTATGTCCCGGATCAAAATGCGGTACAAGCGTCATCTTTTTTTTTTTTTTTTTTTTTTTCTTTTTAAATCATCGTCATTTGGAAATGAGATCGCACATAAGTATGAATTGAGATCGCGATTTTCTAACGATTAATTGTGCAGCCCTACTTTTCATGCATTGCAAGGTCAAATGTCACAAATTAAATTATTTTTCTTACTTCTCCACTGCCAAGTGTCAACCATTTGTGGCCTCTAGGGAATAAATGCTGACATATATGTTTAATTTAACTGCAGTGACAGTTTTTTTTCATCACCTCAGCTCAGCTTCCTCTCTGCAGACCTGAACATGAGGCGTAACGTGATTGCAGCTAATCGTATCAAGGTAAAAAGCAGGCTGCCTCAGCCCTTCCTGTTTTTACACCGCATGTGTTACAAATGCTAAATATAATTTTAGACTTTTCGAAATTGTGTCATTCTCAGCGTAACGCTGAACCAACAGGTGGAGCACTTAGAGCTGAAGCCCCGGTGCAGCTTTCACGTGTTTATTCTGCGAGGCTTAGGTGTTTTCTCAGGGCGGATGTCTCATGCAAAGAGTGAGCCACAGAGAGCAGCTGTTCACCGCTCAAGTCTTCACTGTAGTTTTATTGTATACACTGCATTTCTCACCTTACTTTGCATTGGTTACATAAAGTCAAAGATAAATTAGAAATACAGTATTAATGATCTGGGATGCCAATTCATATGATGTGATGGGAATATAAATATATCAAATTAATTAATATATAATAAAAATATTTTAATATTGAATAGAATATATAAATAAAACTATTAAAAATTAAAAAACATAAAAACACAAAATAGAAAAATAAAATTTAAATAATGATACTTACAAAAATACATAAATAAAAATGAAAAAAAAAAAACTAAAATAAAAACATAAAATGTATATTTAGTAAAAAAATGTATTAATGTTTTAGATTTCTAAAATTTGTGTTGCTGCTGACTGTGGCTTTAGTTTCCACTAACTGTGAATCTGAGCCTACAAAGGAACTGAACTGACTGAGTGAAGACTGAAAAGCTCATTAATGTGAACATCAGAAAGACAGAAGACAGATTGCTGCTAAGTGTTCTGTAAACCGCAGCAGCTCCCGAACAGGAAACAAACCGCTCATAAATAGGACCTATGACGTCATATTATCAGTATTTTCCTTTTTAAAACTGATCAGCCCTGCTTTGAGAAAGCTGTTGCTTGCACAGAAAAGCCAGCGTTCATTATCCGGGCTGAAAAAAAGTGACATGGTTTGCAAGTTTGCATTTGACTGATTTATGACTAAGAGAAAGAGGACTTTTTCTCTGTTATTTTCAAGTGCGGCAGCGCCCTGCACGTTCTTTCTGACGACACCTCTGTTAATATCCTCTCTTTATGTTGCAATGCTGCAACAATAAAGGAAACAGCACAGTAATATAGATCATGCGGTTGAGAATCCGGGCCGTTTCCCTCTTCTTCAGTTTTTTTCTCGTACTTTACAGCTTTCTGTCATCTGCTGCAGCCCTGAATGCCTTCTGCTAACCAACGATACTGAAACGGAAGAAAAACGCTGTCTGATAAGGCACCATGCTGGACAAACAAAGCCATTTCCAGGCCTTTCCTGTCCTCTGGGTCCTAAAGTCCCAATACTCCCTGCAGACACAGAAAGGGTTACCTTGAAGGATCTCCATGGGCAGGACGATCCAGGCGTTCTCCAGGTAGGAGATGTACAGGTAGCGAGCTGTGTTGCAGGCCAGGCCGATGTACAGCACTCTAAGGAAGGAAAGAGAAGAAACATGAGACTTGTTGCAATTAATTACCAACTCAGTCCTGAGCTGTTGTTTCTTTGCTTTAGTGATGTTTGGTAAGACTGATATGCATTTTAAATCCTAATAACATCTTTCCAAGGACTGAAGAAATGTCTTCAACTGTTTCTATCCTGTAAGCATCCCGATTCTTAGTTTTACTGGAAGCATGACCATTAGGATGAACTGGTTGTGATAAGGCCACAACTTCAGTCAGTATAATCGTTCATCATTTGAATCCTTGTTTAAGCTTTGCTCTTTTGTTCTTCTACATCAGCAAAGACAACAAATTCATCCTGTAACTAAAAATGAGCATCAGTTCGTCTGGATCTGCTTGTCCTTCTTCTTAAACCCAAACCTGCTGCAGTTTGTTTATCAGACAAAAATATTTTGTGCTATTTAACTGTTTCTTTATTGCAATAAATATTAAAGTTATGACCCAATGGTACAGAGCATACTGCTGAAAAACTGACAAACACTGAAGCTGGTAAAAAGTCTTTAAAGTCAGCTGACTGATTTATTCTGGTGGTTTTTTGTTGCTACAAAAACAGGAAATGTATTTCAGTTATATGAGCCTGTATTTAACTGTTCGCCTCATTGATCTTTCTGCTCTTCTTCTGTGGTGCTTTTCGTAGCCATCAAGGAGGCTTTGTGCTGCCATTTCGAGAACAATACGGCACAACACGCACCGAGTTCATCGCGCTCATCACCGGGATTATTTTAATGTTTGTTCATCAGCTGAAGCGTTACTGAACACACAGACACACTCTGTTCTTTGGGTGTGTGAACACTGAACTCTACAAGCTCGCTCGCTGAAAACAACGTTACAGGGAAAAGTCGTGTTGTCAGCATTTCCTAAAGATAATAACAACGAATGAGAGCTGTTAGGCCTCAGCCACACAGGCCTAGAGACTGGACCGTCAGTCCTGGCAACCTCTGGCTGATAGGGAAAAATGTGTATCCCCAAACTGGTTGGCCACCTTTATTATGAAACTAGTTATAAAGAGCGTGCTGCACCAAAAATCTTGTTTCGATTGCTTTGGTTACATGGATGACACCAAATAGTCGGCATTTCAAAAACATTTCAAAGGGGCACAACTTTTATTTACTTGTATGGTTCCCTTCACACTTTTCACAGCTTCACGATCGCTTAGAGCAGGGGTGCCCAATCCTAGTCCTCGAGAGCTACTGTCCTGCAGCTTTTAGATGCATCCCTACTCCAACACAGCTGAATCAAATGGTTTGATGACCTCTTCAGCATGCCATCAAGTTTGGCAAAGGCCTGATAACAAGACATTCATTTGATTCAGGTGTGTTGGAACAAGGATGAATCTAAAAGCTGCAGGACAGTAGCTCTCGAGGACTAGGATTGGGCACCCCTGGCTTAGAGAGTAGTTGGCAAGTTTTTGCAGACAAGTCGGCGTCTTCCATGCAAACTACAGGCAAGCACAGTAAACTGCTGGCAACCAAAGCAATTACAAAGAAGTTTTTGCTGCAGCACCCTCTTTGCGCCTATTATTGCCTACAGACAGCCAGTCTGTTGCCAAATAAATACAAGTTATATGACTGAAGAAGTTGTTCCTGTGGCCTTTTGGGCACAGGTGGTTTTCATATTCATGTTCAGGCCTAACGGGGTACAATCAATACATTTCCTGCACACAAGCACAGGGATCTAATAACGTTCAGCTCTTGCTGCAGTGGTGCAGAGCGACTGACCAACATCTGACCTGCTTAACATTTAGCGTCCCTCTCTCTCTCTCTCTCTAAGAGCTTAGAAACTCTGACTAGCAAACCCAGACATGTTTTAAAGATGTGAACTTGGAAGTATTCAAATGAAGAAGTATGAATTTTAAGTTGTGATGATGTTTTCAGGCTGCCTTGTTGCCTGATAATGATCTAAACCTCCAAAATATTTCAAGTGTTACAACAAAGCAGAGAACAGAAACTTTAAAAATAACAACAACAACAAATAAATAAAGCTAATGTTTACTGCACCTCTGTTTACAGCGATTATCTGATTTGGTGTGGTGGGAAACTGCGATAATCCTCACAAGAAAGTACATCTTTAGATTCTGGACATTAAGAGTTAAGTCTGTCCTCTAAGATGGACTCCATTAAGTGCTAAACTGAGCACATCTGAGCAGTAGCAGATGGTCTCTGTGCTAACAGGTCGGTTTAAAAGGGTCAACACATTAAACCTTCAGCCTGAGGTCACTTATTAACGTGCTCTCATCGGTTAAAATGAAAGCAAGTGACCACCAGAGAGGAAGCTGCTGCTCAGACGCTACAGTGAAACAGGAAGTGTGCTCACTAGACAGAGTCACATCCTGAAAACACACAGCAAGATGAAGGGCGTGTTTGCATGAGACTGAATATACACACAGAGTCACTAATGCAGATTAAGAGGAACCAGACAGCCTGTGGGTCTGTAAAGGCTGTCACTGTCTTCTATGAAAGGGTGCTTTCAAAAACAGGTGAAATTTTCTCATTGCTTTAAAATTCCTAAAGGTTTCAATGCATATGAACAGAAAGGAGCTACTGTTAATATTTTTAACCAGTGTGTCCAGATTTTACACATAATGAAATAATGGCACAGCAAGCTGCTTTTGATTGGCTAAAATGAAACATGGGAAATGATATTAGGCTTCACAGCTTCGAGAAGCAAAGATGACTTCCAAAAACATTTCTGCTAATGCTTCTAGTTACTTAAAAATCTACCATCAACTCTGAAAGTGAACTAAAAGTCCCCACTGTGATCACAGAGAAAGTTGAGGTCTGTCACGTCAACGCAGCCGTATGGTGGCCAGCAGAAGTTCCCAAGGCGCATATTCTGGACAGTGCTTACAAGCGTGGACATCCGTCATAGGACTGTATGAAGGAGGAAGATGCTGATCTGAGGAATGAGCTGGATCAGAAAAACGACAAACCGATCCTCAAACAGCTGAAGCTCTCCCTCTCTATTAGCTTCCTACTCCTCGTCTCATGTTGATGTAAAAATTTGAAAACTATTGTTTTTAAATTGCAAAAGGCTGAACAGAAAACACGTTTATCTCTCTGCCCATTAGATGACACTACCCAGACTGCTCTACAACATATTACAACATTTAAAAGCTGAGATAGCGAGCAGCTGGATGGTTTTTCATCCTATTGTTGCATTTTTCCGTTTGTTGACATTTACGGCGATGATGTGCATTACCTAGATGGCCTGATTTGTCTGTCAGAGGCACTGAAATCAAACAGCTTCTGACCTGTGTCCGTATAAAAATCCCCACTGATCTCTTGCATAAGCACCTCCTTGTAGTGAGCATTCCTGTTCAGTTTATTTATATTTTTGCTTCTACTTTAAAGTTAGATAAGTCTAAATATTCCCCAGTTTTAATCTTCTAACTTCCAGTGGAGAAACAAAGACATTACTACTTTCATGCCCTGTGTTTTGCTCATGTACTAACTTATATTACATTCTGTATTTTTGTTATTCTAAATAAAGGAAAAGTGAAATGTGTGTAGTTTAAGATAATCAGCAGCCTTGAGGGGAATAGAAATACTCTGAAACATTATGAATAAAAGTTTCGTTGCTAACCGGAGGCCTGGTAACCACAGTCACAGTCATGTCAGTTAGTCCCACTATTTTCACTTTTTGCCAGTGAACAGGTGAGTAAATTCTTCTCTTTTGAGGCCTCTAAAAGTAAAACAAAGGACAGAAAGTACTCCACTTCTGACACCAGAGAAACTGAGCTCATCATTCATTATTCAGGTACATTATAGACCTCGTCTAGCTTCTATGACTGCCTCATTTTGTCTGAGTAATTGCTGCATGCTCCCAACTATCAGTGGCTTCGTACAAGGCTTTTGATTAATGTGAGGAACAGAAATATCAGCATGTCCTGCAGGTGTATTTATTAAGTACTTCAGTTAAATTTGCTCCATCTTCACCTCACGTAGACTTGAGAGCTCTTTGAAAGTCAACAGCAGAGATGGATCTGTGAAATCTAACCCCTCGTTCTCAGATGTCGAAGCTACCCGAAGGGTCCGACCCTGAATTCAATGGCAGCATTGTTCCAAAGAGGAGCGCTCACTTGTCACGGCTCTGACACCAAACACAGCGAGGCGATGACTGAACTGTTTGGACCCACCATTAATGCGATGAATGCACAGTTTAAATGGTTGATCAAGAGTTTTTGCTTTTAAAAAGTTTAAAGCTTTTAAAGAAAGCATGGAAGTTGTTTTTGGTCATTTATTTGAGAAGATGGATTTTTTTTAAACAGCTTACAGATTTCTTTGATTTTATGGCGGAAGAGTTCGATCAGAGGCAGCTGAACACGAGGAAAAAGAAAATCATGCCCCAGCTTTGGTAATACAGATGAACTGGCTCTCTAAATAGCCCAGAAGGAGAGATAGTACTGTGTATCTAAGGGGGAACATCACCTATGTGAAACCTGACAGCATAATAATAAATAACTAGTAAATAATTCATTAGTTAATTACCAGATGAGATGTTTCTGTTTTGGTTCCCATGATTATCAAAAACAAAAATATTTGGGACAAAAAAAGTCAAAAAATAAGTTCAAAGTAAACTTGATCTCCAAGCAGCCTTAAGGAATATCAACACAGGAAGCAGCTAGCAGCAACATACAACACAAAATGTCAATGACAACATGCAAAACAACCACTGACGACGCAAAAGTGGACAGGTCCTGTGCGAAACTTTTCAAATTTTTACGCAAGCGACTAAAGAGCAACCAATGAAATTCAAAGATACACTGGCAGACATGTGAGAGAGTGGTATTATGGTTAACCAGGCAAGTGGAACCTGGCATGCTCGCTAGCAACCAACTACCAGCTACTAACTGATGTGTGAAGAGAAAATCTCTGTATATGTAGGAGGAGCTTTAGTGCTTTGTAGTGTTTGTTCTTACCTGATGTGTCCCACGAGCTCGATGAACTTGTGGCTGGTGAAATACGCAGCCAGCTCTGAGATGTGGCTGAGGACGGAGCAGACCCCAAAGAGCGTGGTGGTCCCGCCCAGGTCCTCCAAGTGCCAGTACAGGAAGCTGAAGACGAAGCCGTAGCCGAAGCCCATGAACCAGGCGACGAAGAGGACGGAGCTGTAGCGCACGCTGCACAGCAGCTTCAGGAGGTCACTGTAGTGGAACTCCTGGGTGGTGTCGGGGTTGCTGGGGGACTGGTCTGAAGCGACTGACTCCCTCTCAGTGTTCGCTGAGTCTTCCACCACCTCTGGAACTTCCTGCTGGTATTCACCACCATTCTCAAAGTAAAACTGAGTGGCCACAATCAACGCCACAGCCATCAGAACACCAAAGACAATGAAGGCGAGCTGGTAGTTGTGAAGGCGATAATCCGGCACAGCACAACCAGTGCCTTCGATTGCCACAGTGATATGAGTGTGGTCAATCCAAATCCCCACCAGCAGCATTGCCAGACCCCAACCCAGAGAGCCCCACATCCTCTGCAGGCCGTAACGGTCGCGGGCTTTACCGAGATACTGCAGGGTCACCGTGTCCACGATGGTGACGGCGGGGGCGCTGAAGAACTCGCCCACAATGATGACAAGCAGGATGAGCAGGAAGATGGACTCCACCTGGTCCCTGTTGTAGATGATCTCGGGTGTTGGAGCAGGACTAGTGGTGGTCGTGGTGGTGGCCTGCAGAGTGGTGTTTGGTACAAGCTGGGTGGTGTTTAGTAAATTAAATGGAGGGTATGTTGTGGTTGTGTTGGCATCCACACTACGTTCCAGCCTGTGGAGCACGACGACGTAGGAGTCCAAGAGTTCACGCACCTCCATTAGGCTTCGCCGACTTCTGGTGTGGTTAGTGGAGTTGCTTGGTTGTGTTACGTTCTCCTGAGGCTGGACCGTCACCACAGGCGGAAGCGTCGTGGTGAGAGAACTTCCCTTTTCCTCACATACCATTTCCGCAGGTTTGACAAACCCGATGCCGCAGTTGAACATTAACCAGCACAGAACGGAAAACAGCAGCACGACTTTTCCTTTCTTGAAACGGTCCGCTACTACACCCCAGAAGGGGGCGCTGCAAAATTCAATGAAGTAGCGGATGCCGACGAGCAGCCCACTGCGGCTGGCTGACATGCCAAGCTGCTTGTAATACACGGCCAGCAGTGGGTGCAACGAGCCGTAGGCAGCATAGAAAAAGAAGTAGAAGACTTTGGAGATGAGGAGGTGGCTGTTGATGCGGAGGCACATCCTCTCGCAGCAGTCCATGGAATTTGGCTGTGAGGCCGCCGCTGCCGCCTGATCAGGCGCCATCTCAGAGCCGGGCCCTGGTGGCGCTGTGACAGCCTCTTGCTGGGCCATGGAGAGGGTGTTGAAGGGCTCAGCGAGGACATACTTCCTCTTCTGCTCCTCCTCATCATCTGTCAGGATGGCAACCTTGTCGTCAGCTGGCATATCTGGAAGATAAGGAAATGAGGGTTAGGGTAACGCCACAGTAACCAAATGAGGCTAAATTCATCATGTAACTACTTCACTGTGAGACATCATTAGTAGTTTTCTGCTACAATATAAGTTACAACAGAAATCTGCTAATAGGACCCAGAAATAACCCGAAAGAATAAGAGAAATGTTTTAATATTAAATATTTTTAAAACAGAAAAAGAACATTTGTGAATAACTTGTTTGACTACGAGAGAAAACAAAAAGAGCAAACCTTGATCACAACATGTCTTTGTGTTTCTGTGAAAGGGCTGAGTTCTCTGGAGACTTTCCAAAAACAATACTTGTCTGACTGTGGCCAAAATCAAACAACCGGTATAAATAGATCTGCCTCTGGAGGAACATTTAGGCAGTTCTGAATACTGTAGACAAGCCCAGCTGCTTTAAAAAAACCATCTATTCAGAGTGGCATTATGGAATATTAACTTAAGGATTATGTCTTAAACAGAGCTCCTAACCTGAACCTATGTTGGGTAATATAATCCAGATTATGGCTGCCCTCTGCCACCCCTGGACACCATCACCAGGTCCTCCTGTCTCGGGAAAGCCAGGACCATCACAGGTGACCCCTGCACCCCACCCACCACCTGTTTGACCGGTTGCCCTTTGGTAGACACTCAGGTCAATCAGGTCCCACACCTCCAGACTCACAATCAGCTTCTTCCCCTGGGCCGTTCGGACTGTCAGCTAACGCCATCCCCCACACCCAATCCCTGCACACTCACTTCACCAGCCATGGTCTGAGTAACCCTCATCATTCAGACAACTAACAAATGGACTCTATACTCAGACCAAGTCCTCTGCACTACTTCTATGCACTTTGTTCTCTAATATGTAGTCATTTTTGATCGACGCCTGGTGTCAAATACAACCAAATGGTTAAAAGCTATCAAGTAATCTGGTTCCAGATGGGACAAAAGTCTCACAGAATCTGAATTTGAAACTCTCCTGGATGTTTTCTTGATTACATAATCTATAGATTAAAAGAGTCTAAATGCAGGAGGTGATGGTCTAGATCAGGGGTGGGCAATCTCAGTCCACGAGGGCCGGTGTCCCTGCAGGTTTTAGATGTGTCCTCGAACCAACACAGCTGATTTAAACGGCTAAATTAGCTCCTCAACATGTCCTGAAGTTCTCCAGAGGCCTGGTAACGAACTAATCATGTGATTCAGGTGTGTTGACCAAGGTGAGATCTAAAACCTGCAGGGACACCGGCCCTCGTGGACTGAGATTGCCCACCCCTGGTCTAGATCTAGTCTCATGTGGTCCAGGAGCCAAAAGAAAAAAAAAACAAAAAAAAACAACTCTCTTAATCACATGTTTTGTGTGAAAGACATGTCTGAAACTGTTTTTCAAAACATTTATTGAAACTGTTTGGTAATGAATAATAATCCACATTAGAACAGTATCAACATAGTGGTCCATGGTCTAGACGTGGTGTCATGAGGTCTACATGATAGAAAAACTGTGAATCCAAGCATTCTGAGATACAATAAAAGGTTCAAAGAATCTGATTCTGTGTTTTAAATGGCCCTGATGGGTGCTAGGTAATATAATCCATACTAGAAGGGTCTAAATGTGTAGAGTATTGTCCAAATTGGTAAAAAGCAATGAAATCATCATATTTCTGTGTCACAGTATTCACATATATTAAAACAATCTGTACACTCTCCCTTGTCCAAATTAAAGGACTCTAAATGGACGAGTTCCTGGTACTATAATCCGACCTGTGTAACGTCAGTGTTTGTGGATGTACTCTGAAGGTCCTGGTTAGACTCCCTGAAGGTCCCTAAGCCTTACTTTGAGATCCACTTGTGTGTCGTGACAACAATAAAACTGAAAGCTGAGCAGCAGTCACCAATACAGATATTTCAGCAAACATACAACCTCTGGAGGTCCTCAGACCCCAGTTTGTAAGCCGTCCATCTATCAGTGATGGTCTCCGCGGAAGTGTCAGACATGTTAAACAAAACTACGGGTTATTTAAATTGTATAAAACAAACCAAAGTCGGAACGTTTAAGGGGCAATTTAAGGAACTGCTAAGGAAGTGCTGGCGCTCATTTAAACCCGGTTAAACACAAAGGAAGTGTCTGCGAATGTCAGGACTTCTACCATGTAACCCTAAATTAAACGTTTTAAACATGTATTTCACGAGACTTTATTTAAAATAAAGGACAAATTTAACGATAACGGAAACTAATGTTCTTACCTGCTCAGGTCACCGCTCCCATTAAACTATGACTGCGCAGTTTCTCTTCAATTTTCTCGCTTCTCCTGCGGACATTTTTCACAAAAAACGTTCAAACTACCGCTTTTATTTTCTGTGAAATATTTACAGTCTCCGACATAAGTTCATGTTTTAATTCGGGGGGAATTTCAGGTCTTTCTCGTCTCCGTCTGTCTTTGTATTGAGAACAACGGCAGCTCGTCAAACCGGAGCCTCCACCTGTCCAGAAAACAGAGCCGCCACGGTCAAGCCCGCCATTGGGACCTCTACGACAACATGCCAAGACTTTCAAAATAAAGCTCATACGTATGCGCTACCTTATTTAGCTTTATTAAATTGTATTTATTTTTAAATTATTTGATAATTTGGACTAATTCCTGCCAGAAATATAAAATAATACAATTTAAATTAAATTTCACAATTAAATGAAAGACTCTGAATAAAGTTAATAATTGTTTTTTTTATAATTTACTGTTTGTTTTATTTTTGTTTTTTGTTTTTTAATTATTAAGTTTAAAAAAATGTTGTAATCTGTTCAGGTAACACATAATAAAATATTGCCATAAGCACATTGGTACAGTATTTAGAAAAAAGGGGAAAACAGTTTAAAATTAAAAATTAAAATTTTCTTGGGGAAGAAATTGTTTTAGAAAAGTTAACATGTTCGGTTTTAGAAAGTTTTTTTTTTTTTAAAAAAACAAACAAACATTTGTTCATTTTATTTAACAAAAATGTTGCTACTTTTGTGTGTTTTGTGGCCTACTTTTTTTCAAACCTGATGGCACCGTTGTGCTTTTAAGTTTTCATCACATCCGGTAGTTGCCTGGTGTAAATTCTCGCAACTTGATACCACAAAGCGACTCCGCCTAAACGTCTCCAGTGCCTCAATTAAAGGGGAAAGTGCCATTAATCGCAGTCAAAACATACAAAAACACAGCAATAATTCATTTTTAAAGAGACAAAGGCAGTTCAAAGTGACGGTAGGACTCCCTGAAAGCTTATTAGTCTACAACAATAAAACATTTTTCACCATAAGGAGCATTTTGCATCTTTCTTATGATCATTATCAAATTATTATCCAATAATCATACAGAAACTCTCTTGTTTATTGCACTCATGCCCAGTTTTAGAGGAACAGTAATCAAACCTTCCTCTTTAAGAGGCTTCATATTATATTTTAGCTGTAAAAATCATGAACTGTGTAAACTGGCTCTATTGTTAAGTCAGAAATGTTCTTTCATGATCACCATCAAGTCTGAAAGGTGTCATGTCGTTTTCCATTTTTCTTTGTGACAGAAATTAATTGGTTCAAACACCGTGACAATCAATGAGATGGAAAGGAGTTTATTTGTACACCTTCTTTGCTTTACAGAACAAACAGAGCAAATGCAGAAGAGCATAATTCATTCCATATTTAACAAAGGTGGACAGGTGGGTGAGGACTGCTGCCTTTAAATACAAGAGCAATGAGAGTTCTTGGAAGGCATCATAAAGTTACATCACCAGGAAACCACACACTCCACCCAGCCGCTTGAAGTAAATAACGTCTCATGTCACACAGTCATTTTCAGAGCAGTAAAAATCTGTACCTGAGGAACTGTAGTCATACACACTCATGATTATTGATTAAAAGAACAAACAACACACATTCACTGCAGCTTTTTAAGAAGTGGTTTGGGGTTTTTTTGTTTTTGTTTTTGTTTTTTTTTTTACAGGGGGTTCCTTGAACTTTAAATGTGATTGGATGAATGGAGGTGGAGGTGATGGGAAAACAGAGCTGCAGGAGAGGGATCTGGACCCAGAACAAGCATCAGTCTCAGGTGCTGAACACACGAAACCACTGCTGAAGTGTGCAGGGCACAATTTTAGGAACTGCATCCAGACAGAATGAGGCTACCTTTATCTACTGTTAACTCTAGGTGGCCCCTGACTATATTCCTGATACATCGGAACTCGGGAGTGATGTTCCAGATGAAGGTAGTTTCTGTTGTTTTGGTTCTTTGCCATTCAGATATCACTAAAAATACATCACTACAGTGGCAGTACAGATGAATAGTTTACAGCTTTACTACTGTTTCGTTCAGTGCCACCATCTCTGGTTGCTTTTTTGTTCCTTGGCTAATGGCCACACTAAACTTAAGGCCATACCACCATGAGCACGCCTGATTTCATCTGATCTTGGAAGCTAAACAGGGTCAGGCCTGGTTATTACTTGGAAGGGAGCCGCCTCTGATTGCTAACTTGGAGGATGTTGGTCTGCTCCAACTTTCCGAATGGGAAATCCATGTTGAGGGGGTGTTCCACAAAAAATTTCCAATTAGGAACTGGGAATTTCTGACTTCCAACTAATTCAGGAGCCCAGTATAAGCCCCAGCACATATAAAGACCCCAGCATGGGATCCTTACAGCCAGCAGCTGCAACCAGTGGAGTGAGAGTGTGTGTGCAAATGTTAGACAAGGTGCTTAGGCATAGAAAAACGCAACTGTATGAATGTGTGGGTGGTGTGATGAATAAGGCTTGTGGTAAGAAAACACTTTGAGTGCTTAACTAGAGTAGGAAAGCAGTATATGACTACCAGTCCATTTACCATCTGAGCTGATGGGAATGAAGGCAACAACCAACAGGCCAATTGTCTGGAGGATGTCTCAAGTTGCCTATTGGAAATTTAGTGCAACTAAACAAATGGCAAAGGACATGCCTCTTTGAAGAAGGGTTGATTGACTGGTGCTTAAATAGTGCTTTTCTACTCTATTTGGGCAGTCAAAGTGTTTTCTCAGTGAAAGCCTCATTCGTGCATTCACACATGCGCTAAGCTAACAGTCATATAGGTGCTCTTCAGAGTTCAGCATCTTACCCGACATCTACTTCAACATGCAGACTACAGGAACTGTGTATGGAACAGGCAACCTTCATGATTAGCTGTTAACCCACTCTACCTTGTGACCCACAACCACTACCACAAGAACAACAGTAGTAGAAAAGATGGGCTTGAGTACTCCGGGAGAATAGAAAAGCACTATATAAGAATCAGTCCATTTACCATTTACCATTTTGCTTTGCTTGGTGAAGTCCTATGAAAGCTCCAGCAACAGGAGATTGTGGATAATTTTGTCCAGCCTTTCATGCTCTTGAAACTGCTGCAGAAAAGATAGACTGTAATGGATTATCTCTAATATAGCTGTCAGCCAACTGGACCTTTGGATTGTGCTTATGCTGTTGGTGCCTTTTGGAGCATTTTAATGCAATGATCTATTATAAGCTAACTGAATGGATAAACACATGGGTTTGCTAATCTCAGCAGATAATGGCTGTTCAGTACTTACAATTGCTAAATGGTTGTAGAAATCACTTCTGTTCTCTGTGTGTCTGCGGGCTTACCCATTGGCTGGTTTTTGTATAAATCTATCCTTGTGCTGGTTCCCTCTTATCTGTGTGTATACATGTGTAATCAGCAACCTTCCCTTCCGTCATAACAGACATGCTTTAAAGGGCATTTTGGGAGTTTTTCTGGGAGGGAACCCTCCAAAGCTGGGAAGAGACTGTGGGGAAGATCCAGAACATGTTGGAAGACTTACTTCTTTCATATCATCAAATACATTTAAATAATAGACAAAGATAACCCAAGTATGAGCATCTACCCCCCCCACCCCCAAGTTGACTCTGAGTAACCACATTTTTTGGAAGGCTGAATTCAATGTCACTAGTTACACCCAGACCTGATTATGGCCACACCTGTTGAATCAAGAAAATAAAATAGAACCTGATGTCAATATTCTCAAAAAGGAACACATTATGTCATGATCTAAAGAAACAGCTGACAAACAAAGTCACTGACATCTATCCGTCTGGAAAGGGTTACAAAAAGAACAAAAACAAACTTACACAGCATTTCATAAAAAGAACATCATAGCAACAGTCAAACATGGTGGTGGTAGTGTGATGGTCTGGAGTTGCTTTGCTGCTTCAGGACGACTTGCTGTAACTGATGGAACCACCAATTCTGCTCTCTACCAGAAAATTCTGAAGGACGATGTCTGACCATCAGTTCATGCTCTGAAATCCTCAGTTAAAAACAGCATTTTATATCTACTCAGGTTTTCTTTGTCTAAAATTAAGATTTGTTTTCTCATCTGAAATATGTAAGTTAAAATTTCAGGAGATCCAGAGCTTAGTTTGTTGTGACCACAACCCAGCTTAACATAAGTAGAATGCAATGAATGAATGGATGGATGGATGGATGGATGGATGGATGGATGGATGGATGGATGGATGGATACAATCTCTGCTGCCTTCTTGGCCAAGTCACTTTTAAAATACAGGTTTTAATCTCACTGAGGCTTCTATCTGGATTTTTTTTTAACTCCACTTCTAGTCTAGTTATGAGCACTCTTGGTTCCAAGCAACAACAAAGAAGTGCCTAAAATGCTAACGCTGAAGCTTTGAAATGTTGAGTTGAAGCCCAATGGATGAGCTCACAGTGGCTATGTCCATTTTTTATGTACAATCTATGGCGTAAACTAAACAAAAAACTTAGAGAACATAAAATATGATATTTTCCTTCTTACATCTGGGACCACACACAAGCAAGGCTTCCATGTCATGACACCCAACCATATAAAATCTGCTTTTCACCAATAAACCTTTTATTAACAATAAATAATGTCATAGTTAGGGTGCATAAATGTGCTTTTAATGTGCTTTTAAAATCAAACTGTGCAGGGAGATAATCCCAAACTTCCACAGCTTGATTTTAAATGAGAGGTTTTTCTAGCAAGAATCCAACAGAACTGCAGGAGATCAAAATTCTCTCAAGGCTTGCAGATGTCTATGCAGAGGAAACGGTTGCCTGAAAATACTACCAGACTACAGCGTGAGAAAAGAAAGAGTGATATATTTAAGTCAGAAACAGAAGTTGCTTCAGTAGTCTGACTCGTCTGAGAAGTCTCCCTGCTGCGTCCAGTGGAATCCCTTCTTCTTTCTCCTCCTCCTCTTTCTCTCACCCATCAGCATGGCAGCCAGCAGGGTGATGATGACGGTGATGGTTATGATGAGCACAGTGACCGTCTCAGCAATGCACAGCTCGTCATCCACGTTTATCAGAAGGTAGCCCTGGAGGTCAGGTGGCGAACTGCATGTCAGGTTGTAGTAGTCATCCAGGAAGAGCCGCTGGATGCTGCGCAGCTTCCGGAAAACTCTCTGCAGGTCACAGTCGCAGTTCCAGGGGTTCCCCTCCAGCAGGAGGTGGGTGCTGTAGGTGTGGATGCTCAGGAAAGTCTTGAAGCAGATGGTGGTCAGCTGGTTGTTGGCAATGTTGAGTAACGTCAAGCTAGCGAGCGGCTTGAAGACACCAGTCTCCGCCTCACTGATCTGGTTTCCGGCCAGGTTGAGGACTTTGAGGGAGTGCAGCATGGAGAAGGTGCCGCTCCTCAGAGACGTCAGCTGGTTGTCCTGCAGGTGGAGCTGTCTGAGGAGGCTCATTGAGGAGAACGACCTCATCTGGATGGTCTGGATGCTGTTGTTGGTTAGGTTTAATCGCTGGATGCTGTCCAGGTGCCGGAAGGTCCGGCTGTCCAGGGTGGTCAGTCGGTTGTGGGACAGCTGCAGCTCCCGCAGTGAGGCTAGGCCAATGGAGAATCCCTCAGAGAGAGTGGTGATCTGGTTCCAGCTCAGATCCAGCTTCTGGAGGAACTCCAGCTGGCAGAAGGCACCATCCTCCACCACGCTGATGTTGTTGTTCTGCAGCAGGAGTACCCGCAGCTTGCGGGTGGTGTTGAAGGTGCGCTCGGGGATGATGGAGATCCAGTTGTCAGACAGGTCGAGGAGTTCAGTGATGGGAGGCACTCGGCTGGGGAGCCGTGTGAAGGAAGCCCTTGAGCATATGGTGAACTTGAGGTCTCCACGACAGTCACAGCCCTTCTCACACCCAGAGCTGTGAGACCTGCAGGATGCCTCCGTCACCAGCAGGAGGAGCAAAACCAGCTTCATGATGGCTCTCTGAAACAACAAGGAAGGATTTTACCACTCAGTGGCCTCTTTCAGGACTGTGACATGGATACACAAATCTCATACTGTGCAGGAAATATATAGAGATTTAGTTTAAAGATTTGTGATTGTAGTGATTAGAAAATGAAAAAAATGAAGTATTATGTTTCAACCATGTTTTCATGGTTGAAACATAATGCTTCCATGTTTTGAACAAAGAGTAACCCTTTAAACTCTTTTGGCTATTTTTCTTTGCAGAATTGGTAGGGTTCATTTAAATTGGTTGGTTTCCTGTCATGGTCCTGGCTTTTATGCATCATCCGCTTTGGCTTTGGCAAGGCCAGTCCAGAAGTTTAATGTGAGGCTGCTTTATTCATACCAAAACCAGTTTTGATGCTTGTTTGGTATCATTGTGAACACCCAACTATGTCCAAGTTTCAACTGTCAGGCTGTTGATTTGAGGTGAAGTTGAAGAATTTGGAGCTAGTCCTCCTCTATTATATTATTGTATTATTCCATGCAATTTATTCAACGTACAATGTACCAGTACCACTGACAGCAAAAAGACCCCAGAGCATGATGATACCACCACCATGCTTGACAGCTGGTACCGTGTTCTTAGCTTTGAAAGTCTCACCTTTACTCCAAACATACTTGTGGTCATTGTGGCCTAAATCAGTGGTCCCCAACCCCCGGCCCATGGACCGGTACCGGTCCGTGAGTCATTTGGTATTGGACCGTTAGAGTTGAGGTGTGAAATTTATGGTTTTTAGGGTTTTTATCGTTAACTCGGTTTCCCTGGGTCTTTTCCAGTGTTGTAGTTGTGTGGCTTATTTTGAAAGAAATTACGCGTTACCATAGCGACCAGAGAGCATTAAGGGGCAGAGAGGAGGATGTTACTCTTAATGTTGTTGGCACTGCTCATAAAGTTACACAATTACACAGTGAATTCGCGTTTATTATTACATTTACAAAATACCACAGTTTTTTCTTGGTCGTATCATTTTATTTTGTTGTATTTATCCACGACACCTTAAAGGCCGGTCCGTGAAAATACTGTCTGACATTATACTGGTCTGTGGTGCAAAAACCGCTGGGGACCGCTGGCCTAAATAGCTCAGTCGTTGTCTCGTCTGACCTTAAAGCTTTAGGTGAGTGTATTTGAGCCTGTGTGGATGAGAGAAAATCCAATATAAATTCAAACTTAAAACAAAAACAGCCAATTCTTGTTTTTGTAAGTTGTTAAAAATGTATCCTGTACAATCATTTCACGCCTGAAAAAGACAGTTCAAAGAAATCCTTATAATACCAAAATTACAGTTACATTCTTCCCCATAAGGAGCAGATGTAAACTTGTGACTACAGCTGTATATTTCTGTGTTTCTGTTGAATCTACATTTTTATAACTGAGAAAAACAAACAAACAGATAGCTGGAGATCTCTAACTGTAAGTGCTGTTGCCTTCATTTGTTCTTCAATGTACAGTGAGTTAGACCTGAATCTTCTTTGTTTTTATAAATGTTGTAAATGCTGACTAAAACAACTGTGGGAAAAAATAATCTTTTTTTTCCATCACAGCAGTTTCTTAAACTAATCTTGTGACCCTGTGTGGGAGCTCGAAGTATAAATCCACTAATCTACAAATGACAGCTTTCAGCAGGACTTCTTTACAGCACTGAGAATTTAAAATTTTCTTAAAGACATATGCAGTACTATTTGAGATGAGATAAATGAGAAATCCAGCCAATAAGGTTAAGAGAGAGATCCACTGTACCTTGATGACACTGTAAGGTGAATTTTTAGATTTTCTCATTTAAATTCATTCAAACTCACTTAAATATCCTCCAATCTGATCTATGATCAGAAATGGGTCAGGGAAAATATTCCTTTATTGTAAAAAAAAAAAAAACAGCAGTCAGATTTAACTAATCATCCATTTACAAAACAGATGTTAAAAAATCTGAGATTTTTTCCCCCACATTCAGTCGCAGGTCTGCCATTCAACCAGGGGTGTTTAAATTTAAACATTTAAACACCCCTGGGTGTTAAAACCAAATCAGACAACTCTAACAGAAACAACAAAAACCCTTTAATAACTGTCCAAATAGACAGACCACCTTTGCCATAAAGAGGTTGCACAGGAGTAACAACGATGGGGGAAAGGAGATCATGAGGCAACACATGGGGAAAAAAACATGAACACTTACAGGCGACACAACAAAGAGGAGGACGGGACTATTTATACACCGAGGGCTGATTGAGGAATCACTCGGACAAAAAAAGTAAATATAGCACAGGTTCCAAAAAACTCTAACCCTCAAAGTAAAATGGGAACTAGTCAAGAGAAAAAATGCTAAACACAGAGACAAGAAAAGTTGCATCTAGAAGAAAAAGGTCAACTTTACATGCAATTAGAACTTCACTAATACAGAAAGTAATGATCAGTAAAACCTAAACTGAAACACAGACTCACTTAAAAAAAAAAACCCTTGAATCGCCCCTGAATTATGCCCCACTCTCATTAGTCTGCAAAGCCAGATTGGGTCACGCCTGGTCTAATCTGTCACATTGCGTCAGAGATCATTTAAATAAGAGCTGCAGCAGCTCTACGGAGTTAAAGAGATGCTGTAATTACACATTTTAGAAGGTTTAGTTATACTGAAGCTATTTTTTTGATTATTTAATAAGGCACACTGGACGTCTGAAACATAAGAGGTTTTTATGGTTTAAAATGTTCAGTAGTTTTGATTTTATTTAATTATAAATATATTTTTTTCACTTTTGCTTTTGGGTTGCAGTGTTATATTTTATTTTGTAATGTTATTTTTCATAATATTACAACACTTTTTGAAATTAAAAATATCATGAGAGAAAAAATAAATAACTCAAAAGTTGCTGATTAGTTCTGGAGAAATTTTGCAGTAAAAACACATTTTTTAAGTGGGCTGCTGCTGCCTCCTAGTGGGTAAAAAAGGCACTGCAAGTGGACCTTTGGAAGTAATTAAAAGTTAGTACATTAAAAAAAATCTAGTTTAACAAATCCATTGGATGTAACAAGAATTTCTTGGTTTTCTGACATATTTTCACTATTTTCCTGAACTTGTGTTGCAGTATTTGAATGAGAAATAGGTGCAATGATTTATTTAGTCTTCAGACATAGTTCTCTGTTTTGACAAGATGTTCAAGATATCAGCTTTTTCTCCCTGTTTCCCTTCCTTAAGCATGGCTTCCTTCCACTAACACCATTTCTGAGGCTTCAGTGAACAGTAGATGAAGGTCCAGGTGCATCTCTCACATCCTGCTTGTTTTGTATGTCTCAAGGACAAGACTTTCACATACCGTAGATATTTTTTTTTTTTTAGACCTGAGACTTGTTCTTTTGTTATCCACTTTTCCACTTTCCTCAAATTTTTTAAGGTCACACTGCACACCATGCAAGTTTTCAGCTAAAAGCTCTCTGAGAATTACCTGATACAAAAATAATATTTTACTTCTGTCAAAATTCAATCAAAGAAATGGGAAAAAATTATGTTTTTGTGACAGACTGTTGGTAACAAAGTGCCTAAAGATACAATTTAAAATTGGTCTTTGCTAAGTTGTCTGTTATATGTAGACACAACACTGGTTCATCCCTTAAGTTAGGAGCATTTTTTATGTTTGAATGATCAATAATAGGCCAGAATTAAGCGGCTTAACAAACAAATTGAAAAATACATTCCTCCAATAATGGTCAGTTACAAGGACTGAAGCAAAAATGAATGAAAAAAACATCCAATGTACAACACAAAACTGTACAAACTTTCAGAGAACTATTGCTCAAGACCACTTTAAAAAATGACAACAAAGTCTGGCTGCTTGGACGCAAAATACAAAGAAATGACAAGCTGTGGCTGTCGGGAGGCTAAAGCGAAGCTGTTGATGGAGAATAACCATAATGAAACTAGTTGACAAAAATATTTATCATAAAAAAAACATGGAAAATATTTTTCATCTTTGCCTGATGTGATGATCAGAGTTGTGATTAAAGGATAGTGGGAGTTTTCCATGAAAGATTTCCAGGAAATAGGCTGCTGACTGTGGAACTGAAAACTATTCAAATATCTGCCTGCAGGTGAAAAACACAGAGAAAAAAAACAAAAGTCCTTTTGTGCAAACTGTCAGACTTTGTAAAGCCATCCAGGGGGCCGGACTGATTCGTCATGTGTGCGAATAGCGAGTTAATTTAGCAAAAGCTGCAGTGTCTCTGCACTACTCATCTGAAATGGACAAACGTGAATTCAGACTTCATGTCAAAAGTAGTCTGATAGATTTTAATAGTAGAGAAACGACAGAATTGTAACATAAATCCTATAGAATAGAGCACCGAGAGGTTTAACAGCATTATAATACCAGAGAAGCATCACTGCTCTCCTGTGTCACCAAAACTAATTTTGTTGATAAAAACAAAAAAACAAATAATCATTTATTCATTAAAAAATTGGAGTTTAGTGATTACAGATCTGGGAATGAATAAAGTTCATCTGAGTATAGAAAACTGGATGCAGCGAGAAAGCAAAATCACATACATGACTCGAGCACTCTCACAGTTTTAAAAAGGATCCTCATCAGGGCGATGGCAGTAAAAACATCCTTTAAATGAAACAAATGCTCAGCAGACTCATTCACTATGTTGTCCTCTAATAAAATTACACCTGAACATGAGAAATAAGAAGAATGAGGAGCAGATGCAGCCTGTGAGATAAAAAATCTCCAAACAGTCTGTGTTGTCTGACCATAACAGAAAGGTTTCATCTTACCAGCAGCTGCTGCTCCTGCCTGCCCCTCCGTCCGTCTGTCTACCTGCTGACAGTCGTCAACATCCAGCCAGCAGCAGGTGGAGAGTGGACGTGATGGAGCAGAGGGAGGGGCGGGTCTTCACGGTCTGGAGAACCCGGCGAGCGACAACACAAAGACAGAGTGATGGAAAGAAACACAGAGAGGGAGAGAGAGGAGGCAGGACTCGTCAATTATTCACCACGCAGTGCTGTTGGTGTGCTGTTGTTGTGTGGTGTGGGTGTGGGTTAGGAGATGGGAGCTTTAAGAGATTGAAGCCAAACTGGGCCACAGAGCAGAGAATTAGGAGATCTGGACAGATTTGATTGACCGCAGGCGCCGCTGTGTTTATCTCCCCGATGTTCCTGCATGTTTACAGCAGGGTTCGTACACACAGCTGCATCTAAGTGTGGAAAAACAATTGGATCATCAAAGAAAAAATGGAAAAAATATGTCTTCAGTTGTAGTATTTATCAGTATAACCACCCTGAGGAGGCGCCGGTGCATCCATATACTGACCATATACCAAATTAAAAGGAAACAACTGACAATAAACCGAATTAAAAGCAAAAACTCAAAACTAAGTCAAAATATAATAAATCTGTTTTCGAGATTTCAAGATCAGATATTCCATCACAAAAAAGGTTGATTTGTGCGCTTTCATGATCAGTGCCTGCGTCTTTTTAAAAAACTGAATGCAGAGAAAATTGCAAAAACACTCAGATTTGCTTTAATTCAGACACACTGGATGATTTTCCAGCATGAACAGCCTGTTTAAGGTCACTTCAAAGCTTCTCAGTCTGATTTAATTCCAGACTTTGACTCAGCCACTCCAAAACCATCATTCTGGGGTTTTTTTTAGCTATTCAGAGGTCGACTCGCTGGTGTGTTTCTGATCATTGTTCTGCTGCAGAACCCAAGTGCTCCTGAGCTTCAGAGCATGAACTGATGGTCGGACATCCTCCTTCAGGATTTTCTGGTAGAGAGCAGAATTCATGGTCCATCAATTACAGCAAGTCGTCCTGAAGCAGTCAGTCCACAGAATATTTTCTCTGGGATCATCAGGTGTTTTTGGTAAATATGAGATGAGCCTTTGTGATCTTTTTGATCAGCAGTGGTTTTCTCCTTGAACTCTCCCATGGAGGCAATTTTCCCCAGTTTCTGTCTTATTGTTGAATCATGAACTTTGACCTCAACTGAGGCAAGTGAGGCCTGCAGTTCTTTAGATTTTGTTCTGGGTTGTTTTGTGACCTCCTTGATGAGCCATCGAAGCTCTTGGAGTAATTTTAGTCTGTAGCTTCACCACTGTTCCAGGTTTCTTCTTTGTGTGGATAATGTCTCTCACTCTGGTTTACTGGAGTCGCAAAGACTCAGAAATGGCTTTGTAACCTTTTCTAGTCTGACAGATGTCACTGACTTTGTTTCATAGCTGTTTCTTTCGTGGCATGATGTGCTGGTGTTTGAGATCTTTTATCCTGCTTTACTTTGTGAGACAAGATATTTTTGGCTTGGGGGTTTCTTTGTCTAATATTAACATATGTTGATGAGTTGAAATATGTACGCTTGATAAATAAAAACAAAAAAAACTACTAAACTAAGAAATCAGAAAAGGGGGAAATACTTTTTCATTCCATTTTATTAACAGTGCACTATAATTTATATACAACGACTCAGCGAGTTCACTTCAATAATAACCAGAACTCTACAAAGAGCAGTTCAAACTATCAGCCCAAAACCCAGCAGACCCAATGACGCAGAGAGTGATTTAGCCCAATGAACAAAAATAATACAATTTGAGCTCAGGTTTCTTTCTGAAAACAGTAATTCAGGTCAATGAGACAAGGACAAAGGAGCATCAGTGTGTTTTGGTATGAGCGATAACTCCCTCAGGACTCCCATGATGTCCTGAGGACTGAGACTCGGGTGGAGCAGGAAAAGAGCTGGTTTTATTTTCATTTAAAAAAGCAAAACAGAGTTTGATGTGGTGTGCATTAACCTCTATCTTGCTAGTTTTTAATCTGCACAGAGCAACAGTTTGTGGATTTTAAGAGGGTTCATGTAACTTGATAGATTCACCAGAGGTGGAAACTTCAGAGATGATCGTCTGTTCTCAACGTTATGAAGGTGGATCACGTTTTAAGCTGCGGAGCAGATTATGTTCCAAATGAGACATAATCATGTACCAAACCACCACCTAGTGACCAATCAGATCTGTGTAAAACAGCATCACCGTTCCTCAAAGAGTCCAGAAACCATCACATCAAAAATCTCTGTAGAAACTTTACTCCTGTTTGTTTCCTTCTGAATAAAAACACAGCATCTTTACCAAGAATTTTACGTGATGATCTTATTTAAATATTCCAGCTAAGTCTACTTTATTAACCAACCGGTTTTTCATTTTTTAAACAGTAGAGATGCGATGCTGTTAAGTGTTTTACGTCTGTATTTTTTCAGCATGTTTACATATTTATTTAGTAGTAGCAGAAGACCACACTAGATGACACTCCCATTAGAACAGGAAACTGAGGGGATCCAACCAAGAACAGCAAGGTGTACCTAATAAACTGATCAGTTGGGATATATAAAATATTGTTCATAATGAATACAATAAAATCATCAAATAGACTTTTTTCATTCATATATTTATGAAAATACAACAACGGCTACATCTGTGATCACTGTTAAATTTCCTCTAAATCTGTTTCTGCTATCAGTAATTTCTCTGTTCCCAGTAAACAGTACCACCAGTATCAACACTACTTTAACCTATATTGCATTTACTTTTACTTCCTCCTTCTCTCACAAATGTGTCCAGCTGATTGGGTGTCTGTGTTAACAGCTGTCAGACGATCATGGAGCCGGAGGATTACAGTAAGACAGAAACCCTGACAGTGGAAGATGAAGATAATCCCTGAGGAGGAGGATTACCTTCATATTCTTCCCCTGCTGCTGCTGCTGCAGAGGGGAACATTAAAGTTGCTCTTTATTTCACTAACCAATTTAGTTTGATTATCAGTATTTTTCCCTAGCTGCTGCGCTCATTTTTCATTATTCTCTCTTTTTTTTGGTAAATTGCTTTCAAACGGTTTTACAGCCATAATTTCTTTACACTGTATTCATTATTTGCACCAGAAGCTGTAAGTGAAACACGCTGTGACATTTACTGTAGGCTGTGAGCAGATCTGGTGTAGTTTCTGCTGCTGGCCACCAGAGGGCGAAGCAGGTCTATTAGAAGAGAAGGAGACAGCAGGCGGAGCAGCAGCACGAGTAGTAATGGTTCTCAAACTGTGGCTTTTACTTCAATAAAACTCAATTTGGATCCTATTTCAATTTTTAATGATAACTTCATTGATCATGATGAAAACTGTGGGCTGCTGGGAGTGAACGTTTTTGGCTTTTGAGTTTGAGAACCACAGGTTTAGATCAAGCATCAGCCTCTGGGGCTGAAAAATGAAAAGAAGCTGCCAAAAGTTGCAGTTCCACTAACGACCACCTGAGGTTCATTAGTAAACAAACATGTTTACAGCCCAATATGAACATTTGTTTTGGCCTCTTTTGATAGTTTTATTGAAACTCTTTCTTACTTAGGAGGTATGTGTGCTTGTGTAACCCTGGTTAACATAGTTGTCAATAAACAAAAGCCTGTTAGTAAAAACAGTCATAAGAAACATATTACAGGTGATAAATAGAACATAATGGTTAAGGAAATTCATTAAAAACATCAGCAATGATATAATTCATGGTATAAGATTTCAATTGTGTTTAAAAACGTGTTAAAAGGTTAAAAACTTGCTAATTCATGGTGTTTCATGTTAATTAAGGTAAAATGGCTAAAATATGTGTTCAGACTCTTATTGTGAAAGGGTACGCTGCAGCGTGACTCCTGTGATAGCCACACCCAAGCGGGTTGTTCCTTCTTTTTGATGCTGGAGAGGGAGAAATGCAGATAGTCGTTGCAGAGCTGCTGCCTAAACGAGTGAAAAATATTAAAAAACAAGTCAGAAGTCTACATAAAGCCATTGTTGTACTCTGGAGAATATATTTTTGTTTTTCCGACCTGTCTTTGCCTTGGTGACGTTGTGAACGTAACCGAACGGGACTTGGTGAGTTCAGAAATTGTATTTTATTTCATGCAAGAAATGTTTTGTTGTATTATATTGCTCATTTCATGCAAATGGAAAGTCAAGGTAGCAGATTTATGCTGTTTTATGTTAAAAACGGTGGATTGGTGCTTGACCAACACACAGGCTGCAGTTCAAAGGCCTTTGACGGTATTTCAGCGCGCCATATTGGCGTCACCTCATTTAAGACTGAATAAGCTGGAAAAACGGACTTTTACTGTTATTTAAGGGCTACCCGTGTGTTATTTTCAAATGTTTATGTATATTGCTTTGTTGTTATGGTAGGCCATTAAGGTTTGGATCGGGAAATGCCGAGCTAGAATCGGAGTTTGATCCGCTGAGCGAGAAACAAGATGGCGAGCCACCCAGGGACCCATTGAACTGTACCGAGCAGGAAAAAGGAAACTGCCCCTGCTGGACGTTGAACTCTTTCACTAAAAAACTGGTAGGATTAATCCATACACCTCTGCAAAAGAACAGTGGACTTTCAAAGCACTGGATAATCGTTCAGAGCAATTCCAGGATTTATAGTTAAAGGACACAGAGACAATTTTCTTTTGTTTATTTGTTTGTTTAGGGGATTTGTTCAGCCTTTTGCTGAATTGTTTTCAGTTTTTACATGTTTTGTAATTTATTTTGGACAACCAATTTTAATGCTGTAATGGTGTTAATGGAAATGTAAATAATTTTGTTGGGTTAAAACAAAATAAGGAATGGTTGAAATTTAAAGGTTGAACTTAGACCAAGATTAAATTAAATCTTGGGCTTAAAAGAACTAAGCTTGATTTAAATAACACAGTGTTAATTCAAATAGGTCAAAGGATAAACTTGAACTTAGAACTTGAAATGAATAAAACAATAACCTAGGTTGAAATTAACATCCCTTTAAAGCCAAATAAAAGGTTTTGAAATAAATAGGATAAATTAACAGAAATTACTGAACTAAAAGGAAAGAAAATATCTTGTTTCCTTAAAGGTGTGTTGAATGTTTTATGTAATGTGTCTATAACTGTCTTTTCTCTGTCTTTTTCAAAATAACAAGCCGGCAATTTAAACGTATTTTCTGGTCTGTGGTCTTTATTACATCCTACACTCATTACTACTCTAGTAGTCGAACCTAACTGGTCCTAGCATACTGTAACGACTCCAGAAGTGTTACAGAAGTGGCGAGCCAGCCAGGAGTAGTAATTGATTCCTCAAGGTTGTTTTCCTGACCCAGACCTCAAAAAATAGGCCAAGTCCGCAAAATGGAAATAGTTGACAGAGAGAATGTTAAAATCCCAAACTCAGTTATTGTTAGTGGGATTACAGGCACAGACGCTGATGAAGCTTTAAAAGACTTTTTAAACAGATATGGTCGAACAGCGAGAACCCTTAAGATAGATGATCCCAAGTCTTCTTACCACAAAATGTTATTGTGGAGTATGAGAGTGGGGCTGCTCTGTCAACACTTGAACCCTTACTACCTTACACACTTGAATGTCCGAATGAAGTCACTTATCAGATACGAGCCCTGTCACCTGAGTACATCGCAGCTGTTACCAACGTCGCCACCAACAGTTTTTTCAATGAACTGCAAAGCATTGCTAAACTTAGTGGCAAATCTTTTGAAGCTGTTCTGCATGAACACCTTTCCCAATGTGCTCAGTCAGTCACACACAGCATAGAAGCTCCTACCCCAGATGCACAAAGTGAACCAACAACCCAGGTACAAGCAAATGACCAACCTATCCAAAGTGAAACTGCAGAACCAATCAAAGCTAACGAACGCATCAGCGATTCTGAGTCAGTCAACCAGACACAACCAGATCTACAAACTACCATTCCACAGAGCTTTATAACACACCCTGAGGTGCAAAAGGTTGTAGTAGAGCACATTGTGCGGTGAAGCTCTTGTCTCACCAGTGAACGCCTCTTTCCGCCTCAGAAATTTTTCAGGCAAACTGCCCTGTCCTAGTCATGAGGTGGACTTTGATACATGGCGCCACAGTGTAGAGCTCCTACTTCAAGATCCCAATCTGTCTGACTTGCAACGCCATGGAAAATCTTAGACAGTCTTGTACCGCCTGCTGCCAACGTGGTGAAACCTCTGGGCCCTGAAGCTTTGCCTTCAGCTTATCTTGAACTACTCTATTCAGCTTTTGGCACTGTGGAGGATGGCGATGAGCTTTTTTTTCGCCAAATTCCTCAACACATTGCAAGATGCAGGTGAAAAGCCTTCACACTACCTCCATCGCTTGCAAACAGCTCTCTCAGAAGCTCTGAAAAGAGGTGGTGTCTTAGCTGGTGAAGCAGACCGACACCTTCTGCGCCAATTCTGTCGGGGTGTTGGGATAATGCCTTGTTAACAGATCTTCAGCTCGAAAGGAAAAAAGACAAACCCCCCTCATTCACCGAGCTGCTGCTACAGTTGAGAGTAGAAGAGGACAAGCATACTGCAAAAGAAAGCCGAATGAAGAAACATTTTGCTGCCACCAGACCAAAAGTAGCCTCTCACTCTATTGCTGCAAATGCTGACTTTCCTGCGCTCACCATGCAAAGCGATCTCACTGAAATGCGAACACAAATAACTGCGCTGCAGAGTGAATTGACAAGATTGAAACCCCAGAAAGTAGACCCACCAGTAGATGCTCAAAAGATCTGGTCACAGAACTAAAGGCACAAATCAGTCAGCTCCAAAGCCATCTCGCAACATTAACCCCGAACCCTCCTAGGAAAAAGTCCAACCCTCCAAAAGCTAATGCTAAGACCAACTCTAAAGTACCAGAACAAACCCCTTGACATCCCAAGCTGCGAAGAGTAGGCCCAAGCCTGGATACTGTTTCCAGTGCGGCGAAGACGGCCATATTGCCTCTGTGTGCCCAAATGACCCAAACCCGTCTTTAGTCACTGACAAAAGGAAACAGTTGAAAGAAAACAGTTACTGTGGGATAGACAAAACAAGCAAACACAGCCTTTAAACTAAAGGGAGCCCTCATTGTGGGACAAATGGGTGCTACGGATAAAACCAGTCCCACCGAACCTTCAGATAAGCCCAAAACCGATTCTCAAACAGTAAATCAGCCACTGTGAAACTACCCAAAGGTCTAATTGGAGCTAAGTACACTGCTCAAGTAAAAATCAATGATCAAGCTTGCAACTGCCTTCTTGATACCGGATCGCAAGTGACCACAGTGTCCCGGTCGTTCTATGAAAAGAATCTTGCAGACCTTGAAATCCACCCAATACAGGACCTGCTAGAAGTCGAAGCTGCAAATGGTCAGAATGTCCCATATTCAGGCTATATTTGTGTCGACATTACCTTTCCAAAGAGCTGTTTTGGTACTGAACTTACTGTGTCTTCTCTTGCATTAATTGTTCCAGACACACGCTCTAGTGTTCAGTCTTGTCTCTTAATTGGCACTAACACTCTTGACCTTGTCTTTGAAAGCCTTTCCTTGGCTGATACAGACCTCAGTATCTTGCCTTATGGTTATAGAGTAGTGCTGAGCGTGTTACAACAAAGACACAAGCAAAAAAAAAGAGGACGACAGCCTTGGTCTTGTCACTCTGTCAGGAAGGAGCCTGAAGTCATTCCTGCAGGCCAAAGTCGAGTCTTAGAGGGTTTGGTGCACGCAAAACTGAACACTCAGGCAGGTGGGTAGTGGTCGAGACCCCTCTACATCCTCCTTGCCAGGTGGTGTCTTGGTCACCAACTGTCTACTTACCCTTGCTGAGAAACCCTCACAAAAGCTTCCAGTGGTCCTGCGAAAATGAAAGTAAGCATGACATAGTTATCCCTGCGAAAAGTGTCATTGCTGAAATGCATGCTATTCAAGAGATCATACCAAACAGTCAGATCACAGAGCAGTCTAAACAGACTCCCAGCTCAAACCCTGCTGAGCTTAACCTTAACTTTGCTGATTCTCCAGTCCCTGCTGAATGGAAAGAACGAATCACACAAAAGTTAAGTGCTATGTCGGAGGTTTTCGCACTACACGATACAGACTTTGGTTGCACTAACAAAGTAAAGCACCAAATCAAACTGAGCGATGAAACCCCCTTTAAACACAGACCTCGCCCCGTACGACCACAAGATCTTGATGCCGTACGGAGGCATTTGCTGGAGCTAAGCGATGCAGGTGTCATTCGTGAATCCGAGTCGCCATTTTCCTCACCGATAGTGGTGGTAAGGAAGAAAAATGGAGACGTAAGACTTTGTGTAGATTACCGCAAGTTGAATCTGAACACCATCAAAGACGCCACGCTTTCCTAATTTGGAAGAAGCGTTCTCCGCCTTGACAGGATCGAAGTGGTTCTCGGTCCTTGACCTCAAAAGCGGGTACTACCAGATCGAAGTGGATGAGGCAGATAAGCACAAAACAGCCTTCGTATGTCCGATGGGGTTCTTCGAGTTCAACAGGATGCCCCAAGGCATAACAAACGCTCCCAGCACATTTCAAAGGCTGATGGAGAAATGTATGGGCGACATCAACCTTAAGGAAGTCCTGGTCTACCTAGACGACCTTATAGTTTACTCCGAAACCCTCGAACAACATGAGACCCGCCTTCTCCACGTGCTTAATCGTCTCAAAGAATACGGTCTGAAGCTATCGCCTGAAAAATGTATGTTTTTTCAGACGCCAGTTCGGTACTTAGGGCACATTGTCTCCCAAAACGGTGTAGAAACAGACCCCAAAAAGTAGCAGCGTTAAAAACATGGCCAAGTCCCAAGAACTTGAAAGAACTCCGCTCCTTCTTAGGGTTTGCGGGGGTATTACAGACGGTTTATTAAGGACTTTTCTAAGATCGTAAAAACCCTTACCAACCTAACTGCTGGATACCCCCACTGCGGAAAAGCAATGGCTCTAAGTCCAACTACATCCAATACTTTCAGCCAAAAGCTCCTTTTGGGAGAGAGATGGACAGAGAGTTGTCAGAAAGCGTTTGAGGCGATTATAGACAAATTGACTTCTGCCCCAATTTTAGGCTTTTGCCAACCCCAAGTTGCCTTACGTGTTGCACACAGATGCAAGCACAACTGGGTTAGGGGCAGCTCTTTATCAAGAGCAGGAGGGAGAGTTACAGTAATTGCATACGCAAGTAGAGGACTATCGAAAAGCGAAAAGCCGTTATCCTGCTCATAAGCTTGAGTTTCTTGCCCTCAAATGGGCTGTAACGGAAAAGTTTTGCGATTACTTATATGGCAGTCCTTTCACAGTAATAACTGACAGTAACCCTCTAACTTACATTTTGACCACCGCTAAGTTAGATGCGACGAGCTATCGCTGGTTGTCCGCCCTGTCCTCTTTCGAGTTCCAGCTTAGGTACAGAGCAGGCAAACAAAACATGGACGCAGATGGCCTGTCTCGTCGTCCGCATCTCGAGCCATTAAATGACCTTGTCTCTCTGAAGGAACAGGAGCGGATCCGTCAGTTTGTGCAACACCACTTGCCTGGCACCGATCCTTTCACTCACGTTCCCTCTCAAGCTGTCAGTGCAATCTGTGAGAAACATCTAGTCCTCCAGTCTCTTGACACAGACCATGCTCTCGCCTGCCCACTCGTGACATCTCTGTCTATGTCCGTTGATGCTGTTCCCGACAGTTTCGACCAGTGTGATGCTTTTCCTGTCATTCCAAGCTTGTCAGAAGAAGAGTTAAGACAAAGTCAAAGAAACGATCCTGCTATCAATGAAATCATACACCAGCTTGAAACAGGTGAAACATCTCCTCCTACTGTACGCAACGAGATCCCACAACTTAGCATCCTTCTGCGTGAGTTAAACAAACTTGAGTTGCAGAATGGGATTTTGTACAGAAAAAGGCAAGTAGATGAAGAGGCCCAGTACCAGCTGGTTCTTCCTGAAAGTCTAAGACCTATGGTGTTCAAAAGCCTTCACGATGACATGGGTCATTTTGGTCTTGACCGACCCTTGATTTAGCCAGAACCAGATTTTTCTGGCCAAAATGGCCTCGACATAGAACAAAGGATCAAAAGCTGCAGCAGGTGTGTTTGCAGAAAGACCCTGCCAGAGAGGGCGGCGCCCCTAGTAAACATTCAAGTCACCAGACCTCTAGAGTTGGTGTGTATTGATTTCTTGACAATTGAACCAGATCGCAGCAACACTAAAGATGTCTTAGTTATTACAGATTTCTTTACGAAGTATGCTGTAGCCATGACTACTCCCAACCAAAAGGCTAAAACTGTAGCCAAGGCCCTGTGGGAAAACTTTATAATCCACTACGGTTTTCCCGAGAAGTTGCATAGCGATCAGGGAGCAGACTTTGAGTCAAAAACGATCAAAGAGTTATGCGACCTAGCTGGAATTCAAAAAGTCAGAACTTCACCCTACCATCCCAGGGGAAACCCTGTGGAGAGGTTTAATAGAACCCTGCTAAACATGTTGGGTACACTCAAAGACGAAGACAAGAAACATTGGCGTGACTTTGTTAAGCCACTTGTTCACGCGTATAACTGCACCAAACATGAAAGTACAGGATTTACGCCGTACGAGTTAATGTTTGGCAGGCAGCCTAGGTTACCCATTGATCTTGCCTTCAATGTCCCCCTGAACCATCGCCAGCAGCAATCTCACTCACAGTATGTTAAAGCCCTCAAATCTCACCTTCAGGAGAGCTACCAACTGGCTACCAAAAATGTCAGCAAAGTTGCTGAACGTAACAAAACCAGATATGACAAACATGTAACTGAATCTGTCCTAGGTGTTGGAGATCGCGTGCTTGTAAGGAATGTTCGGATTAGGGGAAAAAACAAATTGGCTGATAAGTGGGAGTCCATCGTCCACGTGGTTGTAAGTCAAAAGGACAACCTCCCAGTGTACACAGTCAAACCTGAGCATCACCATGGTCCCACTAGAACTCTCCACAGAGACCTTTTGTTACCCTGTGGGTTTTTGCCATCTGCCCCTGAAAATCCTCCAGCAGTCCAAGTAAAGCCTCATCGGCCAAGCACACGTCAACACCCAACAACTGATCCTGATGAACCTGAACTTGAATACCACTCTGAGGAGGATAACTACCCTCTGTATTACCCTCCACCTCCTCCTAAGGAGATCTCAAGGTCGATTGAGGAATACAAAGTAGTCTTTCCTCCCCAGGCTAAGTCAAACCATGCTAATGAGCAAACCAAATCAGACAATTCTCAAGTCTCAGAACATGTGACAGTGCCTGATATTGCTCAAGAGCACATGGACATGACGGAAACTGTACACTTACCTGATTGTGGAAACCTACCGGATATGGAAAACTTACCTGAAAATGACAAAATACCTGAAATGGAAAACGTGCCTGAACCTGCAAAGGAAAGAGCTCAAATGACTCAACAAAATGAAATGGACAATGTATCGGACTCAACGAAAACTAATGATGAGGAAGCAACTCAAACTCAGGTGAACGGACCTGAACCTGTAAACAATGAAACTGAAAGAAATGACCCTGAAGCAGAGCAATCGGTCAGAAGATCATCCAGAGAGAGAACAAAGCCCAAGCACTTAACATACCCTCAATTAGGAAACCCTCTTGTTGGCATAGTTCAATCTTTGTTCCAAAGCTTAAGTGAAGCTGTGACAGGCTCCATTGAAATCCATGATATCCAGGTAGTCTGATCTATGCATTATGCAAAGGGGCTTGCATACATTTAAGAGGGAGGGTAAACCCTGGTTAACATAGTTGTCAATAAACAAAAGCCTGTTAGTAAAAACAGTCATAAGAAACATATTACAGGTGATAAATAGAACATAATGGTTAAGGAAATTCATTAAAAACATCAGCAATGATATAATTCATGGTATAAGATTTCAATTGTGTTTAAAAACGTGTTAAAAGGTTAAAACTTGCTAATTCATGGTGTTTCATGTTAATTAAGGTAAAATGGCTAAAATATGTGTTCAGACTCTTATTGTGAAAGGGTACGCTGCAGCGTGACTCCTGTGATAGCCACACCCAAGCGGGTTGTTCCTTCTTTTTGATGCTGGAGAGGAGAAATGCAGATAGTCGTTGCAGAGCTGCTGCCTAAACGAGTGAAAAATATTAAAAACAAGTCAGAAGTCTACATAAAGCCATTGTTGTACTCTGGAGAATATATTTTTGTTTTTCCGACCTGTCTTTGCCTTGGTGACGTTGTGAACGTAACGAACGGGACTTGGTGAGTTCAGAAATTGTATTTTATTTCATGCAAGAAATGTTTTGTTGTATTATATTGCTCATTTCATGCAAATGGAAAGTCAAGGTAGCAGATTTATGCTGTTTTATGTTAAAAACGGTGGATTGGTGCTTGACCAACACACAGGCTGCAGTTCAAAGGCCTTTGACGGTATTTCAGCGCGCCATATTGGCGCCACCTCATTTAAGACTGAATAAGCTGGAAAAAACGGACTTTACTGTTATTTAAGGGCTACCCGTGTGTTATTTTCAAATGTTTATGTATATTGCTTTGTTGTTATGGTAGGCCATTAAGGTTTGGATCGGAAATGCCGAGCTAGAATCGGAGTTTGATCCGCTGAGCGAGAAACAAGATGGCGAGCCACCCAGGGACCCATTGAACTGTACCGAGCAGGAAAAAGGAAACTGCCCCTGCTGGACGTTGAACTCTTTCACTAAAAAACTGGTAGGATTAATCCATACACCTCTGCAAAAGAACAGTGGACTTTCAAAGCACTGGATAATCGTTCAGAGCAATTCCAGGATTTATAGTTAAAGGACACAGAGACAATTTTCTTTTGTTTATTTGTTTGTTTAGGGATTTGTTCAGCCTTTTGCTGAATTGTTTTCAGTTTTTACATGTTTTGTAATTTATTTTGGACAACCAATTTTAATGCTGTAATGGTGTTAATGGAAATGTAAATAATTTTGTTGGGTTAAAACAAAATAAGGAATGGTTGAAATTTAAAGGTTGAACTTAGACCAAGATTAAATTAAATCTTGGGCTTAAAAGAACTAAGCTTGATTTAAATAACACAGTGTTAATTCAAATAGGTCAAAGGATAAACTTGAACTTAGAACTTGAAATGAATAAAACAATAACCTAGGTTGAAATTAACATCCCTTTAAAGCCAAATAAAAGGTTTTGAAATAAATAGGATAAATTAACAGAAATTACTGAACTAAAAGGGAAAGAAAATATCTTGTTTCCTTAAAGGTGTGTTGAATGTTTTATGTAATGTGTCTATAACTGTCTTTTCTCTGTCTTTTTCAAAATAACAAGCCGGCAATTTAAACGTATTTTCTGGTCTGTGGTCTTTATTACATCCTACACTCATTACTACTCTAGTAGTCGAACCTAACTGGTCCTAGCATACTGTAACGACTCCAGAAGTGTTACACTTGCATGATCTTCTCATTTATTTGAAGGATGTGGCTTTCTTGGATAACTCTGTGTTCAATCGTCTTGTCCAAGTGTGATAATGTCTAGCTCCAAGGAAACCAACATGATGGTGTTCAGATCTGATCTTTTATACAAAGAGCAGGTCAGCTGATCACATCATGTGCACTAAGAAAACCTACTGGAGCTCATATTAGAAATTATTGTGAGTTGTGTTTCTTTTCCCTGTGCTGAGCCTGTACTTCATCCCCCACCTGATGAATCCCACTGTAACCCCTGACTGAACGCTATTTACCATTTATGTGTGGAGGTAAGGTCACCCTCTACAATATAGGCAACAGAAAATAGTTGTTTTTTAAAATTCACTTTCACTGCTTATGTCCTACATAACAGATCAAACTGGGTACACTCATTAGAGCTAGAATTTAAATTTGAATAATATTTTTATTCTCATTTATTAATATTATTGTATTATTATATTAATACAGCACAAGGTTCAGTTAACAAAAATGGTTAGTAGACTACTTTTTACTTTCTTACTTTGAGTACATTTCAGGGCGTGTACTTTTTCACCTTTACTCAAATAAAAATATTTGCTTGAGTATTTTTTAACACAGGTATCTGTACTTCTACTTAAATAAAGGAAGTCTCTACTTTTAGCCACCTCTGGCTGGGAATGGGAATAGTAGTTGTAGCACAAATATGGCAGCCTCAGCAATGAATCAAGTCTGTTTTAGTTGATGCCTGAAAAGACCAAAACCAAACCGCTTCTTCTTTGAAGGACCGCTTCAAACACCAAACCAGCATTTTTAATGTCCTCAGCCTGCAGCACCTGATGGACCTGAATGATGAGTTCACCAAAGCCAGAGCAGAACAAAGACTGCTGTTGGAACCTGTTCTCCGAGGCGGTGCCATCGTCCACCTGTGAGACAAGGCAGGTACTTATTAATCCTTTTTAAAATGCCTGCTTCCAGCTGTGGAAAGAGGCGCTAGATGAAATTAGAGGGCTTCACACACTCAGTATAGACACATAACTCTACAGGACAGGCCAGCCCATCAGCCGTCGGTCATCGCTCTTAGTGTCAAAACACTAACCTGCAGGTGTGTGTGTGTGTGTGTGTGTGATGCATTGAAGTGCCAACGACTGCGACAATGGCAGAGTGACGTGGCGGCCTGTTCACGCCCCTCCTCAGATCCGCCGTGGCAGCTCTGACTGGGTGACAGGAAGAGACTTGGAGAGGTTGCTGAGGTCAGGAAAACACGGGGTGTGCCGGCGGGAACAGATTGTCCCTGCCGCTGTCAGGTCTTCAATCAGGTCCTCTGATTGAAACACAACGGGTGGACGCCCAGGGAAGTGATGACGAATTTATTTATTTATTAAATACAAGTGACTGTTAATTACTGCTGTCCCCCTAACTAGTAGGCTGAGTGAGGGCGTGAAGAAGACAGGGTGTTACATGGAGTTAAAGTATATGAATCAATTTAAAAATAAAAAAAAAATTTAATTAAAAACACAAATTAATTATAATAAATGCTAATGAAATAAAATAAGAATAAAAATAAAATAATAAAACAAGATTTAATTTGTGGGATTGTAGGAAGAGAAACTAATTACTAATAAATAAATAAATAAACTAAAATTAATTAACAATTAAAATTGTGGGACAGGAGGAAGAAATAAACTAATTCTAACTAATGATCAAAAAGAGCAATATTAATAGTAATGAAAGAATTGATATTTAAAAAGATCAATTTAAATGGGTGATGGAAATAGATAAAAAAATAATCAATAATAATGACAATATAATGTAAATAAACACAAATATAAAAAACAATAAATAAATAAATAGCAGAATAAATAGTGAAATTTATTATTGTTGACAACAAATAGATAAATATTTATAAACAGATGAAATTTGTGAGGCAGTGGAGAGACATAAATAACAATAAATAAAGCATAAAAATAACACAAATATTGATAATAAAATGAATACAAAAAAATGTTTGAAAAAATATAAAAAACAAAACAATAACAATCCCAACAAAGTGTTCTTTTAATTTAAAAAAAAGATTTAAATGCAAAATTTTAACCACTTAGTTTGATCTCGGGTGCTGAAAAAAGAGAAAGTTTAAAATCCTTTAAAATCAGACCCCACTTGTACGTGCTGTGATGACGTTAAAGAGTCTGATGGAGGCTCCTCGCTGAGTGTGAACCCATTCCTCTGAATAAACATCATCACTTCTGTCAACATCACCGTCGCCACCTTCATCATTTGTCTGATACTTAATTACTGCTGAGATCAGAACTTCATAAACAATCTGGCAGATTTTTGCACACATCTAAGTCTGAGTACTCGTGCTGATGTGACTGGTTTCTGCTGCTATTATTATTTTTTTAAAAACACTGCATTACTCGTTCTGCTATCAGCACATCATAGTCACGAGTACTTGAGCTACAATAAACCTGCAACCACAGTAAAATCTACTGCTGCTACCTTTGGAAAACTACTACAATGGGTCAAAGTGATCAGTCTAATAGTATTGCTGTTCAGTGAAGGTGTTCCTCTGTTCCTCCCGTCTGGCAGCTCAATCTTCAACATCCTTTTTCAGATATATCCACTATCCCTGCTCTGCACATGCCCATATCATCTCAGCCTTTGCCTCTCTAACTTTGTCTCCAAACTTCTCAACCTGAGCTGTCCTCTTATGTACTCATTTCTAATCACGTACATTCTGGTCACTACCAATGAAAATCTGAGCTCGGTTTTCCATGTTTTCACCAGCACCGCTCCGAAATCTCCAAACCATGCACCGTAGAAGGTCTCTATCATCTTGTAAACCTTCACTTTGACCCTGTCACAAATCATCTCCACCCACTCCACCCTGCATGTGCTCTCTTCTTCTCCCCTCTTGTGCACTGTCTGTTGCTTAGAGTGACCCCAGGTATTTAAAATCATCTACCTTCACTCTCACACCTGTCTGCCTCTCATTCACACACATGTAAGCTGTCTTAGCTGTACTGACTTTCTCTCCACCTCTCCAGGCTCTCTTCCACCTGCTCCCTACTCTCACTATAGATCGTGTCATCTGCAAACAAACTGACCGCACAGTCAGCTTGTCCATCACCACCGCAAACAAGAAGGGATTCAGAGCTGATTCGTAACCCATCTGTCAGTCCTTCTGCACACCTCTCCACTGTCTTGCTGTTCTAATACATGTCCTGCACCACCGTCACATACTTCTCTGCCACCCCCATGGTTTTATCATTCATACATTACTTGCAAAAATTACTCCTTTCACCTTCCCAGCACACAATCTTCACTCATGAGTACATTTCCGTCTCTATCCTTAATCATCCTAACCTGTTGCAGATCTTTTTCAGCTTGATCTCTCTGTCTAATCAGTGACTACAAGTTCTTTTCTCCTTCCTTTGATTTCAGCTTCCCATACAGCTCACTATAGGCCATTTCCTTTCCTTTTGCCAGCTTTCTCTTTGCTGTACGCCTAGCCTCCCAGTACTCGTATCTACTTTCTTCATCCACTATGTCCTGGATCTGCCCCAAGGTCTTCTCCCAGTTGGGTACACCCAAAACACCTCATCTAGAAGACATCCTAAGCAGCTGCCTCCTTTCAATGTGGAACTCCTTCCAAATGACTGAGTTCCTCATTCTACCACTTGTGCTGCTTGTATGTTCTTATTATCTCAGTTTCTACCCACTGCTCAACCAGTAAATGGGCAGCTATGGTTTCAAGCTCTGCTCTCTGTCTCTAAGTCTGTAGGGGTGGAGTGCGTTTACAATCCTTAGGGTGGAGATTTGGATCGTTTTCCTCAATGGAAAACTTCATGAAGTTTGATAAAGGAGAATTCCTCATAAGGACTTAGGAAAAGAGAATCCGGCTTCATTCACTCTAGCCACTCTACTAACATTAACCAGGGTTTTGTTTTATTCTATTTGCAGCCTGGTCACGGATCTCAAGTCTACCATCTGTAACAACCAAACAATTCTTGTGTGACCTCTGACCTCTGTGTGCATGCACGTTTCCAGACAGAGGTGCAGGCGGTAAAGAAGAAAACACCTACACGCACGCACACACACACACACACACACACACACACACACACACACACACACACACACACACACACACACACACACACACAGTCTGTGTCTCCAGTGGTCTGAGGTTGTCAGGGTGGATCCATCAGACCAACAGGAGGGAGGCGGTGACCTCCAATAACGCTCCTCACTTCATCCCTCTCCCAGCTCCTTGTTTTATTCCTCCTCCTTTGCTTTTTAGCTTTCCCCCCAAATCCTTTCCTCTTTCCTCCTGTCCATATTCTTTTCCTCCTTTCCACCCTCATTCTATTTCCCAACCTCATCTGTTCCTCTTCAGTCATATCTGCTGCGTCTGCTTTTTCTTCCTTTTTCTTCCTTTCCTGCTTTTTTCTTCTCTGATTCACCCATTTTTTTTACTCTTTTCCCTCCTGCTTTTCATTTTTTCTTCATATTCCTGTTTTCTTCCTTTTATGATGCCTATTTTATTTTTCCCTCCTATGTTTTCCTCTTCCACCTCTTACCATAATTTTCTTCACCCTCCTTTCCTCCTATTTTCCTCCTCCTCTACCCCTTTTGTGCTTTACTCATTTTCTTCATCCTCTTCCTTCCTCTTCTTCTCCATTTCTTACTACTTTTCTCATCCTTTTTCTTCGTCCTTCCCAACTTTTCCACTTCCCTCCTCTTTACCCTGTTTATTCTGTTTTTCCCCATTTTCTAATTTTCTTCATCCTCTTCCTTCCTCTTCTTCTCAATTTCTTACTACTTTTCTCATCTTTCTTCTTTATCCTTTGCAATTTTCCTCCTCTTCTTTCCCTTTTCTTTATTCTCCTTTCCTCCTCTTTCCAGCTTATCTTGTGTTTTTCTAATTTTCTTCATCCTCTTCCTCCCTCCTCTCTGTTTCCTCCTTGTCTTTCTACTTTTCCTCTCCTTCCAGTGTTCCCAATTTTTATTTAACCTTCTTTCCTACTTTTTCCTCTTTTCCTCATTTTCTTCCTTCTCCACCCTTCTCCCTCCTCTTTTCTGTTTCTTTCTCATTACTCCCTTATCCTCTTCTTCACTCACCTCCTTTCTTTTTTCATATCTTGGATTTGCTGTTTCTGCTTCTCAGTTAACTTTTCTTTGACTTTCTTCCTTTTGGTTTTAAAACTTTCATTCCCTATGAAAACACTTTCATGGTCTGTTAATATCTCTTTTTTTCACAGTTTTTAATTTCTTCCCTTCAACTTTGTTTTATATCTTTTTCCTCTTTTGTTTCATTCTCTTGGTTTCCTGTCTTACTACTTCATCTTATTATTATCCCAAAACTCATTTATCGCTCCACCTTTTCTTTCTTCATCATCTCTCTTCTCCCCTTGTCCCTTTTTTCTCTTCATCTCCACCTTTCTCTCTTTCAGCCTCTTCTCCTCTGTCCTTGTTTCACCTCTTTATCCTCCAGCCTTTCATTTCTTGTATTGATGCTCGTCTTTTTCCTTGAATCCTTTTCTTCTTCTTTATCGACTATCTGGGTCAAGGTTGTGTAGCTGCTCTCTAGTCTGGACATCTCATGAGCGCACGCACACCCACACCCACACACACACACACACACACACACACACACACAGACACTGCTGTGATCGCCCCTTGAGATGTCAGAGCTTTTAGGTCAGCCTGATCTGTGAGCTTCAGCAGCTTCCTGGAAAACCAAAAAGCAGCAGGATGCTAAAGAATCTTCTGAATTATTCATCATCATCATATCAAAGTCAAGACAACAAACAGCAACAACAAGAGCAGCTGTCAAGAACGGAGCAGCGCATTCACCTGTTGGTGCCATGAAGGATTTATGGTTCCACATTTTTCATATTTGAGTTTAAACTCTCTCATTTAGTGCAGGTTGATTTGAGCATAAAAGTCAGCACATTTTAGAGATGGTCACCAACTCCGGCCATAAAATATAATTTCTGCTAAAACAATTAGAAGTGGACTTCAGTTTTAAGCTTTAAGGTGATTCCCCACCAGCTTACTCAGCTCTGGGCAGTCTTCTCCAAATCCCTCCAGGAGTGTCTCCAGTGTCCCTACATCACATGTCCCTGGACCTTATCCTCTTCCTCTTTGGATATCAGGTCAAAGCCTCCAATCCAGCTGTGTGGCTGTTTCCCTCCATCATTGAACATCTTCAAGTTTAACTGGAGCCGGATAGTTACTGTGCTATCGGATGCACTAATTCAAGAGCCTTAAAGGCCAAATCACACCTATCCTGCTATCAGTGGCGGCTCATCTAAACTGTAGGAATGGTTTACCTGACATCGGAAAAATACTTGGCCATCTCTACTGTTATGACATGTCATTAATGTGACAAATTAATACTACTGGAACTTTTCTGGCCCTATGCTGTAAAAGTCCAAATCAACAAAATATAAGATTTACCCGTCTGTATCAAAAATACATCCAGCAGAGTTAGGTGAGTGATCCTCTACAAGATACACATTGATGTCACTGAACTGGAGCTCTGGGAGAAAACACTTTTGTCCTGCAGTACTACCGACTGTTCACTACTGACCATCACGATGAAGTAATGTTTTGCCAAGTCAGCAAATTAGTCATGTGACTGTAAACTATGAACTATGAAAGCTTGTCTGCAGTCTTCACTTATAATCTTTTGCACAGGCAGCTTTCACAGTGTTGTCTTTGTCCTTCTCCATGTTTCAGCTACATGGAGGAGCTTTCACACCGGTGTTAAACATCCTCAGCTTCAGAATTCGAAGCACTTTGAGTTTGTTGTTTCTTTCCATCACATCTGCATCCATTCTACTCATGTGTGTCCCCCATGCTCCCTGTAGATAGGTAAATGGGTGGACCTCTTCTAGGGAACCTCCGCATGTGTGCTTCATCCTCATGATCTTGGTCTTACTCTCGCTGATGTTGAGACTTAATAGTCTTAAATTACTAAGAAACTTCTTTGAAACTCGTGTGTAAACATTTTTTCAGAGCACCACAGGGTGGGTGTGTTGTTGAGGGAGAAAAACTGGTAAAACAATCAAACAAAATTGGTAGGAGAGCCAACCCAAAGTTGGATTTATGTAAGACAACTAACCTAGAAACTGTAATGAGATGCAAGAAAAGAAATAGGAGGAAGTGGACAGGTAAAACCAATGAACTCAAAGGACTTTCTTGTATGCAACTTTTAACCTAATGTTTACAGACCTGGGGTTCAGCACCTTGCCCGAGGATGCTTCAACATGCAGGTTGGAGGAACCTACCCCTTGATCTGAAGCCATTGTTTAAATGACCTGGATAAAAGGTAGAAATCTTATGAATGTCTGGACTACCATGGGAAAAAAATCAACGGAGTCCTTTTCTGATGTCTTCTATTTGCGCTGTGCCTTCATGTGTTCATTAAATACATCCTGAGAATTGAGTCCGCTCTAAAACTGAGAGTTTCAGAGTGAGCGAGAACTTTGTCCGATAAAGAAAGTCTGTGTTTCTTCTGAGGGGAGCAGAAGGTTTGGTTTTATAATCCAACAACCTCCCTACACTCCTTGCTCGCTGGGGTCGCCAAAATAAACGCGCTGATCCAACCCGATTTGTCACACTGATGTGAAAGAAGATGATGAGAGTCATGTCACACATAAACTGGGTGGTGTGTGAGCGTTTGAGGCGGGGTTGAAAGTCAAAGCAGGGAAAACGCAGACACGAGGTCCTTTGTCTTTCTTTCTGGTCTCCTTTTACATTACCGCATGGATAGATAACATAAATAACATGAAGGATGTGCAGCTGCATTCAAATATCTATTTTCTAAAACCGATCTACCGTCTCAGCTCTCTCACTCTCAGCAGTAATCGTCACGCTTCACTTCACCTTGTTACAGACTTTGTCATGTAGGATTAGTGACTCCACATTCACTCTGAAAGCAAACGATGTCCTGCCTTTAATTTAGACTATTGTTTGAAAATGACTCATTTATATTGAATTATCTGTGCTTTTTTTTCACATACAGAAAAGTCTTGATGGGCATATTTGCTTCAGTCAATAATTTCGACTTTGATTTTAGTAGGTAAAGAATATTTCTGCACTAAGAGCTCCAAAGAATGGGAATGTTTACCTTCAAAGCCTACATTTAGTAATGCTGTTCTTAGACTTGGATGTATAGTGTAGCTTTCCACGGGTTGTTGGTCATGTAAGTCATGAAACAGAGTTCCTGTAACAGTGCGCTGTATGTACCACAGAAATCTGACAAAAACTCAGATCTCGGTTTTGTAGCACATTAAGGAGAAGTTTTTATTCTGTATAAGTACTCTAAAAAAAGCTGTAGGCCATTGATATTGACATTATAACTATATAAAAATATAACAATTTAGAGCCTTTTTAATTTGGTGTATTGTTAGGTTTATGTACAGCACACTCAAAATACACAAGGTAGCACAAACTCAATTTCTTGAGGCACATTTTTTTACAGTGTTTTTGTTGTTGTTGTTGTTGTTTTTTTTACAGTGTTTTACAAGTTTTTTCTGTAAAAAAAAAAAGAAAGTATATCAATGATTTAATAGCTTGTAGAAACACCTCCACTGAAGTCTTTTATACAGTATATAGCGCCTAATCACAATAACAATCGCTTCAAGATGGATTATATTGTAAGGTACAAACCCTACAATAATACAGAGAAAACACCAACAATCAAGTGACCCAATATGAGCAAGCACTCAGTGACAGTGGGAATGAAAAACTCAACAGGAAGATACCTAAGGCAGAACCAGGCTCAGAGAGGGTTAGCCATCATCTGTGACTGGTTGAGAGTGAAACACCATTAACAGCAGTAACTTAAACTAGTAATTTTCTGTATGAATTTTTCAGTCGCTCATATTGTTGTGGAGGAATTTTTGTCTTTGCAGCACTGATTCAGTTCATTGAGGTTCATGCACAGCTCTCTTAAGGTCCCACCTCAGCATTTCAATCAGGTTGACGTCTGGACTTTGCAACTCTTTGATTCTTTTCTTTTTCAGTCATTGTGTTGCAGATTTGCTGCTGTGCCTGGGATATCAGACAGATGGCCTTACATTAGATCTGACATGCTGTGTGTCGTTTTGTGCATTATGACCATACGTCTCCACTTTGGTCTTATCTGTCCAAAGGATAATGTTTTCTGAAGTCCTCTGGTTTGTTCAGATGCAGCTTTTCAAACCTAAGCTGTGCTGCCGTGTTTGTTTGTTTGTTTGTTTTGTTTTTTGTAGAGAGTAGAGGCTTTCTCCTGTCAGTTTTTCTGAGCATGCTCCACATCTCCAGGTCTGAATGCTCCAAACCAGCATAGTACAAATATTTCTTCTTTTATACAGGTTCTCACATTTGCTGATTATTCATTTTAATTCCTTAGGAAACATTAAAGGTGTAATTGGTTTTTCACTAAACTGCAGTTAAGTTTATAAAACACATCTAAAATAAACTTAAAGGGCCCTCCACTTTTAGCCCTAATGACTGAAGAACTTTAAAGCAAGGTATTAATTCTGAATATCTATCCTTAAAGGCACTTTTTGTAATTACCCTCTGTGGGACTTAACTCTATTTTTCACCATTAGGGGGCAGTGTTTTTCAAACAGGTTTGATGTTTTCACATGTGCACTGCTGTTGAAATTTAGATATTTCTTTTTATCTTTTGGTCCCTATTGTCATTCTTTGTCACCAACATTGCTCCACATATAACCCTACTGTGGGAAGACGAGCCTTTTGGACCCGTGCTTCATGCTTAAATCACCTTAATGAGGCAAATTTTGCACTTACATAAGCATCAGGTGAAAATCACCTGGGGGCTTATTGAGTTCAGTGTTGTCTCTAACTTAAAATTTTGCAACTCCAAATTGCTGTTATAATGTGTGTGATTAATGATGAATTTGGTGGGTCCTAGGGCCAGCCGTCAGTCAAATATCGGACCCTACAGGACCTCTGTGGAGATTTGACCCAAGCATCACGCTGAGGTCGAAACCTGCACGCCGACCGCTGACACTCACAGTAAAGGTCAGGACAGTGGAGCACAGGGCTCTGGAGGGTTGGTGACCTTTCAGCTCGCTACATGTGGACTCTAAGTGAACCAGGTTTTTAGGAAACAGACTGAGCAGTGGCCCGACTGTCCTGCTGTGAGAAAATTAGCCCTGTGGTCCATCTGCTGGTTCATTAGACGGCTGATGGTTTGACCTCTACAGGAAGAACTCTGTTCTTCTGAGGAAAGGGTTGCTATTGATCACCGTACCTTAAGAGGAAACATTTATATTCTGATTGGAGCAATCACTTCCTGGCTACCTCCTTTTCCTGCTTTTTATTAATAAAAGGCTTTGTGATTGCTGCTATTATTTTGAAGGTCTTGTAACAGTCCGTCTGACCATTTATCCAAAGTTGGTTCGCAGTGCCAGCAGACTAAGCAGGTATTCAAGCAACATTTTCTATCTCCTCCTGGGGGATCCTGAGGCATTCCCAGGTCTGATGAGATATGTTGTCACGGTCCTGGGTCGGTGACCCAGTGTTTTGATTTTTGTATTGTTATTATTATTATTATTATTATTGTTATTCTTGTTCCCCAGTCAGTCGTGTCTTATGTCACTCCTGTCTCCGTGTTCCCTCTGTTTAGTGTCGTCCATGTCTCTGTGTCATTCTTCCTGTTTCACTTTGACAGTCCCTTGTCTTATGTCAGTGTGTCTAATTTTGCTTTGTGTGTGTGTTTCTCCTTCCATGCACCCTGAGATCTCTGTCCCTAGTTTCCTGGTTTCTCAGTGTTTTGTTTTCAGTTTTTAGCTTTTGGTTTGGTTTTGCAAGTATTTTTTTGTGTAAGTTTTGTCACTGCAATAAAGCAGCCTCCTTGAGTTCATTCCTCCGTCTGAGTGTTCTGTGTTTTGGGTCCTACATCCTGCCTGCGACAGCCGTTTCATGACATATATAATCTCTTCAGTGGGTTCTCATAACCAGATGCCCAAAGCACTTCAACTGGCTCCTTTGGACATAAAGGATTTGTGGTTTTACCCTCTGAGCACCTACGGAGGAAACTAATTTCTGTATTTGCAACTTTAGTCTTTTCTTCATTACCCAAATGTTATTAGAATGTAAGTGAACTGGCAAATGAAAAACCTTTAAGCTCAACTCTCTCTTTAGCACCATACACCGGTTAGATGTTCCCATTACTGCTGGTGCCACACCACTTCATGTCACCTAAGAATAACATCCTGAGAACCACCGCCGCAAATTTGGAGGTGCGGACTATCATCCTGGACAATTTCAGGCTGCAAATCGCTTCAGTGTTTGTTCAAGATCAATGAAGAGCCCAAATCCGTTTTGATAAGATCTCCAACACCACCGGCTGAAATGCAGCCCCAAACCATAACAGAGCCTCCAGCCTGTTTCACAGATGGCTGTGAACACTCACTGTACCTCTGTTCTGACCTCCACTGTACATACAATGATTTGAACCACAGATTTAAAGTTTGGATTAATTACTCCATCAGACCTGTTGTCACTGATTTTCAGTCCAGTTCTTGCATAATTTTCATACCTCAGCTTTTTCTTCAGCTGTTTCCCTTTCTTATGAGTGGCTTCTTGACAGCCACCCTTCCACCGAGACCATTTCTGATGAGGCTTCAGTGAAAAGTAGATGGATCAGCTGAATTTTCAGAGTCATCTCTCAGGTCCTGTGACAGGTCTTTGCTGGATTTGTTCCCGTTTCTTAAGGACATGACTTTCAGATACTGTTTGTTTGCTGTAGATAGTTGATGATGATGTGTTTTTGCCAGTCTGCCAGTAAACAAGTTCCTAAAGAAACTGTTTCTTTGCTAAGTAGTCTGTTATGTGTAGACACAACACTTGTTTATTCCTTTGAGTTTGGAGCAGCATTCTGTGCTTGAGTGATTCATAGGTCAGTGTGAAGTGGCTTACAAACGAAAATACATTCCTCTGAAAATGGACAGGTACAAGGACTGGAAAAGTAGCCAATGTCCAAAGAGCATCTTTCAAAGACCTTCATAAAGCCTGCAGAACTATTTTTCAAGACTTCTTTAAAAATTAGCATAAAGTCTGGCTCTTAGGAAAAAAATATAAAGAAATGAGAAGCAGCCAAAGCTAAGAACCTCTTTACAAATGAAGCCCCAGATATGGGTTACACTGATGAGAGGTGGTCTCCTCCCTAAAAGCCTCTCTGACGGTGAACACTGGCCATTAGCCCTCTGTTTGAAGCTTCATGACATCTCACGCTTCGCTTTGCTTGGCTGTCCAGACATGTATGTGTCACTCAGGGACGCTCGGATACGGTAGCGTTAAATTATCAGGAATCAGACGGCTATTTTAGTCGAGCTACAGCTTGACTAAAATAGCTGTAAAGATTTTAATGGATTATTATGTCTAGAACATCTTCATTTTGTGATTGTACCACATACAGTTGGTCCTGATTAGCCATCATTCTCTCACAGGCATTTTTATTTTAACTCGATGCAGGAGTGTGTGTGTGTGTGTGTGTGCATGTGTGTGTTGGGGTAGAGCTAATACGCTCTGACAGCCCAACGGGTGGAGACAGGGCATGCAGAGAGAGAGAGATCGGTGTTTCCTGCTGCAGCTCTGAATATGGACAGCAGCAGGACCAATAATAGCAGGAGGACAAAAATCAATCTGCCAGCGATCAATCGCAGCATCAGGGAAAACATCGGTAGAAACAATTCTATGATTGAAAAGTTCTGGGATTTTTTTTTCTGTTTGTTTTGTAGATTTTTCACTTAAATGTACGCCTGCCTGTTTTGTGAGCAAATGCATAATACAAAGCAGTTTGATGTAAAGTTTTTGAGCGTGGTTTGAAAGCAGGTCAACGGCTCTGCAGACAGGAACAGCACAGTGTCCTCTGAGCAGGCCTGAGTGGTTATAGACGCTCCTTAAATATTTCATCTGTCTTCTGTGCAGCAGGAACGACTCACAGACCGGAGAAGATAAAATACTGGACACGTCAGTATGAACACTGTCTTCATCGTTACCTTAAGCAACCTTTGGCTACCCAAGTCTGTTGCATAAGACAGTTCAGGGTGTTTTTTCCTTTGGAGCACTCCAGAGGGGTTTAACCCTTGATTTTGCACAGGCTTTCTGCCTGAATTACATTATAATGCCAAAAGTACTTACTCATCTGCCTTCAAACACACCCATAAACTTGAGTGAAATACTATTCTTAATCCACAGTTTAATATGTTGTCAACCCACCCTTTGCAACCATAACAGCTTCAATTCTTCCTAGAAGGCTTTCCACAAGGTTTAGGAGTGTTTCTGGGAATTTTTGACCATTCATCCAGAATCACATTTGTGAGGTAAGGCACCGATGTTGAAGTAGAAATCCTGCAGTCCTTGCAGTCTCTAATTCATCCCAAAGGTGCTCTGTTGGGTTGAGGTTAGGACTCCGTGCAGGCCAGTCAAGTTCTTCCACAGCAAACTCATTGATCCATGTCTTTATAGACCTTGCTTTATGAGCATGAGTTTTTCCAAAAAATCTATCTCTATATATCATATGTCTATATATCAAAATATCACCCTCCACCAAAATTTACAGTCAGACAGGTACTGTTCTCATGGCAACCGCCAAACACAGACTCATCCATCAGATTGCGATGGACCTTTTGCACAGACTATCACGGCTCCACAATGAAATTCATTAAGTAGCAACTTTAGGTGGGCTAAAGCGGTGTAATAGGATGCCCTGTACAAGATTTGAAACATGGCGTGAGGAAAGGCTGATGTGGGCCGGCACAGAGATTTGCAGAACTGCTATGACTAACGGTATGTTTCAGTTTTTTACCCATCACATCAAAACACCAACATCAACGATGCCCTTATACATTGTATATAAAAGATAGCAACTGGACGTCATACAAGGATTATTTTCTCTCTTTGTCTAAAAATGTGTTCATAGGTAAAGACTGTTTTATTGAAGCGTTTTTAACTTTCAAAGCACAAATTTTATTTAGTACTTCATGTGTGCACTTTATCTCTCCCAGATTAAAAGTTGCCATATTCTGTCAAAACCTATGGATGGCAGAGGATATAGCACTGTACTAGTTCTGCTCTAGAATTCCAAACACAAACTGTTGTCTGAAAATGAAGAATTAATGAAAAAAATAGACAAATAGGTTTCCATAACACTTTACAGTGCTGCTTATCGACAGTCCAGCATATCCTCAACAACTCACCTTAGTATGGCTGAAATTCAAAGTGAGCTTCTATGACTCATTTGCTCGTATCAGACTGCTTTCACAAAGTTCTACAGCCTCCTCCAGAGTAAATAAAGGCAGACGCTTCACGGCATTGACAGCTGAGGTAAACAGCCAGAGTTGACTCAGAGATTAAAACATAAATTGCTGCAAAATATTTAATTGACCGTATTCATATCTTATTTCTTTACTTATTGCTAAGTGTTGATATTCACATGTTTTAAAATATAGTGCATACAAAATATATTTTTACATAAACAGTAGTAGACTGAATGCAGTCTACAATCTGTGGTGACAATTTTGCACACTGAAACTTTGAGAATTTACATAAAGTGTAACAAAAAAAAGTATAAATACAGTTGTGTTGAAATTAATCCAGTCATTATCACCTGTAATAATAAAAGACATTCCTGTCAGTTTTGGTGCTAAATCAAAGCCTCAGCAGCAGGTATCATTGTTGGAGACAACAAAGGAAACAGTGACGCTTTTATCATTTTCTTTTGGATGTTTTTCATGTGGTTTCTTCTAGTGTTTGCACTGTGGTGAATTATCTCAGTGGAAAAAGAACAACAACAGCAGCAGTAGTAGTAGCATATTTGCTCTTGGCGGCTGTTCTGTAATCTTTGAGCTCTCCCCGCTGCCTCGCTGGGTGGCCTGTGGCAACGGGCTGCGTGAGGCATCGGTCTGAGGAGGTTCAAGTGGGACACAAAACATCTTGCTTGGATGATTGATCACGTCACAAGCAGGCAAAGTTAACCGTCAGCAGGCTGCAGGAGAAGGAAAACTCTCATGAATTAAAGATGTAAAGTCGGCAGCAGACAGCGTTCTGCACTTGGAGAGGAAGCCTTATGAGGAAGCCTCCTTTTAGCTACCTTCTTTTTGTCACGTCTTTATTTTTTGGTTAGTTAGTTTGTTTTAACTTCACAGTCAGGCTTTTGTTTGCATTTTTTTGAATGAAGTAATCCTAATGATGAAAAACAGCTCAAAGCACGAGTAAAACAAACATAAAGTTGTCAGACCTCTTTTTGCTCCCAGTCCACAGTACTAAGGGAGGCTCGATTCATAACATGGTACATCCCAGAGTTTCTGGTTGCACTGCAAATTATCCGACGTGGTGTTTGAGATGTGGGTGCAGAGCTGTATTAAGACAAATATTCAGTATTTTATGTCTGTACGTCTTTGCTGTTGGTCACTTTACACTCCCTGGTATCATTGTGTGTTTGTTTGCTTTCTTTTGGGCAGGAGTTCACAAGTCTGTTGGTGTAAAAAGCGCGAGTAAAGACGTGCAGCTAAAAGCCTCCTCAACCTCTTGTTGGTGTCGTGTTTCACTTCAGCATTTAAAGTCTGAGAGGTTTCTAATGCAACTGTAAGGAGTGTGTCTAAGTTTCACACATGCCACTTTTTGCCCTTCTGGTGCTTTTTTTGTTGCCACTGGTTTAGGTATTACTGGAGAGATAAATATAGTATGTTGATCAAGAATTAACAGCTAAATCAACAAGGCCAATATAGACTCCTGTTTAGTATCAGCATGTGTAACATTATGTAACAAAATTTTATTGTAGCCTCAGTTTCCAGTTCTTAGTTGGCAGAAGTTGCACCTGGTGTGGTCTTCTGCTGCTGCCGAGGTGCTCTTCTGTATACCTTGGCTGTAAAAAGTAACCGATTTGAGTTACTGTTTCCTTTCTATCAGCACAAAGCAGTCTGTCAATTCTCCTCTGACCTCTGGCATCAAGAAGGCATTTTCTCTCAGAGAACTGCCGGATATTTAAACCATTCTCCCTTAGAAATCGTTGTGCATTTAAAAAATCCCGGTAGATTGGCAGCTTGTGAAATACTCACATCAGCCAGTCTGGCATCATAAACCATGCTGCGTTCAAAGTCACTTCAAAAATTCCACAGATAATTTTGACTATCTTGGATGTTTTGAGTCCTGACACATGGTGGCAGTGCTGCGCTGGGATATGTCAGCAGCTGATTATTATCTTAGTGATTGAACATGGACTCTTAATGGGCGTTATTTTGCTTTGTAAATCCTTAACTCTTCTTTACTTCTGACCAAACTTTCCTTTAATGATGTCATGCATCTGGAGTGGCTATTTGAACACTGTCTAGTAAAGATCTGAGGACATCAGGTGACATCAGAATTGGGGACTACACTGACACCTGGTGGGCAAACTCTGAAAAGACAGCAGTTAGCACAAACAATCAAACAGCTTAAACAACACGACAAAGGAGGCCCCGCTACAGTGTGATTGCACAAAATCCTTTATTTCAAGGATCCAAGAGCACATTTCGACACATGGCAGACTGCATTTTTTTGTTTTTTAAACACATGTTAGCGCACAACTACAACTTCCAGTGATTTAAAAAAAACAAACAAACAGCAAAATAAAGTCTGCGTGCATTAAAAAACAGCACAGGGAGAGTTTGGTTTAATTTAAACTCAAATTTTAAAAAAAGAAAGATGAAATCTGTGGACGAAGTGGGTTTTAAAAAGTGAAACGAGTGATTTTAAAGTCTCCAAATGCTGAGAGCAGAGCAGGTCTTTCCTCATCGTTATGGCACCATACTGCTTTGAGCTAACGTGTTTTCAAACATGACATATAGATAAAACACACTGAGACTCTTAGGGACAATATTCATACGACAAGGAATCATAAAATGCTTTTCTTAAAAACTACTTTCAGTGCAAGAGCTTTTCAGAGCTGTGATTACAAAGCAGTGCTTGAACAACACCATTATAAACACATCATATACACACACACACAATTAGTTTTTCAGTTTGTAAATAGCCTTGAGATTTCATAAAGTTTTTTTTTCTTCCATACAGCGTATCAGTGTGTGATCTGACTACTGATTTTAAATAATCTGTATTAAGAAAAATCTGATCATAATCTGATCGTAAGAAAAAGTCAGTAAGAAAAGGAAAAAACAAAAACAAAGAGGCAAATCTATAAATGCATTTCGATTGTCGTCGGCTAACTTAAGCCAAAAATTGCTTCTAAGCACCTTTCTGTGGCGAGTTCAAAGCTTCGTGGTTCTCACGAGACATTCAACAACAGAGCGCCTCATTTGGTTTCTAAGTCAGTGCTAAATGCTGTCCCGTCTGCCCTCCAGCTGCTCTTAATATCTCCGTTCATGTCATGTCACTGCTGAGCTAATATATGTCAAAACACAAAGCTAAAATAATGATGTTGTTCCCTGCCACATTATACGCACCAAGACAAAACCTGTCAGTGTGTCTTGAAACGGCTCTCTTAAGGTGCAACAATGCCTTTCAGCTAGTTAGTGAGCAGCCACAGGAAGTCCACAGCCTCAAGTGAAGACAAAACCAGTTCAACTGATGTCTAAACTAAGTTTTTATAATTTCACATAATTAAATATGTGGACTGATCTTGATTTAAAAAGCTGCACAAAGAGTGCTAAAACTGCATGGAGAATACAAACAGCAAAAGGCTATTTATGCCCAAAATGCTGACTTTAAGTAAATGTTCTGTAATTTTGTTAAATGATACGACGTAAAATGTTGAGTTTAATGGAATCTGCTCAAATGAAATTTATGCGATTAGTATACATTCAGTTTATACAAGCACACTCCTCAATGAAGTAAATAAAACTTTTATTTTCTGTATTTCAGTTGCATTCCATTAAAAATTAATGCTTTGTGTTTATGAGGTCAAAGAATCATTTTTTCCACAACTTTTCCACATTTTTATTTCATCCCAAACTTTCGGCGACGTGAGTCAACACGACAGAAAAGCTTTCCTTGTTGCCTCCTCCACGTTATGCTTGATTTAACATTTCTGGGGAAGCTTTTATTACGCTTACAGTAGCATAACGTGTTAACGTTGCGAGTGAGGAGGTTCACTCGCAGTGAGGGAGCGGAGAAAGGAGAAACTAACGAGGCGCTGATTAACAGCAGCAAAGACTCTCACACTGAGCTGAAAGGGAACTAGGGCAACTGAAACAGGTGAGTAACTCCAGGACATTTTTTTATGTTGATTGTATTTATCTATTAACATTTCACTAATTCAGTACATTTATATTTTTATTTTACAAATCTGGGAAAGCAATGTTTAAGTTACGTGTCCGTGAGTCCTGTAGGGTTCACTTGGGTTAATTTCATCATCAAATAGTGAGTGTTAGGGTCAACCCAAGAGTTTTTAGTGACTTCTTTACGTTATAATACAACAGCTACTCACGCGCAGACTTCAGAGAACTAAATCATAATCATAGCTTTATAGATTAAAGATCCTTGTCATGCCTCGCTGTGAGGTTTACAACTATTAAAGTGTATTAATTTTACCCTCGTATCAGAAGCATGAAATTGGCATGTCACAATTACATTTCTTACAACTGAATTGAGGTTTTTATTCTTACACTGTTACAGATAAAAATAAGTTTTTAGCTATGCTGTAATATTTGTATTGTGCATTGTTCATACTGAGTGCAGTAATGCAGTTTTAGGGTCTTCCAAACTCGAATTACAAACCAGAATGTTGCAGAGTGCCCTCTGGTGGACATACTATGCAAGCTTAACACTCATAGCATGGTTGAAGGGTGTTTTTTATTTAATTTTCATTTACAGGTTGTTTTAAATACCAATACCAGCTAATATCAGCCTGTGATTAATCGCTGAGGCACCAACCAAAAATCCTGATGGTCTCACAGACACTTTATATCGTGTGAGAGAAAAACTTTGGCTTTAGTTTTCATTTTACTTTTGCTTCACAATTTGAAGTCACACTTCAGAATTCACGTTTTGCACATTTTGCACATTTTGCAAAGAGGGATGAGAGGAACGATAAAAAAAAATGCTACTGTCTGTGAAGTTTCTGGATTTAAACTAGGGCTGTCACAATTTCCGATAACAATATTTTTGTGAGGCAAGCACATTTTGTTTTTTTATTACTGTGTGTTGTCAACATAAAACACATACAAAAAGAACAGTTACACGATCGTTCATGACACAATATTAAATATTTAAATATTGTGGTTATCAGCGGACAGCCCCAGTTTAACCCTCTGATCGTGCAGACATATTGATTGCCATCACTTTAATAACTTCTTCAGTTCCAGTTAATCTGACATGACATGAACGCAGTGGGCTGTAAGCTTTGACGTCCCTCTGACGGCAGCACGAATCATGTTTCTGGCCTGTTTTATTGAAGAGGAAGATTGTCCGTATAGTAGCATCAAAGAAAATCAGTAAACTACCTTTAGAACAGCTGGATCACAGTCTCAGTGAGCGAGACATTTTCAGACATTACACAACCGTCAGGGTCAACAGGGGCTTCACGTGAAGAAAGCCCAGCCAGGTGAGCTCTAATACTGCTAATTAATGTGCACCAGGGTTTAAAGTGTGGAAGTCAGTCAGTGCTAAACCAGCTACAAGTTCTCACTTTAGATATGAGAATAAAATATTTTCTCAATCACGCGGTAGCGATGTTGTTTCACCTTCCTCTTTTTAGTTATTCACACTTTGAGGGAAGTCTGACAGGCTGAAAGGCATTAACGGGAGATTTTCACACTGTCTCTGGTCAGGAAACGAACCAAAAAATGCTCTTTGATGTTTGATTTCAGCGCCGCTGATCGACAAATCAGACCGCCCAAGCCGGTGCATGACATTGGTGTAAACTTCAAAAAGGCAAAAATGCAGCATTAGGGTGAACCGATAAAAACCATCTGCTAGTCCTCTCTGATCTTAAAAGGAACCCAGATTATGAAATCGTGTAGAGCTTGTGATGTCATCTTGTGCCTTCATTTTATGAAAACTGCAAAAGTCCTTTCACTAATAGGCTGCCATGTTGCAGTGCACTCTGGGTAGAGACATCTAATGGTCCCTACAGCAAGACAGACACTTTTTCTGTTCGGCCCTTTCGCTAGACTACTCGAGCTGTACAACATGAAGATGACCACTGTAATAATCCTCTAAGTTTCTTATATCACATCCATGTGTCTAAACCCCTCTCCCCTTACTGACTCATGGCTGAGCCCGGCTCTGCTGGACGTTTCTTCCTGCTAAAAGGGAGTTTTTTCTTCCCACTGTCATCAAGTGCTTGCTCATAGAGGCTCCTCTGATTGTTGGGTTTTCTGTGTATTATTGTAGGGTCTCTACCTTACAATATAAAGCACCTTGAGGCAACTGCTGTTGTGATTTGGTGCCATTAAATTGAATCAACTTTATTTGGACCAAAGCACCGGAAATGATATCACAGTACTTCATCCTTTGTGTAATTTTGAGCTGAATGCATTGCACATGTAAACTAACGGCAGCTTTCGTAGGTCAAAATATACCTGAAGCATTTAGGATTTGCTTGATCAGCAGAGGACATTAAGGCCAATAAGCTGAAATAGTCGGGGTTCCTTTTAACCTTTCTCCACATATTTTAAAAGACAAAGAAAATCTCATTTAAAACAACATCAATAGGAAAGAAATGCTTATTTTCCAATATGTAGCACCAGGGAAAAAAACTACTAACCCCACAGTTGATCTACATCTAGGTGACAAAACGAACACTGATGTTTAAATAATCTGTTTGTTTCTCTGATCTGACGTCACAGCGTTTTCCATAAATGAATGGCTCAAAATGTTTGCATTCAAATATACTGCAGATTGTATATGATTAAAGTCTTCACTAGTGGTTTTTAATGTTTCAAATGACTCCTTGTGACCAGTTTTCTAAGCACACCACACCATGAGGTTTAAGCTAAAATGTTTCCTACTTTAAAGGCAGCTGTTGGTTTGAGTTTGCTGAGAAAATGCAGTTTAAGTCGAGCTGCAGACTCAAGGCTTTACAGGAGATTCGTTTTTTGTTTTTTTTGGTCAAAGCATCATCAAGGTTGTGTTGAATTAACTCTCAGAGGATTTAAAGACTTTAACCTTCACGTGACCCAACACCATGTCATAAAAATGTTTCCTGGATTCATCAGTCTATTTTTCTACAACGTTTCATAGTTTTGACAGGAATTATTCACTAGTGTGGCAAAGATAGTGGCAAGCATGATTTGTTCTATGTCCGAATTCGATGCTTTGATTTGATCTTATCTTCTAATCACTTCCCTGTTTTGAAAACCATTTTTCAGACATTTCAGTCATGTGAAATATTTTGAGTGTTTCTCCACAAAATCCACTGACTTCAAAGCAACTTTGTTGCAATAAGACAGAGTCTGCAATCAGTCTGCAACTGAATGGGGTCAAGTTGGCAATTACATGCAATCTGCAAATCATTGATAAAAAGTTCTTCAGGATTGTTACTGAATAAAATTATTTTAATTTTACTTACTCATTAGACCTTTTTCATTAATAAACATTTCATTCTATTTATGATTTTTTTTTGCTTTTTATTGTATTTTATCTGACCTCATTTTATATATCTTTATTTATTATTTCATCTGTTTTACTTTCATCATGTCCAAAGACCGTTTAAAATTTCTGTTTTACTTAATCTGCTGCCTTTTTAATTTATTTTTAAAATTGGCTAACATTGCAAGCTAATGTCCTATTACCAGCTCGTCATTCATCAATCAAGTACATTAAACTGCACTGAGCTGCATGAAAGATGCTATACAAATAAAGATTTGCTGACTGATTGCTGTTGCTTGATGCAGCATATGTGATATTTTATTTTTATTAATGCTCAGCGTGTAAGTTTTGGTCCTTCTCAACTACCATAGAGATCACTTCTCAAAGCTCATGCTCAAAGTGTTTGCCTGTATTTATTTTATTACTTGAATATTTGTATTTATTTCTATATTTTTCAAGATATTTGCATGAATATAAAGTGGTGATCAAAAAGGTTTTCATAGGAACAAGCAGGATAGATTCTATCACACTCAAGTTAATGGAAGTTAGGTTAATGGGTACAGTAAATTATTACAACTATAAATGTGTGTGTGTGATTAGCTGCTATGCTTCTAAAGCATCTTTAATTCGTGTAACTGAAGCTCGGACATGTTATAACAGAGTTTAATCAGGAAAAACAGCTCACTGGTTTGAGAGTTAAAGTCTTTTAAACTTGAAGATCATTTCAGACTGAACTTAAACCAACAGCTGGGTGTGCATACAGTTAAAAAAATGGCCAGCAGTACTTGAATAGTTCAGTTTTCACATTATGTGCCACTAAAACCGGCCTTTTTGTTGACGTTTGTTATTTTGAGCACCAAAGAGAGATAATAAAGATAAAAAAGTGCGGTAATTGAGTGTAATTGCGTCTTCCACTTATTTTCTGTTCGATTAACTGTTTACACACCGGTCACAAAGTGATGAGTTTTGGCTTGACAGCAAAAATCCAGTTGCGGTCAGCTGAGTCAGCAAACTGGAAAAGACCCTGACAGATCGTCGGGACCACATGTTTGAACCAGATGTGGACACTTTCAGAGAGAGCTTGTTCTCTTCCTCTACCAGAGGAGATCTGATGTTTTCTGAGCAGCACAGGTGAGATGAAACAAATGCTATTAAAGAGAACCTGATCTGAAGTCTTTTTTGTTTGCATCCTTATAAAATCATGATTGTCACATGCAGACACAGTCTGTTTTTCTTCTTCTCTTTTCTGTTCTACCTTCTCAGAGGAAAAATCCAGATTTCTGGGAGTCCTGAAGGGTAGGAAGTCCATCTGGGCATGGGACTGGGATGTCGCCTGTGGCCACTGCGTTCCCATTGGACATCAGACACGTCCTGACGTACGCCGCGCTTGCGGTTCCAAGGAGGCAGCCATTCTCCAGCTGAGAAACAACACAACAGGGTCACACTGTAAGAAAAACACACTAATTTCTGAGAAAAAGGGCACAGTTTTAGAAAAAAATGTATCTCTCCCCAAACAACCAATAACAAAACTAAAAAAAGGAAAAATATCAATTCACTTTTCAAGGTTAAGTTGAAAAGAAATTTAAGTAAAAATCAACAATAGCAGATGTCTGTGTGAAAGTGCTGCAGTTTAGTGAATTACACAGCTAGCTACATATAGAAACCTCTGCTGGAAGGATGAGTCGTTCTAATGAAAATTAATTTGTTGTCTGCTTTACTCACATGAATGAAAAGAAGTGTTGTTGGTGTTCTACTCACTTTTCTTATGAGTTGTAGAAGGCTTTAACCTCATTCATTATTGTTTATGTTAATTATTTCTTTTCTTCAGTGGTCCTAACGTGCTGTAAAACGTGTAATCTGTTTACAGCAGAGCCGTGCCTCCTCCTGCCTCCCCCCTCCTCACTGCATTCGCAGCATTAGGTAATGATGACAGTCAAATTGTAGGTCAGTGCCGCTCATGCTTGACTGGTCAGCCTGCCAGTATTTTTCTTTCAGCGACAGCCACTGACCCTGAAGAATAACAGCAGAGGCTGAATGGGGAGGGGATGAATGGATGCCTGCTGGGGTCGTCCATCTCTGGGGCGTCCCGACCTTATTCTATTCATTATTGTACTCCTTCTCACTGCCGTCGCTTTGCTGCTCTGTGCTCCTGTTTCATCACATCTCTTTTGTCATGTCTCAGTTTGTTTTTTGGCTCCAAACACCAGCAAAAAGCTACTCTGACAACTACTGAGCAAATTTCAACAATGCAGTATGTCACAAAATCATTAGCACTGGAGCAACATGCTACGTGAGCCCTTTTTCTGTCACACAAGCTTCACGTTGGGCTTTTATTGCCAAGTTAACAATGCAGACTTGTTATAAACCTTCAAGCCTAAATCTGGCAGCGCCAACTGGCGAGGTCTCATTCCCTCATTATGTTTTACAATGGGAATTTCTCTAGACCTCCAACTTGTACTCCAATAGATCAGTGTTTTTAGGACCTTTCTCTGCTCTGCTCAGTCATTACTGGAAAAAGTTTTGGTTGGACTTTAAAGACAAGTTCCCATTTCTCCTGAACATTTTTGGGTCTCATTAGGCAAT